>NC_040909.2:138863623-139163623 GCF_004126475.2 Phyllostomus discolor
GTGGGCACCGCCCCCGCCGCAGCAGGAGCAGGCAGTCCTGGTCGGCGTCTGCCTGTGCGGCCCCGCCCACGCGTGACCTGCCACCTGGTTTTGCACGGCCTGTGGGCGGAGAACAGGCCCACACCTGTCGGTGGTGGGAGAAAACCACGAGCAGGACGTCTCATGGCGGGAAATCACGGGAGGCCAGGTCTCGGTGTCCACGAGGAGCGTGGTGCTCAGACGCCCGCTGACCCCGCAGCGGGTGCAGCTGCCCGGGGTGTGCGCAAGGGGCTGCCGCCGCCCCCCGCCCTGCAGAGCGTCCTCGCCGTCCTAGCAGATGCGCGTGTCTGTCCCAGGGCCGCCAGTGCTCCCCCGCGCCCTCCCCCCACTCGAAGTGCGTCCTCCAGGACGGGCCTGAAGGGCTGCGCCGAAACGCTGCTCGTTGTGCCTGGAACTGATCTGGTGCCGCTCTCCTGCGGCGCCTGGAGCTCTGGTTGAGCGAGTTTTCTCTCACTGCGTGGGAGACGGCGCGTCGCCTCTGGCTCCTGGAGTCGGCCGGCGCCCTGTCTGGGGATGCCGTGCGCCCTGCTCGTTCCCTTGTCACGGGCCCGCGCCCGCGCGGGTCGGTCCGCGGCCCCACGAGGGCGCTGGGACGTGCGGCGTCCTGGCCCGAGTCTGAGTCCGCGTCTCAGCCCGTTGTCTTCAGGCTCCGCCTCTGCTTCCGGATGGGCGGTGCCCGTAGACCCGCCCCCCCCCCCCCCCCCCCCCCCCCCCCCCCCGCTCCGTCCTCTGGCTGCCACCGCGGCCGCTCCCCCGCTGGGTGCTGCCGGGTTCTTCTTCCATCTTCCAGTTCGCCGTCTCTCTCCTCGGCCTTGTCCAGGCCGCCCACGCGTGTCTGCCGAGCGCGGCGCTGCATGGCCTCCCCGAGGTGGCCGCCGGCTCTTCCTCATTTGCTGGGTCCGCTTCTGGAGTCCCGGACGCGGCAGGCGTGGCAGCTTGTCGCTTCGCTCTGTGCGGACGCGGACGCTGAGCTGCGCCGCTTCCTGGGCGTCTGCCGGCTGCGCCTGCTCGTCCCACAGGCTGTGTGCCGGTGCGCCCGGCCTCTGGCCACGCGCTGCTCGCTGCTCTGGGAGGGGGTTTGTAGGCGCTGCCTGCCTCCCTCCCCGCCCCCCCCCCCCCCCCCCCCCCCGCCCCACACTGCAGGCAAGCCCTCCGCGTTTGGGCCCCTGGGCTCAGGGGAGGTGTGAACCCTGGTCCGAGGTCAGGTTGGGCACCGTCTCCCACCTGGCCGGAGCAGAGGTGGTGGGCACGTGGGAGCTGGGGGTCACCACCTTGAGCTGACCTCCCTCGCCCCGCTGCAGCCACACCTGCACCCTGTGGCGGGCCCTGGCCGTGGAGCCCGGGGTCAGCACACAGGTCCTGGGCCTGCTCCTGGAGAAGATGAGCAGAGACGTGCCCTTCAAGGAGAGCCGTGCCTTCCTGCTGAGCAGCTCCCCCGACCGCGTGGCCACGCAGCTGCCCCTCGCGGTGAGTGCTGGCCCCGCGCTCCCTTCGCCCCACCGGCAGGACAGCCCCGCAGGTGGCCTGGGTGCCGCCCAGCAGGCACCTGGCGGCCGCCTAGAGCCCCAGAGCCAGTGAGCTTGGAGCCCAGCCTCGTAAAGTTCCTGCAGGTGTTGGTCCCCAAGGGAGACCACTCTGTTTCATCCTGCGGAAAAAAAAATAAACCCAGCTTGGCAACGCTCTCAGCAGTAAAGCAGCTGTGAGAATTCCCTCCTCCTGCCTGCTAAGGAGGCAAGAGCAGATGGTCAGGGGCCATCCCCGGGTGGCCACGTGCACCCTGAGCCTCCCTCCTGCCCCCAAAGGCCCAGCTGGGCAGGACTGTGCCCCTCACCCTGGCCCCTCAGGGGTCCCCCTCACTGCCCCGGAGTGCAGACCCCCAGGGCACACGGGGGCATGCCAGCTGGCTGTGGGCTCATCTGGGTCCTGGGAAGCAGGGCCCAGACTTGGCAGCGGCCGCCCTCCTTAGACGTGGCTCCAGAGGAAGGGGCGAGCCTGAGGTGGGCCCTGTCCGCAGGCCACCTGTGCGCTGCACGAGGTCATGTCTGCTCCCGCGTCCGGGCCCGCGGTGCTCCAGCTCTACCCCCAGCTGTTTGCGGGGCTGCTGCTGCGCGTCAGCTGCACCGTGGGCGTCCAGCTGCCCCGGAACCTGCAGGCCAAGGAGCGGAGGGCCGCCAGCTCAGCTCCGGCCCCCAAGACCCTGGATCCCTGCAGGTAACAGGTCCCCCGGCCCCAGCGCTGCCAAGTGAGCGGGCTGCACTGCGTGTGCACCGGGCCAGGGCAAGAGTTTGTGCCAGGAGCTGCCCTTCCCCCGGCGATGCCTGAGGGCGCACTGTCCTGCCGGGATCCCAGCTTTCCTGGGCCGTCCCTCCTCACCTCCCCAGGCAGGTGGGGTTCGGGGTGTGGGGGAGGCGGCTGCAGGACGCTGGGGCGGCCCTGGTAGGCGGGGCCCTGTGGGGGCATGGAGAGAAGTTCGAGGTCTGGTGTGCAGGACCTGCAGGGAGCCAGCACTGACCTTTGTGGCCCTGTCCTCTGACCCCGCCCCAGACAGAAACTCAGCAGGGGCCTGCCCGCCTGCCCTGAGACCTGAGGCCCCGGGTCAGCCCCCGGCCCCCGGCCCCCGGCCTGGGCAGGCACTGGGCCTCGGTCCTCCCTGGAGTCCTGTGAAGGCAGCCCAGCAGGCGCTGGGTCCTGGCAAAAGACTGGGCCCAGGCGAGATGGAGCGCCCCTGCTGAGGGTGGGGCCTCAGAGCTTCGGCAGCCTGGGTGTCTGCCTGCCCATCCTAGTCCCTGGGGCACCAGGGTGAGCACAGTGAGCCCAGGGCCACTGGAGCCTGAGTGGCAGCCCAGGTCACCCCTTTTCCACCCCAAGTCTCAGGCTGGGTGTGCCCCATGGCTGGGACGCCTGGGGACAGTGCCCCCCCGCCCCCCAGCTGCAGGGCTGCTCCCTGCAGGACCAACGTGCGGAGTCTGGCAGGAGCTGCGGCCAGGGCCTGCCCGGACCAAGTGGAAAATGTGAACAGACCGGAGAATGCTAACCCAACGGGCCCTGGGCTTGGCGCGCCAGGATGCTGCCCCTGGGCCGTGAGCCGCGGGGACTGCAGGCCACACGCTCCCCCGAGGGGCCCCTGGGCCGCCACCCCTGAGCTGGGACGCGGGCAGAGCCAGGCCCAGGGCTTGGCTGCGACGGAGGCCATCGGCCAGCGAGGCAGACCCTTGCAAGTGCCACATCCACAGACATTCCGGGCAGCGAGCTGACAGGCCGGGGAGGCACCCTCACTGTTCACGCTGCTCACGCTCCCCCAGGCCCCGGCCGCACCCCACAGCCGCCTGGAGTGCTGGTGTCCGCCCGCGGCAGGGTTTGAGGCTGCCCAGGTCATCTGCCCAGGGACCGTGGTGGCTGGTTAGGGCAACCCCCAGTGACTGGGCCCCAACTGGACTCCGGGGACAGCAGGAGCTGCCCATAGCGCTTTCTGTCTTGGGGGGAGCTGCTGAGGGGGCGCGTCCTCCCCATGGACACCCAGTGAGAGCGGCTGTGGGGAGGGGACAGCCCGAGTGCACTGGGCTGTGTCCACGCCATGGGCCGAGGGAGGCCAGGCAGGCACGCTGCCCCCGGGTAGGTGTCTGCCTTGGGCCAGGAACTCCCTGGGACGGCGCCTGGGGGTCCTCGGGCTGGTGTGAGCTGCTGCTGTGCAGGGCAGAGGAGGTCGGGGAGGTGAGGGGATGCCCTGTGTGGGCCCTGTTGTGCTGGCTCAGAGCTGCGGGCTGTGCTGCAAGGTTCTGCCGGGTGCAGGGCCCACGCTGCTCTCCAGACCGCATCCTGAATGCCTCCGTCTGAGCTGGGGGTTCGCCCGAGTGAGAGAGGCAGACACTGAATCCCAGCTGGGTCCCCTGGGCCCTGGGCCCTCCCGCTGGGCTCTGGGCGGGGCAGCAAGCAAGGCCCACACCTGCCGTCCCCCAGGTGGACAGAACTGGGCACTTCCTGACAGGGGCCAGGTGCATATCTGGGAATAGGCTGGGCCCTGCCTGAGGTCCATTCCTGCACGGCTGTGGGGGTCTCCCAGGCGGCTGTGGCTGTGCACATGGCAGGAACAGGCTTTGGGGGGGGAGAGGGCCTGGGCCCGGGACGGGAGCCGGCTCCCCTGCCCACCAGGCATGGGATGGTCTGTAGCCGCCTGGCTGTGCCCAGCACGGGGGAGGGCGAGCTGAGGGCCTGCTGCCCGCCGGGGCGGCCAGCCGGCGTGGGCTGCACAGCTCTGGGACGTGGGCGTGTGTGCGTGGGCCCGGGGCCGAGCTGCGCGTCCCCACAGCTCGGCGGTGGACGCTCTGAGGACGGCGCTGCTCCGGGGCGGCAGCGAGGACGTGGTGCAGCACGTGGAGCTGGCGGGGGGCTGGGCGTCTCTGAGGACCTCCGCAGGGCACGAAGACGGGGTCACCCGGCTGGCCAGGTAGGCACTGTGGGGGCTGCTGTTCAGGCGATGGCCAGGTGCCCTGGGACCCAAGGAAAGGCACCGACAAGGGACGCCCAGGGGCATGTGGGGGGGGGGGGGCAGGCAGAGCTTCCTGAGTTGTGGGCCCAGCCCGGGAGCAAGCGGGCTGGCGAGGGCCGGCTTGGGCCACGGTCCGGCGTGTGGAAGGTGGGGTGGGGGCTCGAAGGGAGCTGTACCCCTTGGGTGGGGTTGACTGTCCAGGGGCGGGGGTGGGGGTGGGGAGAGGTGGCCCCTCGAAGGAGGACTGGCAAGGTGAGTTGGGAGGGTGCACCTGACGGGGAGGGCGTGCCAAGCCTGGCAGCTGGGCACAGGCTCACGGGCAGAGGGTGCTGGTGTGCAGAGCGGGAGGGGAGGTGCCCCCCCCTGCTCTGTGGAGGGGTTGGCCCAGGACGGGCTCCGAGCGGCTTCCTTCCCCAGCGCCATGGCGAAGTTCGCGGGCCCCCGCCTGCCCCTGGTGACGAAGGCGCTCCTGGGCGCCCACAGCAGCGTGTACGAAGTCCAGAGGGTCACCTCCACAGCCTTCCTGGCCGAGGTGGGCGCTGCCTGCTCTGGGCTGCTACCGGGGCCACCACCAAGCGCACAGGCCCCTGGGCCATGCCCGGCGACCCCCCTGCTCTGTGCCCTGTGGAGGGCGCCTGCGGCAGGCCTGGGATGGGGCAGAAGTGGGGGGAGGGGGGATAGGCCACGAGCCCAGCCTGGCCTTCAGCTGGCCTGGGACGCCGCTGCCCCGGTGTGCAGTGCGGAGTGGTGAGGGGGGCTGGCCGGGCGGGCGACCCCTGGTGGGCGGGCGGGCGGTCACAGCGCCTCCACCCACAGCTGCTCAGCAGCAACGTGGTAAATGACCTGCTGCTCCTGGAGTCGCTGCTGGACAACCTGGCGGCCCGGCAGAAGGACCCGAGCGCCAGTGTGCGGCGGCAGGTGCTCCGAGGCCTGGCCAACGTCGCCTCAGGCTCCCCGGACAAGGTCAGCTGCCGGCCAGCCCCTCTGGGGCCCTGACCGCGAGGGCAGTGGAGCCGTGGCTGGGAGGCCCCGAAGGTGTGGTGTGGGGGCAGGGGTCGCCTGGCGAGCACGCAGGGCAGGGCTGGGCGGGTCGTGCTGTGACGCCCCGTGACAGGCCTCAGGGCTGGGTGAGCCGGGGACACAGCTGAGTGCGGGCCTTCCCCAGGTGCGGGCCCACGGCCCTCAGCTCCTGACAGCCATGATCAGCGGGCTGGACGACGGGGACGACCCCCACGGCCTGGTGGCTCTGGAGGCCATGGCGGGCCTGGTGAAGCTGCTGGGCCTGGTGGAGCCCTGGGACCTGCGCGCGGTGCTGCTGCACACGGCCATCCGCATCCGGCCCTTCTTCGACAGTGTAGGCCGGCCTGGGGGGGCGGGGCCTGCCGCCTCACCTCGCCCCCTCTTCTCCGAGCCTCAGCCCCTGCCCTGCCGCCCGCTCCCCGGCTCCCCAGGCCCCAGGGGCCACGTGTGGTCACCGTGGCTCCCTCCCCTGAGCTCCCAGGTGGGCCCTTCAGGGTAGGGAGTGGGCCTGAGGGGGCCCCCAACCCCTGACCCTTCCCACCAGCATGCCTACCGCTGCTCCAGGGACCGTTCCCGGGGCCCAGGGCACGAGGACCCGCGGGGAAGGAGACTGGGGCCGAGTGTCAGCGGCGGGGCGGGCGGGGGAGCACCCTGTGGGGTGACGTCTGCGCCCCGCCCCCCCCCCCCCCCCCCAGGAAAAGATGGAGTTCCGCTCTGTGTCCATCCGCCTCTTCGGGCACCTCAACAAGGCCTGCCATGGGGACTGCGAGGACGTCTTCCTGGAGCAGGTGGTGGGTGGGCTGGTGCCCCTGCTCCTGCACCTGCGGGACCCCCAAGCCCCCGTGGCTGATGTGAGTAGTGGGTCGGGGGCTGGGCGAGCCCGCGGGGGCCCGGGGCCGAGGGCCTGAGCCTCCGCGCCGCAGGCCTGCAGGTTCGCGCTGCGCATGTGTGGCCCCAACCTGGAGTGTGAGGAGCTGGCGGCTGCCTTCCAGAAGCACCTGCAGGAGGGCCGAGGCCTGCACTTTGGGGAGTTCCTCAACACCACCTGCAAGCACCTGGTGAGGGGGCGTGGCGGCGGCGTGCGGGGGGCGTGGCCAGCACGGGGTGCACGTGACTAGCCGGGGTCTCCACAGATGCGCCACTTCCCGGACCTGCTGGGCCGCCTGGCGAGCACCAGCCTGTTCTACTTCAAGAGCAGCTGGGAGGACGTCCGCGCCGCGGCCCCCATGCTCACGGGTGAGTGCCCCCCTCGCCCCCCGCCGCCCGGCGGGCCCTCACCCTGACCGGAGCCTCGCCTGCAGGGTTCCTGGTGCTGCACGCGGAGCCCCAGCATCGGCCGCAGGTGGACCTGGAGGAGCTCACTGCGGGTTAGCAGCGCCGTCCCCCCCCCCACCCCCCCACCTGTTGGGCTGCACGGGGTTCCTGCTGACCCTGTGGGCACCAGGGGGAGACTAAGTGATTTTCCTGGATTTCAAGGATTTTTTCCCTGTCACTGGTGACCTCATCGTCTCTAGTAATTCACGGAAACTTCTTAACTGTTCCAAAAGAGCTTAAAAAACACTAAAAAAGGAAAAACTATCTTTCCGTTGGCTCCCGAGCCCTCCCAGCAGCGGCCTGCTGCAGGAGGGCGGTGGGCGAGCGGCAGCCCCACGCGCAGGGTGGGGAGTGGCTCCAGGGCCCAGGCCCTGCTTCCTGTGCCAGGAGGGGGTGGGACGGGCCCCAGTGCAGCTGTGCGTGGGGGCCTGGCCCAGCGTCAGCTCCGACGGGCCACGGAGTCACCCCCTGTCCCGCAGCGCTGCAGCTCCTGCTCAAGGACCCCGCCCCCGCGGTGCGCGGGAAGGCTGCCGAGACCCTGGGCCGCCTGGTGAAGTTCGCCTGAGGCTCCTGCACGTGCCCCCCAGGCAGCACCGACCAGCGCAGGGCAGCCTGTGCCCCCTCCCTGCTCCCAATAAAGCCGTTCCCGCCTCAGCAGGCGAGGGGCTGCGATGCCTTGGCCTTTCCTTGTGGGACAGGGCGCTGGTCACACCCCCCGGGGAGAGACCAAATGAAGTGTGGTGGGGGGGGCTCTCGAGAGCTCAAACGCAAGGTCACACCACCAGCCAGAGGAGGGAAACATCTCTATTGAGGGTCCTGAGCAGGTGCCCGGACCCGGGGCCACAGGGCTCCCTAGGTGAACAGGCGGACCGTGCCGTCGGCCCCCGAGGAGAAGACCCACGGCTGGGTGGGGTGGAAGGCCACGTCCAGCACGCCCAGGTCGCGGGTCAGCGTGTGCCCCCTCAGCACCTTCACGGGCACCAGCAGCGGGTTCTGCAGCAGGTCGCTGTGGGGGAGGGAGTGGCTCAGACAGGCGTGCCGGCCCCTCGACCCCTCGGGGCAGGGGGCGGGCGGGCTCGGCACTCACTTGTACACCATCCCGTGGCAGACGATGACGCTGCCGTCGTCGGAGCCGGACGCGAAGAGCGGGTACTGGGGGTGGAAGGCCACCGCCCGCAGGGCCTTCCTGTGGTGCCTGGGGAGGGGCCGGTTGAGAGGAGCAGTGGGGAGGACCCCTGCCCCCGCCCCCGCCCCCGCCCGCCTGCAGGGGCCTCACCTCAGCACCCTGTAGGGCTTGGTGGACAGGTCCAGGTCGAACCACACCAGCTTGCTGTCGTAGCTGCCGCAGATGAGGTTGTCCCCTGGGGGCAGACGCCGTGGGACCCGGTGCCTGGGGGCCCCGCCCGCGGGGTGCGTCCCCACAGCCCCACCCCCAGGGTGCACGGGCCCTTGCCCTCACCTGCAGGGTGCACAGCCAGGCTGGACACCCACTTGCAGTTGGGCATCAGCTTCTTGGTGAGCTCCTGGCGCAGCAGGTGGTACAGGCGTACGCTGCGCTGCGAGGCCACGAGCAGGACGGGCCGGACGGGGTGGAAGGCCACCCGCTGCACCTGTCCGTGGCTGCGGCGGAAGGGGCTCTGGCTGCGGCGGCGGCTCAGCTGGTGGATCAGCACCTGGGTGTGGCCCTGGGCGGCCAGCACCACGGCCATGTAGTCCCCACGCCCGTGCCACGTCACCTGGGTCACCGGCTGCAGGAGGCGAGGGTGGCTGAGCGGGGGCCCTCCCCACCCCCACCGCCCCGCCCGGCCCCACGCCCAGTCACCTTGCCGTGACAGATGCGCAGCCGCAGGCCCCCCGGGCGCTCCTCCTCTGAGGCTTCCAGCCAGCGGGCAGGCTGCAGGGCAGGTTCCTCGGGCGGGGTGAAGGCGCCCAGCAGCTGGTCCGTGCTGCCCACCGCCAGCTGGTCCCCCAGGGCCGGATTCAGCAGCAGCACCGCATCCTCCCTGCAGCCAGAGCTAGATGCAGCCCCAAGGCCCCGGCAGCCCCGGCAGCCCCCGCCCCCACCACCCAGCCTTGCACTCACACGGCCACGGCCACCAGACAGACGGTGGGGCAGGGGTTCCACGCGACACTCTTCACCGTGCCCCCCGCGGGCACCGTCCTCACGCAGCGGGCAGTGGCCACCTCCCAGAACCGCACCGAGCCGTCGTCGGAGCCTGGATGCGGCAGAGGAGACCTCAGCAGCTGCCCCCCCCCCCCAGGCGCCCAGCCCGGGCCCCCCCAGCTTC
The DNA here is from genome assembly GCF_004126475.2 of Phyllostomus discolor. Classification (NCBI taxonomy): domain Eukaryota; kingdom Metazoa; phylum Chordata; class Mammalia; order Chiroptera; family Phyllostomidae; genus Phyllostomus; species Phyllostomus discolor. The sequence continues at coordinate 138,872,771 of NC_040909.2, forward strand.
AGGCCTACCTGAGGCCAGCCACTGGCCCCCCGGGGAGATGCTCAGGCAGCGGACGAGGTCGCTGTGGCCCCTGTAGACCTGCAGAGAGGGGCGGTGAGGAGGCGCACACCCGGGGGCGTGCGTGCGTGCCTCCTGCCCCCAGCCCCGCCCTCTTACCAAAGCCTGGCTCGTGGGGAAAGGCTGAAGGTCCCGAGGCCGAGGCAGTTTGGGGATGAGGTCTTCAGGGTCCACGTTCACCTGGGGCAGGAGAGCATGTGCTCAGCTGGAACCCCTGCCGCACACCCTGCCCAGGTGCGCCGCCCCCCGCATACCCGCATCTTCCGCTGCCGTGGACACAGGTAGAGGTCGAGGCAGCGCTCGAAGCGCTCGTGGACGAAGCGGCTGTAGGCGGGCACGGCCCGCAGGCTCGGGAACTTGCGCGGCAGGAAGTTGAGCTTCCGCTCCCCAGGCTCCTGCTGCTCCCACGCCTGACGCTGTGGACGTGGGGGTGAGCCGGGGGTGAGCCGGGGCTGACGTGGGGCAGGGGCCCAGGCCCTGACCCTGCGCAGGCCAGACCCACCTCCTCCTCGCTGGGCAGGTACTCAGGGGGCGGGTTGTAGGACTCCGCGTGGCCGGGCAGGGCCAGCTTGGGGGCAGGCACGTGCATCTTGTGGCGCCCCAGCACGGCACTGGGGTCCTCCTGGGCCCACAGGTCGTAGAAGCTGGGGGTGGGGTCGCGGGGCCGGCGAGGCCGGATCCAGCCCATCTTGATGGCGTGCACCATGCGGGAGACCTGCAGACAGACGCACGTGGTCAGGGCGGGCGGGGTGAGGGCCGCGCCCCGGGGGGGGGGCACCCACCTTCTCCTTCTCCACGAGGGACGGGATGAAGCTGCGCTTGTCGGCAGGGCGGTTGGTCACAGGGTGGATCATGAGGTCCCCGCTGAAGAAGTCCACGGCCGGCTGGGGACACAAGCAGAGGCCGTGGGCCAGGGCCCTGCAGCTGCCCCGGATGCCGGGGCCAGCCACTGCCACCTACCTCGTAGGGGTCGGAGCCCTCGTCCCCAAACTGGCCCCTCTGCAGCCGCCGCACCAGGGCCACCTGCTCGTCCGTCAGCCGCAGGTCGTGGCCCGTGGTCAGGTCCTGCACCGTGCGCCTGGGGGAGGGGCGTCAGAACCGGCCCCGGCCCCCCCCCAGCCCCCCGGCCCCGCCCCCCGGCCCGGCCCCCGGGCGCACCAGTAGTCGGGGTCGTCCATCTTGTCCAGGAACTGGTCCAGCTCGTCCCGGGTCCGCACGGGCTTGTAGATGCGCCTGCCGTCCAGGTCGTAGCCCACGTGCGGGAAGTCGTCGTACCACTGCAGCGGCACGTTGCCCACCGTGTTCCGCACATCCTGGCGGCGGACGGGGAGTCAGCACCACACACCCACCGTGCGCACCCCCCCACGCCCCCCAGAGACACACAGGAGGCGGAGGGGCCTTGAGGCGGGGCCAGGCCCCCCGACACGTGCCGGCCCGGGGTGTGACGTGGCGCGGCGACCGGGCAGCCCCCCCCCGGCCACAGGAGCTCCGAGCCGCACCTCACATTTTCCACTGAAGTGGTGCCGACCCCGAGCACCTCCCCTCCCCCCGGATTCCCTGGCCGGGGCTCTGGAGCCACAGACAAGGGTGAGCTCATCGCGTGGGCTCCCTCCCCTGGCGGGGCCTTGCGCAAAAACAGGCAGCCACAGACGGGGAAGACCCTGCCAGCCCCTCCAAGGGGAGGCAGGAGCCACTGCATGCTGCCCTACAGGCATTCGAAGACCCCCCAGCCTCCCCATCCTGCCCCCCACCCCCGACGGGCAGAGTGGCCACATTCCTGGATACACATTCCTGGTCGAGGCCCCTGCCAGCCACCACCCTCCCTCCGCCCAGCCCGAGGACTGCTGCCCGGCGGCTGCTTCCTGCAACAGTAGCCACAGGGGGAGGGGCTCAGAGGAGCCTGCGCCCAGCTGGGAGCCTCAGGCCCCCTTGCAGCAGGACCCCCCGGGCTCTGGCCCGCCGCACCTGCCCACCCCGAGACCTGCAGATTCGAGTGCTCCCAGCGAGCGAATCTGTGGGACCCGCCCACTGCTAGGCACGCCATTCTCCCTGCATGGGGTGGGGGGGCCCTCCAGTGTCCCCAAGTCTACATGGCCATTTCATACCTGGGCAGACCCTGGTGGGGAACCTAGTGGCAAGGGAGGGGCACGGAAAAGTTTCTCCAGAGCAGAGCAGCAGCATGGGCCAGGAAGGCAGGGAGGGCTCCAGGCAGAGAGCAGGGCTTCTGCCACCCTGGAGGGTGCAGCCAATGCCAGGCGGGGGCAGGTGCAAGACAGCCAGGCTGTGCCCCCAGGGGACCCTGGGTGTAAATGTGAGTGGGGTTTCCGGGGGCACAGCCCCTCAGTGCTCCTCTGTGCACCCCCCCCCCCGCGCCCGCCTGGCACAGAGGAACCAAGTGCACATGGAAGGGAGAGACAGACAGGGTGTGGCTAGGCGCCGAGGCCAGGGCAGCTGGGTGGACTTGGTCATGCCAGAGGAAAAGACTGGGGTCATGGGTCCCATCTGACCCTCCTGCCTCCGCTGAGGGTTAGAGGAGGGGACGGCAGAGCCCCAGAACCAGCCGTAAGGGGGCTCCCGCTTCCCCTGCATCCCCCAGAGACGACGGGATGCTCCGGCCCCTCAGCGTGGCGGGAGAAGGCTGAGGGACGCAGGGCCCCTGCTCCGGCGGCCTCCAGGGGCTGGGAGGCGGGGAGGAGGGCGGGCCTGCGCGGGGGAGGGGCCGCCACTGCTATAAAGGCCCGGCCCGCAGCCCCCGCCGCAGCCCGGGACGCACACGTGCGCGCGGCGCACCGCCACCGTGGGCGCCCCAGACCCGCGCCTCCCCGGCCCGGGCGCCCGCCCCCGAGGCCCGGCGGCATGCGCTGCGCGCGGAGGAGCTGACGGCGGCCGGCCGAGTCCTTCGCCATGCTGCGCTCGGCGCCGCCTGGCCGCTACCTGTACCCCGAGGTGAGCCCGCTGTCGGAGGACGAGGACCGAGGCAGCGAAAGCTCGGGCTCCGACGAGAAGCCCTGCCGCGTACACGCGGCGCGCTGCGGCCTCCAGGGTGCCCGGAGGCGGGCCGGGGGCCGTCGGGCGGGGGGCGCCCCGGGCCCCGGGGGCCGGCCCGGCCGGGAGCCCCGACAGAGGCACACGGCGAACGCGCGGGAGCGGGACCGCACCAACAGCGTGAACACCGCCTTCACCGCGCTGCGGACGCTCATCCCCACCGAGCCGGCCGACCGCAAGCTCTCCAAGATCGAGACGCTGCGCCTGGCCTCCAGCTACATCTCGCACCTGGGCAACGTGCTGCTGGTGGGCGAGGCCTGCGGTGACGGGCAGCCCTGCCACTCGGGGCCCGCCTTCTTCCACGCAGCCCGCGCCGGCAGCCCCCCGCCGCCCCCAGCCCGCGACGGGGAGAACGCCCAGCCCAAGCAGATCTGCACCTTCTGCCTCAGCAACCAGAGAAAGCTGGTGAGTGTGGACGTGGGGCAGCCCCCCCGCAGCACCTGCGACCCCAGGGCGCAGCTCCCAGGGAGGGAGGGGGCGAGGCTGCGGCTGCAAGGCTGGGCCTCCCCCTGACAGCCCCCAGAGCACAGGACCCAGGGGAATGAGAGAGCCTTGCCTAGAACCGGTGGGGATCGGAGAGAGGCTGGCAGGGCAGGCACCGACCTGGAACAGGACGGGGGCCAGAAGAGGGTGGGTTCAGGCAATCCTGGCCCCCACCCCCATAAGGGCAGCGAGGGGGCAGGACGACCCTGCAGGGCAGTCTGCCGGGCTGCAGCCCCCCGCCCCAGCCTGAGTTTTGCCAGCACCTGCCGACCCTCCCCAGCCCGGCCCTGGCCTCAGGGCTGCACGCTCAGACGTGGCTGTGGGTCTGCCCTGGCGGGAGGCTGGCAGGAAACTCGGGGGCTGGGGGCCGCACCACGGGACAGGGGCCACTGTGGTTTGCAGCCCCCGCTGTGCTCGGTGGCACTGGAAAAGCGGGGTGAGCACGGAGAAGCCGCGGCCCGGCTTCTCCCGATCCCCATTTCCTCTCCAGACAGCCCGCGCGAGCTCCTGGGGCCTGAACATCTGGGAAATTTAATTTTACAATTCCGGCTGCGCGGCAGCGTGTGCTCTCCTCCCCGGCGCCCGGGGAAGCGGGGTGAGCGTGGAAGGGGGTGCTTCCCTGGCCCGCCACCTGAGATGGCGTGGGGGAGCCCAGAGGCGCGGGCTGGCGCCGGGTCCCTGCCCAGGCCTGACACTGCCCTCCCCTCCGCAGAGCAAGGACCGGGACAGGAAGACGGCGATTCGGAGCTAGAGGCGGACGCCGCTGGGCCACCCACGGACGGCCCCCATGGACCTGACTCGGGCACAGGCCCCCGCGCAGGAGGGCGCCCCCCGGGCCCAGGCCGCCTCCGGCCTCGAATGGGGTCGATGGACAGACAGGCGGCGGCAGGACTCTGAGCTGGCCACAGCACTTGCCTGGGCCCACTGGAACTTTCCATGCTGGCTTCCTACCGGGGGTTTCTTCTGGTTACTATGTGCTGGCATCTCGTGTCTGTGATATGGTAATATAAAGTCTGGAAATTTTGTATAATTAAAAACAAAACAGTATCTTCCAAAGGTGGAAGCACGCTGTCCGGGCAGAGGGCCCAGAACCCGTTCTGAGCCCGTCCCCAACCCTGAGGGCTGGCTCTCTTCGAGCTCTGTCCTCCCCGGGCCGCATGCACCCCCGTTCTCAGGGGAGACCCCCACCTCCCAGGCCTCGAGGCAGAGCGAGGGGCCTTCTGCCTGGGAGCTGTGGCCTGGGCCCGAGGAGAGCAGCAAGGGGGCAGGAGGGCAGGACTGATGGACACAGACAGCCCCAGGGCCCCGCTCTCAGGACCTGCACGGCACCCAGGCCGCCCCCAACAGTGAGGCTGGCACTGCTCAGGGCTTTGTGCCAGACCTCGGGGCCTTGGCACTGCAGCCTGTGCCCGGGGAGCCCCCAGAAATGGACTTGGGAGACAGCAAGGGGGACTGCCTGGCGTGGGCCTGGAGGCAGCCACCTCCGTGCACCTGGGGGTGTGCCCTGCCCGGCCCCTCAGCATGCGGCCCCTCCGCACTGCCCACACTGGGAGGACCCCGGCCACCTACCACTGCGTCCACCCAACTCCCCCATCTGCTAATGAGGAGGGCAGTCCAGGCCCCTCCCCGAGCTGTGCACAGCCGGCCCACCGTTAAAGTCCCGCAGGTGACAATTCCAGTTCAGCGGTGTGACTCCGCGGGCAGAGAGGGAAGACGGCGCGGCCCCGTGTGGGGCCGGGTGCAGAGCACCAGGTGCTGGCTCGGGGCCCCCGGGGGCGTGCCCTCCGGAGCCCCTGGGAGCAGCCAGGTGCGGGGGCCCGCGGGGGCGCCCCACAGGGCAGGGCCGAACGTGCCCCCTCCTGTGCGAGGACGGGCCCCGGGGAGCTGCGGAGCAGGAAGCGGCCGTGTGATTTTGGAGGAAACGCTCAAAGCCAGAGCCATTACGGGCTAGAGGGGGCTGTGTCCAATCTGGTAGGAACACAACAGGATAGAAAGTCACAGCAGCAGGGCCCACTCAGAGAAACCCAACTCCAAATTTCCTCTCCTTAATCCTGCAGGAGCTACAGCTGGTCCAGGGAGGGGAGGGGAGGGCGAGCTGGTCACTGCAGAAGCCCCCCACCTGCCCGAGGACCCGGGACCCAGGCGGGGGCTCCAGGTCCAGCTGGGGACTGAGAAAGGCCCCCCTTCCCCTCTAGGGACCCTGGGGCACTTTCAGGACCTGAGCCGGGGAGAGGCGCTGGCAGCCCCCACCCCCACCCCCCGGGGCCCCCGGCCCCTCCCGCCGCACCAGGCAGGCTGTGCAGAGGCTCCAGGGCCCACTGGCCTCACCTCCCCCACCTGGGCCCAGGCTGGAGGTGCACCTCTCCCTCACGGAACCCCCAAGATGACGGGCAGCCAGTGGCCACAGGGGGAGAGGGAGCAGGCCCCGAGGAGGGCCCAAGAGAAGGACGTGCAGAGGGAGGGACCCCGCCCGGAGCAGATCAGACGGAGAGGCAGGCGTCAGGGACCCTCCCCGGAGCCGGTGGCAGGCGGAGGTGTGTGGAGGTGGGAAGTCGGCTCGGGGACAGGCCCCTGGGGCAGCCCCCAGGGCGCGGGGGTCAGGCTGTCCCAGGCAGTGCGCACGGGCCAGGCCCTCTGCCGCTGTGCCTGTGGCTCCGGCAGCGGCTGCAGCTTGGCCGGCCACGGGCCGGGCAGGGGGCCCGGCTGCTCCCTGAGCTGCACCAGTAGCAGCGGCGGCGGCGGCGAGGGCCTGGCCCGCCAGCCAGCAGGGGAGGGGAGAGGGGGCAGGGAGAGCACTCCGTCACCCTCCGTTGCTCCAGAAATTCAAACCAGACTGGGGGTGGCGGGGGCGGCCCCACGCAAGTCCACTCGGCTGCTCACAGCCGCTGGGCCGGGGGTGGCAGGTGCTCCCCGCCCACCCCAGCCCCGCTTCCCCCCCCCCCCCGCCAAGCCGGCCCTGGGACAGAGGCCCCAGGCTCTCTGTGCTGTGCCCCACAGGCATCTGGCAAGGAGGGGCCAGCCTGCACTAGGGCCAGCAGCCACCGCCGTGGGCCAAGCTGGGCTGGAAACACTCCGATCAGCCCCGGCTGTCAGCTCCCTGTCCCCGGCCGGGGAACGAGCTGCTGGCGGCACCACATGATTCATCACCAGGCCGCCCGCGCCCGCAGGCCAGCCGCCCCCACCCTGCGCAGCACCTGTGGCTGCCAGGAAGCACATGTGACCCCACGGGCGAGCGCCGCCAGCCCCTCCGGGTCAGGCGCTGTGCTGGGAGCCCTGGCTGAGGGCACAGACGCCCGGCCCCGCTCCCTGGGGCTGCCCGGCCCCGGGGCCAGGCCGGGGAGCAGGCCGGCAGGGTCCCCACCCCAACCGGCCGGACGAGGCGGCCACGAGCGGAGGCGCGGCTGGGCCGCGACGGCTCCACTGGATGAGCCCGCCCCTCCCCCTCCCCAAAGTGGCTGCAGCTGTCAGGCCCGCAGATTGGAACTGCAGGTACGGCCTGGCCCGCTGCCACCTCCCTCCCTGTCTGTCTGCGAGGGAGGAAGCCGGCCCACCTCTGGAATCCTTCACTCGCTCCTCGTTCCCTCTCCACCTGTCCCCCGGGAGCGCGGGGTCAGCCGCCCTCGCTCGGCTCCCTCTCTCCCCGTGCCCCTCTCCGATTACAATGCCGGCAGTGTTCGCTGGCTCCCCAGCACGAAGCTCCCGCCTGTCTCGGAGCGCCCGGCCTTCCTGCACCTCCGTCCCTCCCGGCTCCTCCTCAGGGTCTGCCCCCCACCCCGTGAGCCAGTGCCCTGGCCCACCTGCTGCAGCTGGACCCACAGAAGGTTCCAGCAGGGTGAGTCCTGGCCGTTCGACCGGAGGGGAGAAAGCCAGGTCCCAACCCGAAGGCCAAGGCCAGCAGAGCCCCCGCCCCCACCACCACAGTGGACAGGTCAGAAGTGGAGAGCCCACTGGCTGCAGTCAGTTGGGCCTGGGTGTCCCAGGTGGGGAACTCAGAGCACCCTAACCCCAAACACCTCCGTGGGCACGCCCCATCATTGCCGACTCCGGTAGCAGAGCAGCTCCGCTGAGACCAGCCCAGGTGCCCCCCGCTCCTCCTGCCTGCCCCTGACAAAGGCCGTGCGGGCTGACCAGCCCCTGAGCTGTGGGCGCAGGGCCCCTCCAGGCTCACCGCTGGGCCCCTTCCGGCACCTGCAGGGCTATGGGGGGAGAAGGCACAGAGGCCACTCCTGCCCCCAGGCCCTCAGACACCTGAGACCCCACCCACCTGCCCATCCCCTGGGGCCGAGCGGGCTCCAGTGGGAGTTCCCAGGTGGGTGTGGGTCCAGGGCCCCTGGCCGGGAGGCAAAGGCTGCTCTGAGCCACACTAACCAGAGACAGAGCTGCTGCCTCAGGCGGGGCCTGGTCCTGAGAGCTCGGCGCCAGCCCCCAGGCCCCAGGCCATCTCCTTCGGGTCTCAACCTCAGCCCCGAGCCGGCGCCCAGGCAGCCCTCGTCTGCACTCAGCACCCCTGTCCGCCGGCCCGCGGGCCGTTCCCAGCATCACAGCTCCAGCCCCAGGGCGCACTTCCCCTCCTGGAGGCTCCTGCTCAGCACCCTCCCACCCGCCTGCCAGGGCTCCCGCTGCCATGGAAAGGGGCTCACGGGGCGGCGGGGGGCTCTGAAGCCCACCCCCGCCCGCAGCTGCTGCACAGGCCTGGGCCCAAGGCCCCGCTGAGCCCCAGAATGCTCACTGCGCACCTCCCAAGGAGCAAGGGCCTCCGCCCCTGCTCCCTCCTCACTGACCCCCCCAGGGGGACTCTTCTCTCCCACCAGGTGGCTCCTGGGGAGCCCTACACAAGACGGCCCCCCAGCACCCTGCTCTGAGCTGGAGCCAGGCACAGGCGCCTGGGCGCCTGCAGCCACAGCCATCACGTCCCTCAGCCCTCGTGCGTGCCACCTGCGAGGCCCTGGGTCAGCTCTGCAGGCCAGCGCCACCCCCCGCCCCCCAGGAGAGGCAGGGCCCAGACCCGGGGCCTGGCCAGCGGCCCCACTCGGAGGCTGGCGGCGGGGGCGGAAGGCCGCCAGGGAGGCAGAGGCGTGGGGCGGCCTGTGAGGCCGAGACACCAGCAGGCTCAGCGACGGGCGGGCGTCCCCACAAACAGCTCAGAAACCTGAGCCAACCCGTCCGGCTGCCAGCAGCGACGCAAGCGCTCGGAGTGCGCGCGCGGCTGGGGGGGGGGGGGGCAGGCGCCCCGGGAGGAGCGGGAGGCCGCCAGCGCTGGAGGCAGCTGCCGGTTCAGTAGCTGGGAGAAGCCATTAACGGCGCTTGGCGGGAGAGCAGAGGGGATCGTGGGCTCGGGATGCAGACAGGCCCGCTGTCCCCGTGGGACCGCGCAACCGCAGAGACGAGGGGCCGAGGGCCCGCCGGGCTTCGGCCCCGCCCCCACCCCGGCCCGGGGGCGACCGGAGGGTGTGGCCGGGGCTCCTCCCAGCCCCTCGGACTGGAGTTCACCGTGGCCCTGACCCCCTCGCCCTGACCGTGCTTCCCAGACACACAGCCGCAAGCCTGCGGGGGCCTCCCCCGCCCACTGTGGGCCTCAGTTTCTCCGGCGGCTGAAACAAAGAGGGGCAGCTGCCGTGAAGGCCGCCAGCCCCCTCCCCAGCCCCTCCTCCCCCACCCCGTCCTGGCGGCTGGATGAGATCACGTCTGTGAGGTGCCGTGGAGCGGGGCAGGGGGACACGGGGGGCGGGGCAGACTCCGCTCGCAGGCTCCTCAAGGCTCCCGCGTGCACGCACGCGGGCAGGGCCCCGCCTGGCCTAGCGGTGTGTCCCGGGGCTTCCCCCAGAGCAGCTAGGAACGGAACAAACTCAGGAGGAGGACGAAGGGGGAGCACAGGGAGAGGGGCATGGGGTCTCCTGGGAAGGTGCTGGCCCCGCCCCCACTGCTCGCAGAGGCCCAATGCCCCAGCAGCCCCCCCCACACCCCCAGCCTGGGCCTCAGGTCTGCACCCAGGGTGGGGGCTGGGTGGCAGGGGGTCCCCTACCCCAGGAGCACACACCTGTCAGGACCCCCGCCTGCTGCGGAGCGGGGTCCTGGGGCCCGAGCCCCCAGCACGGACACTGAGGCTGACACTGGGGCTGAGGCCATGCAAGCAGCATGCCCTGCCCCAGGCCCCAGGGGCCAGGCACAGCCCTGGGGGACGCTGGGCTCTGCACCCCCGCCCTCTGGGCCCCTTCAGCCAAAGCCCACCTCACTTTGCTGGGACCCACAGACCCAGCCACCACCTCAAGGTGGGAGACAGGAGCCCCGAGCTGGGAGCGGGGGCAGGGCAGGATGCGTGCAGGCCCGAAAGCTGGGCTCTGCCGCCCCCTCCAGCCGCGGCCCGGCCGTGCTGGCGGCAGAGGGGCAGGCGCGGCGGCTCCTCCTGTCACTCAGCCCACATATGGGATAGTCATCGCGCAGGAAGCGCCCGCAGCCCCCGCAGTGGCTCCGGGACAGGAGCACCCCCCCAGGTGGAAGGCCCCTCCCCCGGCCTGCACTCCATTTACAATCATCATCGATTTCTCAAAATACCAAATACAAAAAAGTGGCCGACAGGATGTGGCTGCCGACAGCCAGAGCCCCGGGGAGGGAGACGGGCCGGGAGCCGCGCTGCGCAGCCCCCCTTCGCAGAGAGCGCCCGCTGCTCCGGCCAGGAAACCAATTTATTTTGTTTTGTCTCTGTTCTCTGAACGCACAGAGACCGGATCGGGCCGGCGGCCAAGGCTCCTGCAGCCGCTGCCAGCAGAGCCTAGGATGGGGGTGGAAGCGAGCAGGGGGGCCACCCTCCCCAGGCCTGGCCGCCCCTGACAGGCGGCAGGAAGCGCTCCCGAGGCCAAGGGCCTGGTCCCCCAGCCCCCAGGCCACACCTGCCCCAGAGCCGCCAGGGAGGGGAGAGGCCAGCCAGCACCAGGGCCACCGCTGGGGCTCGGGGCTCCCGAGTCGCAGCAGGCAGGAGACTGGGCGCCCGCCCGCCAGGACCTCCGGATGCCAGACTGCACACCCTGGCCCAACAGCACGCTGTTCCCGCCCTCCCCTTCAGAACCCGAACGCCCCTGGGGGACACCCAGACTCAGGGGCCCCATCGGCCTGTGCCTCCGGGGGCAGGGCGGAGCACCCCACCACCGGTCTTCCGCAGGATGCTGACAGAGCGGCTGCGCCCGCCACCCGCCGGGGATGGCACCCAGGCCTCTCACCCAGGGAGCCCACACAGGCCCGCTGGTGTGGGGAGCCACCCCCAGTGTCCACCCGGAGCGTGGGCACAGCCCCCACGGAGTGCCCGAGGACCCTGGAGCGCCAGCCACCCCACAGGGCCAAGCCGTGAGCACGGACACTGCGCCGCACCCCCCCGCCCCGCTCCGGGCGATCACACACACACACACACACACACACCGGCACGCACACTGCTGCAGTCACGAGTCCCAGACCCCGAAATCACTCTTCCAGACCAGGAGTGGGGCTGAGGGCCAGGACGCCCACTCAGGCCGCGCTGGGGGCTGACTCCCCTCTGCCCCGGGCAGAGCCCGCCCTACCTCCTCGTCGGAACTGTCCTCTGCGTACTCGCCGTCCTCGCCCCGCGCTCCCGAGACCTCTGTCCTCCCGGAGGGGGTCGTGCTGGCCTGCGGAGGGAGACGGGAAAGTGCTTACGCTGAGACACCAGCATCCTCCAACCGTGGGCAGGTCCCGGGCCCCTCCTGGGCGGCGGGGGTGTGGGAAGGACACGCTGTCCCTCCTGCTGACTCTCAGGCCAAGGTGCGGGCTGCTCCCAACCTCCGAGAAGCTCCAGTGTGGCCTCAGGGCAAGACCTGGGACCCCAGGTCTAAATGGGCTTCTTGGTTGCGGGGGGCGTGCACCTCAGGGTCTCCTGCCCAGGGCCAAGCCCATCAGTGTCCCTGCGCCGGGAGGGGACCTCAGGCAGGGACTGGCACCAGAGGCAGACTGGGAAGGGTGCCACCAGCGACAAGACCTCAGCAGCGCCCGCACCCCTGAACGAGAAAACTGGCTGTGGGGACCCCAGCCCAACGGCTCCACAACCAGCGCCCCCCCCCCCCCGCCCCGGGGCCCCGCACCGGCCCAGGCCCAAGGGACAAGGCGAGGGCCAGGCCGTCTACCTGGGGAAGCCACGTGGGCCCAGTCAGCCACTGTCAGAGGGACCAGAGCTGGCCCACTCTCAGGGCAAGACCCTCTCCCGAAGCCTAGCTGAGAGTCACCTCCCACCCAGCTGGCGGAGGGCACCCAGACCCTCAGAATGCTGCGGCAGGCCCCACCCACCACACCCCTGGCCCCAGGCTGACCCGTCCACCAGGTCAGTGAGTGGGTGTTTCTGAGCATTCACACCTCAACCTGGAAAACAGATTCCAGCCGCAGGGCGGGGGGGACCGGGTGCACCGGAACCGGGGTGATGGGGAAAACAGCCCACTGCTCACCCCTGGGGGCAGTAAAGTGCTCGGAGCAGGAGCCCCGGAGCACAGCACCGCCCCAGCCCCAAGCCCACCCCTGCCCCCGCCCCCGCCCCGTCAGGAGCCAAAGGCCCCCGAGGCGGCTCTTCCTCCGGCCTGTTTTTCCCCTCAGCGTGAGCAGGGTGGGAGACTGAGTTTTTTTCCAGGCCCGGAGCAAGGCAGGATTCGGTTTCCCTGCCTCCCCTGCCTCTGCTCCCGCGGCCCCACCCGCTCAGAGTGGGTCAGCACTGGCCTGGCGGGCGTGGGGCACGGGTGGGGGGCACCGAGGTGAACCCCAGCTCCTGCCACTGCCAGGGCCCACAGCTCTCTGCCACCCTCGCTCCCGCTGCCACCAGCGGGGACGCCCGCCCCAGGCCCCGAGCCAGGCCGACTGTGGGTCTGGGCGAGCACCCAGTGGGGCACCACTCACAGCGGCCCACAGCGCCAGCCGCCGGACCCCCTCCAGGTGCAGCCCAGTCCCGCACCACCTGTGCCACAGGCACGGCCGCGGGGTCCTGGCAGGAAGCAGCAGACGTGCCCCTCCCGTGTGCGGCGCCGGCCTCCCACAGGCATTCCCTGCGCGGCCCTCCCGGGGCGCCGCACCCTCCCGCGACCCGGCACTGTAGGGAAGATGGCAGCCGCCAGGGGGCAGCAGCGCGGCGCCGGCGCCCAGACCTGCTGGGGAACCAGCCGGCCTGCGACTCGGCCCTCCCAAGTCTGGGGACACCGGGGTGGTTCAGAAACGAGACCACGAGGCGTCCAAGAGACAAGGTGCCGGCACAGACACGAAGGTCCCCGCCGCCCCGGCCCCGCCGCCAGCACCCGAGACTCAGTGGGGACACGAGGCCCGAGAGGGCTCAGGCCCCGCCCCCAGGCCAGCCCCCGCAAGCTGCTCAGGGGCCGCAGGCAGGCCCCGAGGGGAGCCCGGCTCCGTGGGCAGCCGTCCCAGGCCAGGGCTGAGGAGGGGCTGTGGGTGGAGAGGCCCAGACACGGCAGGGTCCCCACGCAGCACGCCCCAGGCCTGCAGGCGCCCAGGCAGGACTCCTTCAAGTTTCTGAAAGTGCTACCCACTGGGCTAAAACGTAACTACGTCTCTCTTGATTGTGGCAAGCAAAATGAACTCATGAAAATGGGAACTTTTTCACCAAAGGTTAAGAAGACAGGATAAAAACGGCCCCAGGGAAGCAGAAAGGACAAACCGGAGGCGACGAGCAGGAAAAACGGACACGAAGGAGGAGGAGAGGGAAGACACGGCTCCAGGCAGGGGCCCGCTGGAGTGAGGCCCCACACCAGCACACAATGGGCTGTCGTGGGGCCGCTCACAGGGGACAGATGGACAGGCAGGAAGCACTGACCGGCCTGCTGGCTCCGTCTCCACCCCTGGGGCTGTGGGATGGGGACGGGACGCAGGCGCCCAAGGAGGGGTGTGAGCAGATGTTTAGGGGAGTGCCCAGCTCAGCCCGGAGGTGGCTGCAGATGGCACCTGAGGAGCAGGTGGGGACAAGGAGCGAAGGGGCTTTCCGCTGAGGAGCCGAGAGCACCGGCCCTTCAGCTCACTGTCGTGGCCTGGAGAGAGGGAAACCCAGTCCCTCGAAGACCAAGCCTTGAGACAGAAACGCCTCCCGCAGGGAGGGCTGCACCCTCAGCTGCAGCACGAAAAGCCAGAGACATGACGTCAGGGGCTCCTGTCCAGGTCGGCCCTTGGGGCCTGGCGAGACACAGGAGGAGGATCCCGCTGGCGGCAGCCAAGGCACCGCACCCCCAACGCCGCGCCAGCCCAGTGCGAAGGACAGGGCGGGGCGGAGGTCCCGGAGCAGCCACGCTGCCCACTGCCACGGGCAGCCTCACCCGAAGGGCTGCCTCCACTCCAGGGCCCCCAGGGGCCCCCCCACTGAGAGCTCAGAGGTCACTCCGCCGCCTGAAGCAGACGGGGCAGGTCCTCTCCCCTGGGCCACAGACTCGGTCCCGCTGACCCAGGATGGCAGCACTGCAGACAGCAGCCAGCGACACAGGTGCAGAGACCTGAGCGAGAGCCCAGGTGGACGTGGAAGTCCACGTGCCCAGTGGCTCGGAGGGGACAGGCAGGGGCACGCCTGGAGCCGGTGCCCCTTCCGCACCTGCACACACTACCTGGTTCATGAAGTTTAAATAAAAAATCACTTTTACTAAACAGTTTTGATTTTTAAAAATTATTATGAATACCTTGTTTACGCAAAAGGATAAAAGTTTAACTGCTTAGCTCTGGCTGGTGCGGCTCAGTGGATTGAATGTAGGCCTGCAAACCAAAGGGTAACGGGTTCAATTCCCAGTCAGGGCACATGCCTGGATTGTGGGCCAGGTCCCCAGCAGGGGGCATGTGAGAGGCAACCACACATTGGTGTTTCTCTCCCTGTCTCCTTTCCTTCCCCCTCTCTAAAAATAAATAAACAAAATCTTTTTTAAAAAGTGAAATACAGCCCTGGCTGGCGTAGCTCAGTGGATTGAGCTCAGGCTGCAAGCCAAAGTGTTGCAGGTTCGATTCCCAGTCAGGGCACATGCCTGGGTTGCAGGCCGTGACCTCCAGCAACCGCACATGGATGTTTCTCTCTCTCTCCCTCCCTTCCCTCTCTAAAAATAAAATAAACAAAATCTTAAAACAGTGTTTGAAAAAAGTGAAATACTTAAATGCATGGATCCTTAATTTTTAAAGGGGTGAGGTGCGTAAACTAAACTACTCCATTGTGGCCACCAACTGGAGCAAGTGCAGTGAGTGGCAACTTCCACTCTCTACTGAGCGCTGCTGAGGGGAGATTTATTGCCTTTTCTGTCGAGGAGCGTATGTTCTGTAACTTTAAAAAGTCGGAAAGAGAAAGGAGGACAGGCGCCCACAGCCCTCCAGGCCCCGGCCAGCAGAGCTCAGGCACCCCCCCTCTGGGCACCCCTCTGGGCACCGCAGCTGAAGCCTGGGCGGTGAGCGGTCTAGGCTGATTGCAGGGTTCCTCCTCCTAAGGAAACAGACCAAAGCAGCGTGGCTCTCTGACTTGCACTGCGGGAGTGGACTGCTGTACACTCAAGGTCTTAACTTTCAGGGTACAAACAGTACAAATACGTATAAACTTGCCTCTAGAACGTTCTAACAAATAAACGTTGTACTTCTGTTGAACTAAGCTTTTCTCTCCTTCTAACCCAGAGATAACAGCAGAGTGTACCCTATCTCAGCACCACAGAACAGGTGGCTCTTGGGGTCCTGTGGGGTGACTTGGCTCCCTCGTGTGTCCCCCAGCAGCGCCTTGCCCACGAGGGGCCCCACCTGGGGATTTGCCCCTAAGAAACCCAGCCTATGACTGAGTCTAGTAGCACGGGCTGAGTCCCCTGGAGAGCACTCCACCTTCAAACAGGTGTTCTGCCTAGTCCCAGATGTGCCCTAGGTGCACTGGAGGAAGAACAAAGGCCTGTGGGTTCCTAGAAAAACTTGGGCTCTGGCTGGTATAGCTCAGTGGATTGAGTGCTGGGCTGCAAACCAAAGGGTCGCCAGTTCAATTCCCAGTTAGGACACATGCCTGGGTTTCGGTCCAGGTCCCCAGTAGGGGATGAGTGAGAAGCAACCACACATTGATGTTTCTCTCCTTCTTTCTTTCCCCCTTCCCCCCCTCTATAAATAAATAAAATTTATTAAAGAAAGAAAAGAAGAGAAGAGAAAAAGAACAACTTGGAAATAGCAGTGCAGGGTGCCCCTCCCCAGAGAGCCCAAGGCCTGGCGGGCCTGTTCCCTCCTGGCGAATCCACTGAGACAGGGGAGCCCATGGGGGGTTCCCTCAGTCACCCACCTGCTGCCCAGTGGTCTTCTCTGTCCCACCATGGCCCTTGCCACTGCTGGGCCCATCCTGTCCCTCAGCGGAGTCCTCACTGCTGTCACTGCCAGAATCTTCCAGGCCTGAGAACACACTCTCCTCGCTGTCGGAGAGGCCAGGATCGCTGCCGTCCCCGAGGCTGGGAGCAGGGGCCCAGAGGGAGGGCTGCAAGAAGGACACTGTTAATGACGGCAGACCCCACAGCCTCCCCACGAGCTGTGTGACCCGCCCCCACAGCCATAGCCCTCGGGTCCTAGCCCCCACCTCCAACACAACCAGCCACCCCCCACCCCGCCCAGGCCTTCCTCACTGCCCACCTCCAACAGCAATATAACTACCTGCCCTTGGAAGGGACGTTTAAGTCCCAGCCTCTCAGAAGGTAAGGACTTTGAAGGACAATGTCCCCTCTTTAGCCCCCAGCTCCCATTGGCTCTCCACCCTCCCCATCCACCCTGTCATTCCAGGCCAGGCCAGGAGATGGGCTGGGGCCAGCAGAGGACCATAAGCCCTAAGGAGTTTTTCCAACCTGAATAGTCCCTGTACCTGACCAGACTGGGACAGGCAGTGGGTGCAAATTTTGGCTGAAAAGTGACAAAAATGAAGCTTGGCTGAAAAACGAGATTATGCGCTCAGCCCCTGGTGGTGCAGGAGCGGAGCTTTCCTGAGCAGGCACCTTCTCACCCCAGCTCCACAGCGAGCAGGGCCTGCCACTGCCCTTACATGTGGAACCAGAACTTGTGGACATTCGGGAAGCATCTCAGTGCAGAATCCTAGGTTTCACGGCTAACTGGCTGACCTGCACTTAAAACAGTTATTCTGTAACACTCAACTCAGTCTTCATAGAAACAGCTCTAATAATAGCATGCTCACTCAAGCTGTTTGTCTCCGATATTCGTTAGCTACACAATTGCAGGAACAAGTAAAAATGGCACCAATGGTTTGGTACAAGCAGAGCCAAACGGCGCATGGAGCCAAGCCTGGTGTCCGGAGCTGCCTGACCGCGGGGCGGGGGGGCAGGAGGGAGGACATGTCACAGGGTGAAGGGCAGTCTGGCAATCCAGCTAACTGGAGTCAGCTAAGAGGCTCCACTGCCCAAGCTTCGTATGACCCAGATTTGATGACACCCCCACAACCAAGCTGGGGTTCAGCTGGACAGCATTAGTCACTGTGAGTCCAGTTAAAACTGTGTGTCCATGCGACGGTCACTGGATTCTATTCAGGTCCTCTTATAGCCTCTCTCTTTTTCACAATGTATCTAACATACAAGCAGTGTATAAACATGATGTGCGTATTTACTGCGGATGTAAGCTAAAATCTTTGTAATGGTGGGGGCATCATGCAAAGGGTTTGAGAGGCTGCTGCACGGGGGCCAGCTCCGGTTCCCATTTCTCCGCTACTCAGACGTCTTTCCGTCCACAGCCCCGCCCCTCCCACTCCAGCCACCCTTGGCGCTAGAGGTGCTCTCTGCCTAGGACACCCCCAGGGCCATCTCCAGCACAAGACAGGCAACTGGCTCTTGTGCCCATTCCCAGGCCCACCCCGTGCTCGGCCGGCTCGCCGAGGGTCCGCGGCCAGTACCCAGATCTCGGCCCCACACCTTCGGCAACCACGTGCGGCCCGCGCCGCAGCCCCCGGCCTCGCCGCCCACTCCCGTTCCCGTCCCGCGCAGCCCGCTGTCACCTCCTTCGGCTCCGTCTCCTCCTCCTGCGGCCGCTTCCTGGGGCATGCTCCCGCCGCCGCCGCCGCCGCGCACCTAGAACCCACCATGCTTCCCGGCCGACTCGCACCGACACTTCCGGCAGCGACTAGGTCGCGTGGGCCTGAGGGCGGGGCCCGCGGGGTCAGAGGGCGCGGCTGGCCCGTCCCGTGAGGTCTGATTGGTGGAGAGCCGAGAAACGAGGCTGCGCAGGCGCACGGCGTCCAGGGCGGAGCCTGGGGCCGGCGAGCGGGGCGGGGCCGGCGAGCGCGCGCCTCCTGGACGCAGAAGGGTGGTGTCGGCGTGAGCGCGCCCGTCGCAAGATGGCGGCGGCCATGCTGGGCCCCGGGACTGTGTGTGCGCAGCGGGCAGCTACGGCGCGGCCCGCCCCGCAGACTCGGCGGCGGCGTTAGCTTGGCCTCGGCCTCACTTCGCGGTCGCTACTTCTGTCTCTCCCTGCCTTGTCCAGTATGGATCTGCCCGTGGGCCCTGGCGCGGCGGGACCCAGCAACGTCCCGGCCTTCCTGACCAAGCTGTGGACCCTCGTGAGCGACCCAGACACCGACGCGCTTATCTGCTGGAGCCCGGTGAGGATGGACGCGCTCCCGGGAAGGGCAGTGCAGGCCCCCGCTTCGGTCGCTTGGTGTGGGTGCGGGAGGCCCGGAGGGAGGAGAAGCATTCGGGGCCCGCTCCTTGCTGGCTCCTCTCCGCGCCAATTTTCCCGGGATGGAGAGGGAGGGAGGACCTCTCTTGGGCTTTTGCTAAGTGTTGGACAACTGCGGAGGTGCGCCTATTCTTTAAACGGCACTCAGTTTCGCTAGGGAACGTTATGTCCGAGTGGCCTTCTCTGTCTTCCCAAATGAATTACCAATTGTGTGGTCGGTAGCTATTCGGAAAAATTTAGAACTTAGCCATGGCTTTGAGGGCGTTGGATGAATCTACTGCAAAAAGGAAAGCGAGTGCGAAGAAAGTGAAACATCGTGAAGTTCGGGTTAGGCTCAAACCCATGACCAGATACCACAGCTGGGACTCCGAGAGCAGCTTTGCTTTTCATTCCTCACAGGGCGTCGTTATTCCCGTCCCTGCGCCCAGTTGCCTGGCAGCAGGCTTGTTTACATGGGCTGACCCTGCCAGACCGTGCAGCTCCGGTCTGCAGAGGTAAATCAGAGTCTGTCTGAAGTTGGAGAAGAGAACCTGCTCCCCACATCCTGCTGTCACCGCGAGTCCCCGCAAAGGCCTGAGCCGAAGCCCAGGGCCGGCACATGTGTGGCCTCTAGAAAGGCGGCCCTGGTCGTGCAGGGGCTCCCTGTGCCTCAGACCTGCCCTGCCTCCTGAGGGCCGAAACGTGCGTGCCAGCACGCAGGGCGGGGCTTCTCAGACTCTGCTAAGTCTCAGAGTCTACTTCCCTTCCTACTCTTAAGCCATCAGGAATGAAGGAAAGCCAGGACTGAAGCTACCCTGAGCTGGAGACCAGGCTCTCCCACTCTTAGGTTGTCTGTTTGCTGAAGCTCCGCTCTGCCCAAAAAGTGGAAATGAAGAGACTAGAAATCGTGTGGCATTCCTGGTGGAGACACTTCCGCTGGCCCCAGCGATGCCTGTGTGGGTGTTCTCCATTCCCTGGTACCTGTCTCTTCACTGGCAGCACGCGTCCCAAGGAGGGTCAGGGTGCTTTCCCACAGGCTGTCACGTTACCGCCATCTCCGTGTTCTAGACCTTGAACTTTCCCGACCAAAAGACATGGCCCCAGGCTTCTGTCTTCCCTTATTCTGCCTCCTCCTCCTTTTCCTTTCCCTGAACTCTCAGGGAACACTCTCACCCAGTTTGGGGAGCAGCATCAGAGTTCCCCTGGGGTATTCCAAGTTAAATTCTACTATGACAGTCTGTCTTGTCCCTTAATCTGCTTGCTGTTTCCGCTTGGAGATTGTGGGGCGTGTAGGTGGGGCGCTGCTTGTGTACTCCCTGGACCCACGGTCTGTGTTCCGGGCAAGCCTTGGGTCAGGAAGGTCCAGCACCATCAGACCTGTGACAGCCTCCGCTCCCTGTGGCCACACCAGACGTGAGCCCTGTTGGCAAGTTCTTCATGGGGGAGTGAAGAGCCAGCGGGAGCTCAAGGGTTCGATCCTGCCTGGTCTGTGCACGTGTTGGTGGGGGCAGGGCGCCCTGGGGACTTGTGCCAGAACGAGTGCAGACACCAAGCACCAGCTCGAGGGCAGAAGGATGCCCTTTTCTGGGCCGGCCGGGGGCTGGCTGTGGAGCTGCCGTGCGGGAGGCGGGAGGGGGTCCTGTGCCTGCGGCCTCAAGGATGCCCTCACAAGCCCCGCGGCCTCTGTCAAGTATCTGCACAGGGTCTCCTGCAGGCTCGTGGCCCAGAGTCTGGCTGCCTTCCCCTTTGTGCTGGAAGTTTTCTCACTCTTTTGCCAAGGGAAACCCTCCGGTTTGCTGCAGAAGACAAGGGGAGGTCAGAGGCTGACTCTCAAGGCTGAATAACTGGTGCAGGGTGGGGGGTGCTTCCAGCCCCAGAGACTCCGGCCAGAGGAACTAGGTCCAGATTGCATTGTTTATGCTCTGCCCAGCAGGAGGGACAAGCCAACAGGTCACTGCCCAAATCCTTGTCTGGTTACAGATATACTTGGTGTGGCGCCCCAGCTGAACAGGCCCTTCCCCAGACAGGTCCTGCCGCTCGTCCTGGTACGGGGCTCGATGACATGAGCCGCCACTCTCCCGACCCAAGTGTGTGCTGCCCCCCTCGCCTCCATGCCCCTGCACGTGCCGCCAGCCAGGCCTGTGTCAGCTGGGAAGCAGGGCCAGGGTGAGGCTGGGAGGCACTTGGGCACAGTTTAAGGTCCACCTGCACTAGGAGGCCCTGCTTAACTTTGACCCCTGCTGGCTCTCAGGCCTCACCGTAGTCCCGGCCATTATACTTCTCAGCCCTTCGGAAGCAGGAATGACCCTGACAGTTGTGTGCAGCTGGTCGCCAAGGCTGGGTCTCTGACCAGAGAGAGCCTGGAGCAGACCAGTTCCTGCAGCTAGGTCCCCAGCTCTCGGAGACCACTCCAAGAACTGGCCTAGTCACACCTGGGCACTCAGCTGGCCTTGGGCCATTTCTCACGGCCTGCCGGCCCACCCCACCTCCACCCCTTCAGCAGGTCGAGGCCCGCAGACCTGCCCCGCCCATTCTCAGGCGGCTGGCAGGATCCTGCAGGTCCCATGGGCCCCGCCCTTGGGGATGTGGCGGTTTACCCGAAATGCTGAGTGAGTGCCCCGGGTTACAGCACCCCAGGAACAAGATGTGCGGTGTGCCTCCCTGAGCCAGGGCGGCTTCCGCGATGACCGCCCAGCTGTGGCACAGCTGTCCTCGTTTGACTCCCTCTGTGTGTCGCTCGTCTCCGGTGCCACAGACGTGCCGGCAGCCCTCCAGACGTGCATGGGACCCGCCGGAAGCAGTGCCTGATGGGAATTCGACAACTGTCTTGGGAAAGAAACACCCTGGGCAGGAGATACAGGAGAGCAGCGTGAGCCCGAAGGAAGCAGGAGGGAGGGAGGGAGGGATGAAGACGACAGAAGAAGTCAGTCACACTGAAGACAGAAACACAGTGAAAGGATTCAAAAGCCGGTTCTTTAAAAAGGTCGAGATCGGTAACTTGTCGCGTGACTGGCACACAAAGAAAAGACAGACATGAGCAACATCAGGGACGAAAGGGGACCCGTCCCTGCCGTCCCCGGGCACAGAGGGTGGGGAGGGGACCCTGGGGACAACTCTTCGGCAACGTAGGCACCGGGGACCGGTTCCACGAAAACCACAGCCGGCTGACACTCACCCAAAGTGAAATGTAACCTTAGTGGTCCTGAGTCTACTGAAGAAATTGAATTCCTCGTTATAAACCTTCCTGAAAAGAAATCTCCAGGCCCCAGTAACTTCACAGGCAAACTCAAACGTTCGGAGAAGAAGGAACACCAGCGGAACACATTTCTCCCCAGAAAACCAGAGCTGGGGACTCTGCAGCTCAAGCCGTGGCCAGGCGTTGCCCGGGCACTGAGTCAGGCAGAGGCAGGCCCGGGACCCGCAGACGGGCGTCTCTCACGGCATCTGTCAAGAGAGAGGAGCGAGCCAGGGTAATGTCCCAACAAATGGGGTTTATTCCAAGTGTGGTTCAACGTTTATTTTAATTATTCAATTGAAAAGATCTAAAGAAGAAAGACTGCATGATCATACTATTTGATGCAGAAAAAGCACTTGACAAAATTTGATGTTCGTGGTATTTTTTTAAGAAACCCAGGAGTAGCGGGGAACTTCCTCAGCCTCATTCCAGCAGGTTCCCGAGAGCAGCTGCGCCCAGCCTCAGACTCGGAGGTGGCGTGGCAAGGGACAGCCGCCCTCCCCCGGGGGTCACCACCCACGCGGGGTCTGCCTCCCCCGCTCGTCAGCGTTGCACTGGAAGTCCTGCCCAGGACCTTAGGAGGATTTGAAAGAAATTAAAGATGTGTGTACTATCATGTTAAAGGTGTATGTAAACGGTCTTGATGCACAGATAGCACGAATGTCTACGTAGGAAACCCTAAAAAGTAAAAAAATAAGACGAACAACTTTATTTTCTTGTATTTCTAAACATACAACTTTCCTTTCCTTAAAAGGAAATCGTAAGGAATCTACTAAACACTTATTGAACTAAAAATGAATTTTGTTTATATTTCTGTATACTGGCAATGAGTGATGGGAAATTGACTTTTTAAAATACCATTTACAATTGCTCAAAAAAGGTACTTAAATATAAATCCGTTAAAAACAAGCGAGGATCTGCCTGCTGCAAGCACAGAACCAGAGGAGCGTTTATGAAAGAGAGCATGGGGGGCCTGCGTACGCGGAGCGTCGGGCCGTGTCTGCGGATGTGTTTGAAAGGAAATCTGGGGCGTGTTCAGACCTCACTTCTTCGAATATTCTTTCCGGCGTGCTCCCTCCCCTCTCCCTGTGGAGTGGGCCTGGGCCCACTCTTCTCCGTGCCCGCCCTCTTCCGTCGTCTCTGTCAGCCCGTGTTCCCTGCCGGGTCTTGAGCCTGCAGCTCGCCCTTCTGGTGGATCCTAAGTTGCTCGCTGTACTTTCAGCTGCAGAGTCTCCGCTCGGTTCCTCTCTACACCTGGGACCTCCTTATTGTCACCGTCTGATGAGGCTCTACGGCGTCACCTTTCTTCACAATGTTCTTTTTTTTTTTTTTCCAAGATTTTATTTATATATTTTTAGAGAGAGGGGAAGGGAGGGAGAAAGAGGGGGAAAGAAACATCAGTGTGTGGTTGCCTCTCACGCCCCCTACTGGGGACCTGGCTGGAAACCCAGGCCTGTGCCCTGACTGGGGGTCGAACCAGCGACCCTTTGGCTCATAGGACGGCACTCAGTCCACTGAACTACACAGTTTTCTTTATTTCCCTGAACATGTTGGTAATGTTTTCTTTGAAATTCAAGGTTTTTCCCCTGTGTATGGGTCACACTTATTGTTTCAACTACATTTCAGGCCCTGGCTGGGTAGCACAGTTGGCTAGAGCGTTGTCCCAATACACCAAGGTTGTGGGTTCGATCCCCAGTCCGGGCACATATAAGAATCAACCCATAAACGCGTAAATGAGTAGAATGACAAAAACTGGATGTCTCTCTCTCACTGAAACTATTTTTTAAAAAAAGGGAAAAGGAAAAGAAAAACTACATTTTGGATAATTTAGTACTTCCGGGCCATCTCCCCCCTCTCCCCCTCCAGCAAGCTTGGTCTGTTGTCTCTCGCTGCTGTGCCCTGTGCCCAGGCCGGGCTGTCGGGTCAGGGTCTGCTTCCTCTCTCTCCTGACCTCCGAGCTCGCTGCCTCCTGCCGCCCTCCAGACTCTGCGATCGCCGCCTGACCGCCCTGGGTTCTGGTGGGTCCTGACGGTGTCCTGGGGCAGACACTGCGTAGCAGCCTGATCCAGACTGAGTTTGAGTGGCGGTCGGTTTTGAGGTCAGCCTCTGAGGTTTTTCTGACCCTGGGAGAGCCCTCAGTTGTCTCCTTGCTGCGGGGACAAGCTGGCCCGGTTTGGCTTCTTGCTCTCCGGTTCAGGTAGCCTGTTGTTTTCCAGAGCACCCTTGGGCCTGGACTGTTGCACCCTGTCTTTCGAGTGCAGTGTGCTCCCCCAGCACTGCCCTGGGGGCTTCACAGGGCTTGCCTCCCCTGGCACGGGGGTCTGTACCGCCTGCCTGAGAGCCACCCCCCCCCCCCGTTCCTTGGAGGTGGGGGGGTGGAGACGGGAACCCTGTCTCTTGGTTGCAGCCACCGGGCATGTTGCCTCTTCGCCTTGGAGCTGCCTCAGAGGGAACCTGCTGGGACCCACCCTCTCGTGACACGCAGTGACTGGGACTGGGACGCAGTGACCGTGACTGGGACGTGCCTGGGACCCGAGGTGCGAGGCGTCCCGGGGCCGCGCCCTCCCAGGCGCGGTGTCAGTGGAGGCAAACCAGCGTGGGCCACAGGTCCCCGTGCCTGCAGGGCCTCAGCGGATTTTCGGGAGGAAGTGCTGCTGCTTGTGCTGTGTGCCTGTGGGGCGGTTTCCAAAGACTGGGTTAGTTCAGCAGCCTGTGCTTGCTTCACTCAGACGTGGTTCCGTGGGGCTGCTCTCACTGCCACCCCAGAAGTGGGGCTTGCTCCGTTATTTTCTTTCCTTTCAATTTTTATTTACTTACTTATTTTTAGATTTTGTTTATTTTCAGAGAGAGAGAAACCGCCTCTCATACCCACCCCAACCAGGGACTGTACCCATAGCCCAGGTGTGTGCCCTGACCCCCGGGCCTCTGGCCTCGGTGGATCTGGTAGCAGCCGGCGGCTTGCCTCGTGAGCCAGCGCCCCCGGTGCGCGACGAGCCTGTTCCCTCCTGCTGCTGCCCAGACGCCATCCCGCCTCCGCTGTCTGTGGTTCGACTGTGGCGTGTCTAGGTGTCCGTCTCTGAGTTTATCCAGCTTCCTGGATATTTTTCATCAAACTTGGAGAGTTTGGGGGCTGTTATTTTTTCAAATGTTCTTTCTGTTTCTTTTCTTTCCTCTCCTGGGGTGTCCATTATGCATATCTCAGAGTTTGGTGGCGTATCACATGCCCCTGAGAATCTGTTCATCCTCCCCTCCCTTCCCTCCCCTCTCCTCCCTCCATCCCTCCCTCCCTTCCTGTTTCTTGGCCTGGGTAATCCCAATTGGCCTATCTCAGGGGTATCAAACTCATTCTCACCGGGGGCTACATCAGCCTCAAGGTTGCCTTCAAA
Organism: Phyllostomus discolor; assembly: GCF_004126475.2. Lineage (NCBI taxonomy): Eukaryota > Metazoa > Chordata > Mammalia > Chiroptera > Phyllostomidae > Phyllostomus > Phyllostomus discolor. Next base: position 138,897,602 of record NC_040909.2, read on the forward strand.
GGGCCAAAATAGTTTCGGGACTGTATAGGTGTAACTGCTCCTTAACAGTTAAGTGAGAGCTTGGCGCTGCTGCCAGGCAGAAACAAGGTGGAGGGCCGGATTCGGCCCGCGGGCCTTCTGTTTGCCACCTGTGGCCTGTCTTCACCTTTGCTGATTCCTTCTTACCTGTGCTCAAATCTGCTTTTGATCTCCTCTGAGCAGGGACTCTTATTTTATTTTTTAAATATATTTTATTGATTATGCTGTTACAGTTGCCCCATCTCTACCCCTTTATTCCCCTCCACCCTGCACACCCCCTCCCCCTCCCACCTGCATTCTCCCCTTTAGTTTGTGTCCATGGGTCGTACATATAAGTTCTTTGGCTTCTACATTTCCTGTACTATTCCTACCCTCCCCCTGTCTATTTTCTACCTACCACTCCCCCACCGATACCCCTCCATGGGATCTCCATTTCTGTGGTTCTGTTCCTGTTCTAGCTGTTTCCTTAGTTTGCTTTTGTTTTTGTTTTAGGTGTGGTTGTTAATAATTGTGAATTTGCTGTCATTTTACTGTACATGTTTTTTATCTTCTTTTTCTTAGACAAGTCCCTTTAACATTTCATAAAATAAGGGCTTGGTGATGATGACCTCCTTTAACTTGACCTTATCTGGGAAGCACTTTATCTGTCCTTCCATTCTAAGTGAGAGCTTTGCTGGATGGAGCAATCTTGGATGTAGGTCCTTGCCTTTCATGACTTGGAATACTTCTTTCCAGCCCCTTCTTGCCTGTAAGGTCTCTTTGGAGAAATCAGCTGATGGTCTCATGGGAACTCCTTTGTAGGTGACCGTCCCCTTTTCTCTTGCTGCTTCTAGGATTCTCTCCTTATTTTTGATCTTGGCTAATGTAATGATGATGTGCCTTGGTGTGTTCCTCCCTGGGTCCAACTTCTTGGGGACTCTCTGAGCTTCCTGGACTTCCTGGAAGTCTATTTCCTTTGCCAGATTGGGGAAGTTCTCCTCCATTATTTGTTCAAATAACTTTTCCACTTGTTGCTCTTCCTCTTCCCCTTGTGGTACCCCTGTAATTCGGATGTTGGAACGTTTCAAGATATCCTGGAGGTTCCTAAGCCTCTCCTTGTTTTTTTGAATTCTTGTTTGTTCCTCCTTTTCTACATGGTTGTTTCTTTCTTCCTTCTGGTCCACACCGTTGATTTGAGTCCCAGTTTCCTTCCCATCACTATTGGTTCCCTGTACATTTTCCTTCATTTCACTTGCTGTAGTCTTCATTTTTTCATCTAATTTGTGTCCAAATTCAACCAAATCTGTGAGCATCCTGATCACCAGTGCAGTGAACTGTGTATCTGATAGGTTGGGTACCTCTTCCTGGCTTAGTTGTATTTTTTCTGGAGCTTTGATCTGTTCTTTCCTTGGGGCCTTTTTTTTTTTTTTTTTTTTTTTTGGTCTTGTTACCCCAGTTACATAGTGAGGGGCAGAGCCTTAAGTGTTCCCCAGGGCAGGGCAACCCAGCTCCCTGGGTTGTGACACTGTATGTGGGGGAGGGGTCTGAGCGGGAACAATGGTGCTTGCGGCAACAATGGCAGTTGACAACTCCGGCCTTTGCTTTCTGCTTTTTTAGAGCCCCCCAGTCAGCCAGCGGCGTGAGCTTAGGGCTCCCCAAGGCCTCCCTCAGACGCGCACACCGCCCTGCCCCAGCATGTGGCTTTCCCAGCTCTTCAGATACCTCCGTATCTCATGCCCTAGCTCTTCCTTTCCAGTTTTCCAGTGTGCCTGTTGTTTGCCCCAAAGGTTGTCTGCCCGTTTTAGGCAGCCACAAGGTTTAAAAATTAAACATCCCTAGGGAAAAGGCTTTTAATACAGATAGAGAGCTTCAGGTCCAAACAAACACAGTGAAGCAAACAAAACTTATTTCAATGACTTATTCTCCGGAAATTGTCAAAAAGGCATATAACAAAAGCATTTTTATAAGTTTTTTGTATTAATTTTAGAGAGTGAGAGAGAGGTTGGTTATTCCACTTATTTCTGCACTCATTGGTTGATTCTTGAATGTACCCTGACTGGGAATCGAACCCACAACCTTGGTGTATCAGATGACACTCCAACCAACTGAGCTGCCCAGCCAGGGAAGAAGCAGCATTTATTCAACAAAGTAGGAACAGTGCATCCGTAGCACTTGAGCCACCACCATTTGGTTAATGTAGTTTTATGTGTTTTCCAGAGGGAAGGGAAGTCAGGGAGAGAAACGTCGATGCACGAGCAGTATGTCGGCCAGTTGTCTCTCTCGTGCCTCCACCGGGGCCTGGCCCACAGATGGGGCCGGTGCCCTGACCTGGGTCCACCCAGCAGCCTTTTGACCGTACCAGCCAGGGCCCTTTGTTTCATTTTTCAAAATTTTGAAAAGGTTGGCTGTAACATTTTCTTACCAGTTACTTACTGCTTCTTTGTAAGAGGAAATTTTAAGCCTTCCTCTATATCTACATGTTTTGCTTTTTTTTTTTCTTAAGATTTTATTTATATTTAGGGAGAGGACAAGGGACGGAGAAAGGGAGAGAAACATCCATGTGTGATTGCCTCTTGTGTGCCCCCTCCTGGGAACCTGGCCCACAACCCAGGCCTGTGTCCTGACTGGGAATTGAGCAGGTGACCCTGTGGTTCTCAGGCCAGCACTCAGTCCACTGAGCCACACCAGCTAGGGTGTTTTTGCTTCAATGTCCACATATACAAGGTCTGGGAAAAGTCCAGCCATTGTTAACATAACAATAATGGTTTGCATGACATCAGTGTAACCTGGCAGCCAAGGAGAGTGAACCGGAATGCACATGTGTGAACAGTGACTTCATTGTATTAGTCAGTGGGGGCAGTAGACACTGTTGAGTCAGCATGTGACTGTGGCCGTCACATTCAAAGTGACTGAGTGAGCAGACCAGTGAATCTGCATCAGATTTTGCATTAAGCTTGAGCCTTCCTCTGCGGAAACTTCAGGTGATTCAGAGGCTGCAGCTGTGGGCACCTGGCGATTGGCAGCTTCAGCACGACAGTGCACCCACTCGTGCATCGTGTCTCCTGCAGAGTTTCTTGGTGAAACATCCAGTCACCCCAGCAACTCAGTGCCCCCTACAGCCCACATTCGGTGCCCTGCAACTTCGGGCTTTTCCCAAAACCAAAATCATCTTTGAAGGGGAAGAGAGTTCACACCGTTGGTGGGATTCAGGAAAATACTACAGGACAGCTGGTGGCGACTGGGAGGGCTGTGGGAGGTCCCAGGGTGCCTGCTCTGCAGGGGACCAAGGCGTCATTCTCCTGTGTACAGCGCTTCTTGTATCTTGTATCTCCTTCAATAAATGCCTGTTCTTCCTGCTGCATGACTGGGTCCCTGCTGGAGAGACCACGTACGTCCGTAGACACTGAAAGGTAGCACTCCGGCCCTGGAGCAACACTGCGGGGTCACTGCGGGGTCACTGCGGCTTGTCCTCGCCCGAACAAGGGGGACCCAGACAAACCCAGAACCGTCCCCTGGAGGACAGGCCCCTCGCACTACAGGTTCCCCTGCCGAGTGAGCGTTCTGGGAGCCCATCTGAATCGGCGCACCAGCTGGTGGTGGTGTGAGAGGCTGAGTTCGTTTGGCTACAGTGCTTTTCCTTTTTTTTTTTTTTTTTTTTTTTTTAGGTTCTTTGAGCACATTTGCCCATTTCACGATGGGTGATTTATGAGCGTGCCTGCCCACATGGTGCTGAGCATTCAGCAGTTTTTGACCAAAAACGGCATGAGCCCTGGGCCCCACCCTCCCCATTCACCTGATCTCACCCCAGGAAACTTCTTTTGGTTTGTTTCCTGGATGAAAAAATTCCTCAAAGGGAAATGTCTTGCCAGTATGGAAGTGGTCAAACAAAAAACAGCCGAAGCGCTAACAGACATCAAAACCAATGAGTTCAGCCCCGGCTGGTGTGGCTCAGTGGGTTGCAGGCCAGGTCCCCAATAGAGGGCGCTCAAGAGGCAACCACGCAATGATTCTCTTTCCCTGTAAATCAATCAGTCAGTCCATCTTTTTAAAAAAGCCAATGAGTTCAGAAACTTCTGAGCAGTGGAAAAACGTCCTGACAGGTGCATTGCGTCACAAGGAGAGGACTTTGAGGGTGACTGGAGTTGAAACAGGTCAGACCAAATGCACAGCGTTTTACCAATAAATTCTGGGGGGAGGTTGGGTCCGCTAGTCTACTTACCCCCTTCCCCGGCAGGGGGGGGCCGCTCCCAGTGTCCTTCCTGCCCAGGGTCCCGAGGGTCGTCTGTCCGCGCCGGCACCAGCTCGCAGTCGGCCCTGACCCTCTCGTGAGGGGAAACGGGGGGGGGGGGGGGGGGGTAACACAGGGTCTCAGTGGTTCTCCTCCGGAGAAACTAAAGTTGGGTCCCGCCTTCTTGGCTGCCTAATTTGGGGTCGTAGCTGTTTGTAAACGGTGAGTTTGCCGGTCAGTGTTCACGCAGGGCCCCCTAAAGAAGGGGCCTGACCTTCCCTGGAGCGCCACGAGTGTGAACTTGGCGCTGAAGCAGCTGTGCGACCCCGGGGTTCCCGCCGGCTGAGCCTGGCCCCTGCGTGTCTCCTGGCAGGGCGGGAACAGCTTCCACGTGTTCGACCAGGGCCAGTTTGCCAAGGAGGTGCTGCCCAAGTACTTCAAGCACAGCAACATGGCCAGCTTTGTGCGGCAGCTCAACATGTGTGAGTGCCGCCCCGGGCGCGGAGGGGCGGCGGGTGCCGGCACGGTGGGCCTGTCTGTGGCGGGGGGCAGAGCCTCCGGGTTCGGTCCCTGTGCTGGCCAGGGGCAGGCCTGGTGCCCACGCACCTGGGGGCCCGGGGCCCCGGGAAGAGCGGAAGCCCCAGCCAGGGGTGGCCACACCTGCTGGGGAGGGGCAGCTGCACGGGGCTGGGGTGCTGGGCGTGAGGAGGGCCCCCCCTGGTCCTCAGGTGGGGCTGGGCGAGCTGTCGCAGGGGCTGTGGCCCCTGACCTGAGGCAGGGCTGCCCTCGCCCCACCCCGTGCAGACGGCTTCCGGAAGGTGGTCCACATCGAGCAGGGGGGCTTGGTCAAGCCCGAGAGGGACGACACCGAGTTCCAGCACCCGTGCTTCCTGCGCGGCCAGGAGCAGCTCCTCGAAAACATCAAGAGGAAAGTGACCAGCGTGAGTAGCCGGCTCCCGGCCTCCCTCCGGGCGATGGGGGGGAGCCCCGTCCACCGGCTGTCCTGACGGGCCCCTCCCTGCGCGGCCGTCCCGGACCCCTGGGCACGGCCCCGGCAGCTGCGGTGGAGAGGGCCTGCCTCCAGGCCACGGCCCCTCGGCCCTTCCCCCGTGTCCCGTGCCTCCCCTCCGGGGGGGCCTCTGCGGTGACCCTCCCTGTGGGGACCCAGGTGTCCGCCCTGAAGAGCGAGGACATCAGGATCCACCAGGACAGCGTTACCAGGCTGCTGACCGACGTGCAGCTGATGAAGGGGAAGCAGGAGAGCATGGACTCCAAGCTCCTGGCCATGAAGCAGTAGGTCCCGCGGGGAAGGGGGCGTAGGGGGGCGGGGGGTCGACACTGGGAGCCAGCCCCTCTGTCCAGGGCCTCTCCCCACCACCGGCCTCCTGCAGCCTCTGTGGCAGCTGCCCTGGGCCTCCCGCTCCCCGAACTCGGGAGGAAGTGTGTCGCGCACACCCTCAGGCCCCCGCCCCTCGGCCTCCTGTCCCGGGAGGTGGGCTCTGAGCGCTGGCTGCACCCTCAGGCTGCTCACACCAGCCCTCCAGGCCCTCCCCCAGGCCAGCGGGCCCGGCCCCTCCTGCTGGCTCCCACTGTCCCTGGTCACTCGGCTTGGCTTGTCCCCGCCTCAGGCCTGGGGAGTGAGAATACTGGTGGGGCTCTCTGAACCCCTGCGCCTGGTGGCCCATAACCAGCCCTGCGTCCCCACTTCAGCCGGGACCCCAGGAAGGCCAGCTTGGGTCTCCTCCCGTGGACCTGAGAGCCCCGGGGCCTCCAGGACACCAGCCCGGCGTCTGTCCTCAGCTCAGTGTGGCCTCAGAGCTGCTCGGGGGCAGGTCCTCGTGGCCCCCATGCCCCGGAAGTGGCTGCTGGGCCTCTCAGACTCGGGCACCTCTCGGGGTGCGGCCGGGAGGGTAGACTTGGTGTTGGGAAGATGTGGGGGCTGGGGGCTGGCCCATCAGCACGGGAGCATGCGCTCAGGTGGCTGTTCCCGCCCCTTGGGGCCACCTGGAGCCACTCCCAGGCCCTGAGCCCCGCCAGAGGTGCGGCCGCAAAGCTGGGCTGCCCCTGTCCCTCTGGCCTCCCTGCCTGCCCTCAGGGTCCGTCTGGGTAGAGGTGAGGGGGTGGGGCTGTGCCTGAGGGTCTGCCTCTTGGACTGCCCGGGAGGCTCCCGCAGGTCTCAGCCCGGCCCTAGGTGCAGGCAGCGCACCCGGACCGTGTCTGACCTCAGCCTCCAGCTGACCCTCTGCGCGTCCTCCCCTGGAAGGGCGGCCCAGCAAGGAGGGTGGGGTCCGGCCAGCACTGTCTGGTCGTCCCCGGCAGCCCAGCCCCACCTCGCCCTGCTCTGTTGCAGCGAGAACGAGGCCCTGTGGCGGGAGGTGGCGGGCCTGCGGCAGAAGCACGCCCAGCAGCAGAAAGTCGTCAACAAGGTGCGCGGTGGGCCTGTGGGGCGCCCGCTGGGCCCCGGCCCTGGCCAGGCTGACCACGCCTCCCCCCCACCCCCTACAGCTCATCCAGTTCCTCATCTCGCTGGTGCAGTCCAACCGGATCCTGGGGGTGAAGAGAAAGATGTGAGGCGCCGGGGTGCCCGTCCCTCCGCGCTGGGGCCTGGGTGCCACGTGGCGCAGACAGCTAACCCCGCCCTCCCCCGCAGCCCCCTGATGCTGAACGACAGCGGCTCCGCGCACCCCCTGCCCAAGTACGGCCGGCAGTACTCCCTGGAGCCCCTCCACGGCCCGGGGCCCTACTCGGTGAGCTCCGGGTGCCACCGGCCTGGCGGGGGCGGGCGCGGGCGGGCGCTGCCTCAGCACGAGCCACACGTGTCGCCTCCTCCGACGGCAGGCTCCGCCCTCGGCCTACAGCGGCTCCGGCCTCTACTCCTCGGACGCCGTTTCCAGCTCCGGACCCATCATCTCGGACATCACCGAGCTGACCACCAGCAGCCCCTTGGCCTCCCCCAGCAGGAGTGTGGATGAGGGGTGGGGACCCGGTCACCTCCCCGGGGGTCGGCGGAGGGCTGGGCCCACGGAGGAGCCCGCTGATGTGTGTCCCCGCCCCCCAGGCCCCCGTCGAGCAGCCCCCTGGTGCAAGTCAAGGAGGAGCCCCCGAGCCCTCCTCAGAGCCCCCTGGCGGAGGAGGCGAGCCCCGGGCGCCTGACCGCCATGGCGGAGACGCCCCTGTCCCCGACCTCCCTCATCGACTCCATCCTGCGGGAGAGTGAGCCTACCCCCGCCGCCTCGGCCGCGCCCCTCCCAGATGCGGGGGCCCGGCCCCCCCTCGACCCTGCCCGCCTCGCCCCCTGAGAAGTGCCTCAGCGTGGCCTGCCTGGACAAGTGAGTGCTGCCCCTGCACCCTCTGGACATGCCCCAGCCTCTGGCTGGGACTGTCCTGGGGGGCTCGACACAGGTGCTGCTGGGGGTGAGTCTGCAGACCTGGTCCTGGGCTCAGAGCTGGAGTGGGTGGGGCGGGAGACCAGGGCCACCCTGGCCTCCCCACGGCCCTGTCACAGCCGGAGCCAGGCGTGTGTGGCCCGTTACAGCTGCCTCTGGGCCGCCTTGGACCCAGCTGTCACCTGGTTCTCCTGCCCGACAGAGTCCTTGCCCCAGAGGCCGGGCGTGCGAGGGCGGGGGGTCCAGTGCCCGCCCAGCCCCTGCATGCCATGGGGGCTCTGTTCTTTGTATCTTGCAGTTTGACTCACACTCCACAGATGCCTGGGGTCGCCCGCCTCTTCCCCTACCCCTCCTCCTCCTCTCTGCATGGCCGATTCCAGCCAGGGTTAGCGCTGTCCCCACTGGGGAGGGGGGAGGGCTCTGCCAGAGCTCGGGCCCCTCCCCAGCTGTGGACCGCTGGGCCCTGCCCGGTGGACGGGCACCCCGGGCCCTCTGCAGCAGGAGCGCCCCCCGCCCCCACCCCTCTGGGGCCCGAGCCAGTGCTCCATGTCACTGACTGGGGGGGCAGGCCTCCCAGCCTGGCGTGGCGACTAGCGTTCCTTACTGCCCTGCGGTCTTGCTTTCTCCCAGGGCAGGGCTGGGCCCTGTGGGAGCCTCCAGGAGCTGGCCTGGCCACGTGTCCAATGGTCCAGGAGTGCCAGGTGGCCCAGGACGTTCTCCGTCACGGCCACCGTATTTGGGTGTCTCTCCCCCGTGCGCCAGGGCGGAGACCAGCCCACCGCACACCGAGCACAGCCCCCTCCCCACCCCCACTGTCTTCCTGTGCAACTGCCCCGGCCTCTGACACGGAGCCCTCCGGGCGCCTGCTGCCCTGGCCCAGCCTGAAGGGCTGCTATGGACCTTGCGGGACCCGGCAGCGACGGGAGCAGCCGGCATGGCCCAGGCCACAATCCCCACAGTGGCCGGGCACCCCCGCTCTGTCCACGCACACGCCCCCCCCTCTGGCTTCCAGCAGGGAGGGCGGTGGCTACAGGGGAGGCGTCTGGGTGGGGGTGCCTGGGGCAGGGCCTCGACTGTCCACCCCCTCTGGCCAGGGCCGAGCTCAGCGAGCACCTGGACGCCATGGACTCCAACCTGGACAACCTGCAGACCGTGCTGACGAGCCACGGCTTCAGCGTGGACACCACCGCCCTACTGGACGTGAGGCGCGCCCCTCCCCCTGCCCCAGCCCTGCCCCGCTGTCGGGCGCCACCTGACTGTCCCCCTCTCTCGCAGCTGTTCAGCCCCTCGGTGCCTGACATGAACCTGCCGGACCTGGACAGCAGCCTGGCCAGTGTGTGTAGCGTGGAGGCAGGGTGGGGCGGGGAGGAGGGGCGAGCAGGATCCCTCACCATCCTCCTGTCCCAGCAGATCCAGGAGCTCCTGTCTCCCCAGGAGCCCCCCAAGCCTCTGGAAGCGGAGGACAGTAGCCCCGACTCAGGTGAGGGAAGCCCCCCGCTGCCCCCCGCACCCCCCAGTCCCCTCCCGCCCGCACCCTGACCCAGCCTCGCCCCCAGGAAAGCAGCTGGTGCACTACACGGCACAGCCCCTGTTCCTGATGGAGCCGGGCCCGGTGGACATGGGGAGCAGCGACCTGCCCGTGCTCTTCGAGCTGGGCGAGGGCCCCTACTTCTCGGAGGGGGACGACGGTGCCGACGACCCCACCATCTCCCTGCTGACGGGCTCCGAGCCCCCCAAAGCCAAGGACCCCACTGTCTCCTAGAGGGCCCGGGCTGCTCGCCGTGACTTGCTTGGGGCTTCACAGCCACACTGGACTGACCAGGACTGTGGGTGTTCACAGTCAGATTGTATTTTGGGTTTTTACACGAGTCCCCCTTTCCACTTCTATAGAAATGTACAGGTGTATTCACAGATGGACCGACGGACGGACGGACGGACGAGACAGGCAGAGATCTATAAAGGACAGGCTCTACACCTTGGTCTCCTGTGTCCGCTTCCTCCCAGGGGGCACTGAGTGAGGGCCTGGGCCCACCTGGCTCCACCACACCGGGGCATGCTCAGTTTCAAGGGCCTGGGAGGGGTCTGTGCTGCCAGGCCTCCTGGGCCCCAAGGTGTCCCCGCCGGGGGCCCACCTGCCTGCCTTCCCAGCAGAGCCCCCCCCCCCCCCCCGCCCCCGGCGCCGTGCCAGCGTTAGGGCAGGAGCAGCGCTGGCCGACGGGAAGGGGAGGCAGTCCCAGCCCACTGCCTGTCCTGGGCTCCGCCGGCGGGGGCGGGGGGGCACAGCACTCCTGATGTCTGGCGCCCCAGTTGCCTCACTGTTCACCATCCTCCTCTGGGTGGGGGGGGCCAGAGAGATGCTGCCTCGTTCTGGGTTCCAAAAGGTACCCCCAGCTAGGCCCCTTCCCTCCCCCACCTCTGGGCCAGGCGAAGGCTTGGGGTTGAGCAGCGTCTGGTTGGGGTGGGGGCATTTCCTGAGACAGCAGCCTGGCCTGCGGTGCCCCAGTTGGGACCCCTGCCCCTGCCCCCGCAGACCCACACTGCCTCCCACCCTCCCTGCTGGTGGCAGGGTCCCAAGGGCTGCACTGTGAGGGCCACCCAGCGCCAGGGGCAGGGAGACAGGTGTGGAAGAGGTGGAGGTGCCCCTCCCAGGTCAGTGTGGGCACCTGCTCAGCTGGCGCCTGCACTCCGGCCTCTGCTGCGGACACGTCCACTAAGGAAGAGCCAGTGCTGACCCTTGACTCCTCCACGGCCTGGCCTCCTGCCCCAAACCAAGGTCCGCTTCTAGGAAGGCTGCAGGCCCCACTTGAGCCCCACCCCACACGTGGGAAATGGGCAGGGCTGGACTGGAAGTCGGCCTAAACGAGCCTTTCTAGGCAGGGGGAGCTGCCGCTGGAGGTGTGGCTGACGGTCTGCCCCCCCCCATCCCCCCCCAAGGGCACTGGCCCGAGAGTGAGCTTGGCAGCCTCCCCCTGGGCACCAGCCCCAGGAGGGCCCACGGGACCAAGGTCCCCATCCCAGGAGCATCTCCCTGCAGCCAAGGGCCCTTGGGCCTCGTGGTGTGGCCGTCACCTCCACCAGCCCAGCACCCCCAGCAGGCCAGGGTCACTCTGGAGAGCACTTTATTGAAACCCTCAGACCCTTGGGCAGGATCAGCACAGGTTCTCGGGGTGCCAGCCTGTGCTGGGTCTCCCGTTCCCAAGAGGGAGAGAGGCAGCCCCATAGGGGCAGAGAGGCCTCCTGAGGGCCAGGAGGACGCGGCGGGCGGCCGGCACCCCCCAGCACGCAGGCGGGGGCGGGGAGGCAGGCGAGACGGCAGTGAGGAGCGCGGGCGCGCGGGCTCAGGCGCCGGCCACCGGGGCCTCGTGGTGCAGCACGTAGTAGTCATGCACGTACATGAGCACGGCCACCGGCTGCCCGATGATGAGGGACAGCCACACCGCCGCGTTGCCGTAGTTGCCCCGGAAGAAGCGGCTCACGATCCAGGCCAGCGGGATCTGGGGGCAGAGGGTGCGCGGTCAGGTGGCGATGGCGACCACGGGGCTGGCTGCCCCAGGTGCGGGCGAGAGGATGGGGGTCAGGGGGGTGGGGCCGTGTGTGCTTACCTGAGCCATCATGCCGGTGAAGGCCCAGGGGCGGAACATGCGCAGAGGGATGCTCACCAGGTACTGGGGGGGGGGGGGGGGATGGGCGTCAGCCTGGTCTCAGGACCACGGCCACCCGGCTCCGGGCCCAAGGCAGGACGCCCACAGACCACTGACCTCGTGGAAGAAGGCCGAGGCCAGGAACACCCCAGTGCTGGCCACCCACTTGCTGTAGCCACGCCGGAGCATCGGCTTGTAGAAGTGTCTGGGGAGAGAGGGGTGTGTGGGCAGGCGCCCAGGCCCACCAGGAGCCAGCCCCTGGCCGCCACACCCGCACACCCACCTGAGGCACCACTTGTGCACAGGGATGTTCCAGTTCTGCCAGAAGTAGGTGACCGACTCGGAGTTCCTGGGGTCAGGAGAGCGGGCGGTGAGGGGGCACCTGGACAGGGACCAGCCCCCGCCCCCACCCCCACCCCCGCCCCCGCCCCCACCAAGGTCACCCACCACCAGTCCCGGTAGAACTCTCGGTCTCCGAACTGCATGAGCTCGGCCAGGGCGTTCAGGCAGGAGTGGAAGAGCCAGTAGAAGAAGATGAGCCAGATGAGGTGGTTGGGCACCTGCGCGGGAGGAGATGTGGGGTCCCAGCCCGGCCCCCCCCCGCCCCGTGCCCGCCCCACTGCCCAGCGTGCTCACCGCCAGCTTCAGGAGACGCTCGATGATGCGCGAGTAGTCCATGTCCTGTGGGCACAAGGCTCAGCAGGCTCCCTGGGCCCCCGCGCCCCCAGCCCCCAGCCCCCCAGCCGCAGGGAAGCCTGGCCCCTCACCTTGAAGGGCTTCATGGAGTTCTGGATGGTGGGGACCATCCACTGCAAAGGAGGGCCCAGCGTCAGCTCCTGCCCACGGGGCACCCCGGTGAGACCCCCTCCGCCCACCCCACCCTGCCCTGCCCCACGAACCTGCTGGATCAGCCCCACTTGCAGCTGGGTGAAGAACAGCTGGGGGAGGAGGAAGAGAGCAGCCGGCTGAGCCTCCGGCACCTGGCAGCCCCCCAGCCCCGCGCCGCCCCCCAGCCTCACCATCTCAAAGAGCCGCCGCAGCAGGAAGCGCTTTCGGATGCGAGGGGACCGGGGAAAGTTGAGTTCGTAGCACAGCGTGGGGGCGAAGAGGAAGTAGTACAGATCTGGAAAGGGAGGGCGGGGCTGGCACCGGGGCCTGGCCCGCTGCCCCCGCACTGCCCCCAGCCGCCCTCCCTGGGGCCGGCCCTGCAGGCTCCTCACCTCGGTAGGTCAGGTTGTCCGGGTAGCTCACGGCGCCCGTGCGCTGGGCCGCCGCACCGTTGGCCTTCTTACCTGTGGACGCTGGAGCCAGCGGAGGGGGGAGGGGTATGGAAGGTGAGGCCCCGCCGCCGTCCAGGTCCCACCCCCACCCCCACCCCGCGGCGGGCAGCCTCACCGGCCTTGGCCTTGGCCCTGGCCCTGTGCTCTCGGCACCACAGGTTGACGTCCCGGTAGGAGAACAGCTTGAGGAAGAGGATGGTGTACACGGCCAAGGCCAGCACAGAGCCCACTGCGGGAGAAGCAGGCTCAGGCCGAGGGCCCCGCACCATCCACGGGAGAGCCACCCCGGGTCCCCCCCTGGCTCCCCACGTCAGGCTGGGACAGGGGAGGGGCGGGGGGCACCTGGAGTGATGGACTCCAGCAGAAAGGCCACGGCCGCGGGGAGGCAGAGGATGGTGGCCAGGTTGGCCGTGTGCAGCAGCAGCCCTGCCTGCTCCGTCAGGGCACCCTGGGGGGCGGGGAGCAGCGCTCAGCCAGGGGCCCCACTCCCTGGACAAGGGTCCCCCCAGTGAAAGGCTGTCGTCACACCCAGGGCGTAGCCCCTCCCGGGAAGCCATGCACAGCCCGAAGCCCCGTGGGGCAGGCGGCACCCTGAGCCACGTCCAGGCCCGGGGAGGGGCAGGTCTCTGGCCGGGGCGGGGGTGTGAGGGCGCTGCTTACCACCGCCAGGCGCTTCTCCACCTGGAAGGCAGCCACCGCAAAGGCATTGGCAGCTGAGGACGGAAGACCGTGGGGCAAGTTCAGGTTCCGGTGAGCCCGAGCCCCAGCCCCACCGGAGCCCCCTCCGCGCCCAGCTCACCGATGACCAGGCATAGGGCAGGCCAGCTGTAGGGGTCCTTCAGGAACAGAGACACCACCTGGATGGGGTCCACCAGGATGCCGTACCTGGGGGGCGGGGTCAAGGCCTGAGCTGGGGGAGGGGCCTGAGCTGGCAGTGAGTGCAACTGGGTCCCGGGGCTGGGGCCTGGGGGGAGGGGGCGGGGCACTCACTTGATGAGGTTCTCCAGAAACAGCCGCGCGTTGCTCAAGATCTGCAAGGGAGAGGGGAGGGCAGGGCAGGGCAGCGGCCCTGAGCACAGGGCCCACGGGCCGTCGGGGTGGGGGTGGCAGAGGCTGCAGAAGCAGGGGAAAGGCTGTGGGGCTGCAGGACGCTCGTGCTGCCCGGCTGCCCGGCCCGGCCACACGCCCAGCCCAGGCCAGCAGCGGCCCCCGGAGACGAGGACGAGGACACGTCTCCTGAGAACGTCCGCTCGCCCAGCCGGCCTCTCACCCACCAGGCAGTGTGCCCCCCACGGCTCCCCAGGGCGCTTCCTAGGGCCCCCGACAGGGGGGTGAGGCCGTGCCTGGCACCCCTTCCACGCAGGCAGCCGCAGGACCTTGCCTTTGACCCGGAGGCAGGCGTGTTCGTGTGGGTCAGGGTGAGGGTCGAAGGCCTGCGGCCACATCAGCCCTGCGCGGTGGGGGCTGGGCCCCGGGCAGCCCTTGTCCTCTGCCCCGCCCTGCCCACGCCTCTGCGATCCCCGCCCTCCAGCCGCCCCGCAGCCAGGACTGCGGGTCCCACCCCGCGAGGCTCCAGCAGGACCTGGGCCCAAGGCAGGGGCCTCCACTAGGCCATAGGGCCAGGCAGAGGACCCTTCCAGGGGGGCACCCACGAGCCAGACTGAAGGAGGGAGGCTGGGGGCCCTCGGAGCCAGGGCTGGAGTTGCTGCACCAAACCCCAGGCTGGGCGGGCGAGGGGCCCCGCACCCACGGGGGCCACTCGGGGGCAGAGGCTCCCCGGACCCCGCGCACGAGCACGCACACGCACCGCCGGGGAAGCCCACGCCCGCAGAGCGCCCCCTCCCCGTCTGCAGCCCTGAGGCCCCCCACCCAGGCCCAGCCACCCACCCTGGCCCCTCCTCGCTCGCCCCGTGACCCTCAGCCACAGCTCCCAGCACCAAGGCCTCCCGCACCAGCCCCAGCCCCAGAAGCTCCGTGTGCAGATGACGAGGGCCGGACTCCAGCGACACCCCCGCCCGGGCCACCAGCCTGCTCACCAGCATCACCACACACCAGTTCAGGATGCCGCGGTAGTTGCTGAAGCCGCTGTCCGAGCTGAACAGGGAATCCTGCAGGCGGTGGCACCTGGCAGGGCAAGAGGGAGTGAGGGCCTCGGGGGGCCGCAGGCTGCCCGCACCTGCACGCTCCAGGGCAGGTCGGCACCCTGGCGGATTCCTGGGGGCTCATCCATCCCGGCCCAACAGCGGTGGTCCCACCCCCCACCCACCCCCTCTTCTGCCTGCACTCCCTACGCCCCACTTACAGTCTGAGAGGAACCTCCCAGGGCCTGTCCCTCCACGCGCTGGGCAGGGGCAGGCTGCAGGCGGGGCAAGTTGGCCCCGCCAGGGACTGCGCAGGCCGGAGGGCCCCACACCAGGAGCCCAGTCTCACTCCCCGGAGGCCTCCGGCTGCCGCCCCTCTCACTGGCCATGGAGTGGTGACGGCCCACAGAGGGCCCCACCCCAGGCGTCGGTGGGCCCACCAGCGGTGCTGGACGGAGGCGGGGGCGGGAGGCAGATCCACTTTGCTCGGCCAGCTCCTCCCGGCGCCCAGCAAGCCGAGGGGTCCCCACCGAAACCCGCTTCCTCCTCACACTTGGCCCACAAAGGTCTGAGTGGGCACAGGGACCGGGCCCAGGGCCAGCTGAGCCCCCAGCCCGATGAGGCCCAGCAGCCTCGTGCACTTGTGGCCTCCCCCCGCGTGGAGGAGGGACAGCTGTGCCAGGCTGACCACGGGGAAGCACTGTGTTCCTGATGGACAGGCCGCGGGGCGGCCAGGCGCCGATGGGGGGTCTCTCACAAAAGTGTGCAGAACCCCCACCCCCAGGGCTTGGGAGGGGGACACATCGGCAGACCCTCAGGGGGCCAGCGGCGGAGGAGGGGCCCGGCCTCACCCCCGCAGTGGGCCGCAGGAAGCCCCACAGGCGTTGGCCAAGGCCTGCAGTGTTGTAAGAGGGAGGCCAGGGCCCCCTTCCTCCTGCACTTGTCTCCGTCTCCAGAGACCGGCAGACGGGGGAGTGGGCTCCAGGGCTCCGGTCAGGGCGGGGGACCCAGTGCCGGCCCGGCTGTGGGGGGTCAGCACTCAGCTGGGAGGCGAGGGGCCAAGAAGCCAAGATGCTGGCCGGCCTTCCTCGGCCAGGGTGGTGTGCAGGAGCCACCTGTGCTCCCCAGCCGTGGTCTGTGCCTCGCCCCACCACAGGCCGGGCCCCCTCGCCCCCGCTGCCCAGGCTCCTCCCGGGCCTCCTGGCGAGGCTGGGACCTCCACCCAGGGCCCTCGGAGTCTGGGCACCTGCCTTTCTGTAAAGCGGGAGGGGGGCCAAGCCCCCCCCCCAAAGAGGGTGGTCTCTGAGCTTGTCCCTGGCACCCTCGGCCAAGTTCATGCCCACTGGGGCTTCCACTGGAACGGGCCCAAGGCCGCCTCCGGAGGTGCTGGCTGGGCACGCCCTCAGGCTGTGTCACAACACTGTGACCCCTGCCCCCTGGGCCACCAACACCTCCAAGACGAGGATGAAGGTGGAGAAACGGTGTCGTTTTTCAATCTGACGCGAAATTGCGTCACAGAACTCTCAGACCTTCCCCAGCCGGCCCCATGATCCTCCCCAACCCCAGGCAGCCCCCTTCCCCTTCGGTCAGAGGCCTCGGCCCAGGGCAGAAAGCCCAGGACCCGCCACCACAGTCGGCCGCAGGGAGCCGGAGAGCAGACGGGCACGCCTGCGTGGGCGGCAGGGCCGGCCACCCCCTCAGGGCTGCAGGGGTCACCCTCGCTGCTGCCGCTGCTGCTGCTGGGGCGGCCCGCACCCGAGTGCCTGCGGTGGTCCCGCTCCCCGGGCCCCCGGCCGGCAGGGCCACCCTAACTCGTCACACGTGTCCCCTTGCGCGACCCTCACATCAGCACTGGGAGGCGGGCACACAGGGAAACTGAGGCTCGACGAGGCTCAAATCTTGCCCAGAGGCACGGCCCCCAGGTGCGAACCACGCCTGAGACCACTGGGTCCGGCTCCTGGCCCACGCAGGACACAGAGGGGGCGGGGCGCCAGCCCACCGCCCAGATGCCGCCCCCTCAGCACTTCTCCCGCCCAGCCTCTGGGCCAGGCCCTGGGGCGCCACGTGGCCGGTGGGCACCCCGCTCTCTGGCCCTGCTGGAAAGGGTGGGGCAGAGGACGGCCCAGGAGCACACGCCCTGGGAAAGCTGTGAACCCAGGGGGCGTGCGGCCCTGCTGCGAGGGGGGGAGCCGAAGGCAGGGCAGCCACACCCTAGCCCGGGGCTGGGGGAAACGAACTAGCACACTCACGCCCAGAGCCCGCCCGCCGGCCCAGGCCCAGGTGAGCAGGAAGTGCAGGGCGGGGCGAGGAGGCTCTGGGAGAGGGCAGGCAGGTTGCAGGAGGGTGACAAGCCGGTGTGCCACGGGCCAAAACCTAGGGAGGCAGCCAGAGCAAGGCAGGCTCTGCCACCCCCATGCCCTGGCCACAGCCCCCGGGGGCCCGGACCCGGCGGCAGCTGGTTGGAGGCACAGACACACATAACCCAAAGTCCTGGGCACCAGGAGGGGACTGTGGTCACCAGCTCCCGCTCCGGCCCCGGGCAGGCCCGTCCCTGCCATGTGCTGCTCCTCTTCCCAGGGGCCCAGACTCCCGGGGTGGACGGGCTGGGCTCCTGCTCACCCCACTGGGCGGGAGAACGCACAGGAGAGGCTCTGGCCACCTGGCCCATCGAGGAAGTGCCTGCCCCTCCCGAGTGGCGGCGGGGCCCAGAGCCAGCGCCCCTCTCACGGGGGGGGGACCCAAGTGCCCCGAGGGCGGGGGCCAGGGGGCTGCCGTGTCCCCAGCCCCAGTGAGGGCAGCTCGGGGAGCTGACAGAGGCACCCCAGGATGCGCATCCTTCCCAGCTGGCCTCAGCAGCACCCCCACACAGGGAGCAAGCACCCCTCTCCGTAGAGCGGCCTTCCTCCGGGACCCAGCCTGCGTGAACTTGGAGTCTGACCTTTGCTCACAGGGCTCTGTGCTGAGATTATCTTATCTCCTGGGGGCGCTGTGAGCGCCCCAAGGGCAGGAGCAGCGCCCACACCCGGCCGCCCTGGCCCACCCCTTGCCAGGCGCCCTGAAGAAAGCCTCTGTTCTTGTCTCTAAGAGGACAAATCCTTGCCCACTTCCTGCTCCATAGCCATGCCCAAAGCCAGAGCCCCCGAGGGTCCTGGGGCCAAGTGAAGGCCAGAGGGCGCAAAGGGACCACCTGGAGCCAGGTGGAAGAGAGAGCCAGAGTCCAGGCAGCCTCCGCGTGCACCAACCTCCCCGCCCCCCGCCCCCCCCCCCGCAGGCCTGCCCGTCCCGCACCTGCGGGCAGGCCCACTTCAAACCCCTCTCCTGTCCCCGCACCAGGACCCAAGCTGCCCCTGCGGCAAGCACTTGTTGCGGCAACACAAGCTTGGCCCAGGCCGGCCAAGCGCTGGGGAGGGAGGGATGGAGGGGCCGGGAAAGGAACGGGCCGGGTCCTCCTCTAAGGACCGGAGAGCTTCCCACTGCCGCTGCTGCTCCCGGCCTCAGGCCGCCCGGCCTCCCGCTGTCCCCCTCCCCAGCCGGAACCCCTCCTCCACCCCCAAGGCCCCCCTCACAGCCCTCAGGAGGGACCCCCTTCGTGTCAGAGCGCCCCGTCCGCTCCGTCTCCTTCCGGACAGAGGAAAACTTGTGCAAGCTGGAGCCCGCCCGCCTGCAGCGCCAGCCGCCCCACTCGCCCCGGGACGCGCACCGGACCCACCTGGGGATGTGCGCACGGCTCCCCCCTGCGGCCCCCGCGAGTGCCCTCGGCAGGCGCCCCACCCCCCGGGCCTCAGTTTCCCCGGGGAACCCGAGCGGGGCACCTGCCTACGCCAAGCCCGGGGGCCAGGCTCTCGGAAGCGGAACCGCCCCGCTGCGACCACGCCGGAGGGACTGGGGAGGGTAGCAGGGGCCCAGGCCAGGGGTCAGAGGCTACGAGTCAGCGGCCCCGCTACCTCAGATCTCGGTGGCCGCAGTCCGCGTCCGCTTCTCCGTCCTTGTCCTTCTCTGGGGCCGGGGCCGAGGCCGGCGCGTCGCCCCCGGCGCCCACGTCCCGCACCTCTTCTTCCGCCGCCGCCGCGGGGCCGCCGCCGCCGCCGCCGCCCTGGCTCGAGGGCCGCGACCCCGTCCTCCGGCGCCGGGAGCCACCCGCGCCGCCGCGGTCGCCCATGGTTCAGCCCGCACACTGCCACCGAGTCGTGTCCCGCGGGGCTCTAAGCGCCGGAGGCCCTGGGCCCCGCCTCCGGACCCAAGGCCAACCGCCGCCACCGCCCCCTGCCGGCCGCCGTAGCCCGCGCGCGGCCGGGCCCGCCCACAGGCCGCCGCCGCCGCGCCGCCCCGCGAGCCGCTCAGTGGCGGGCGGCCGGGGCGCGCGCCCGTCCGCAGTCCGCGCGCGCGCGCGGGGCTCCCTGGGAGTCGTGGTCGCCCGGCGCCGCCTGGAAGGCCGCGGCGGCGGCGGGTGGCGGGCGGCGGCCCTGCCGTCCCGGGCGCCGGCGTCTCGGAGGACCGCTGGCTTGGTGGCAGCCGCGCGCCTCCGCTGGCCGCCGGTCTGCCCCACGGCTTCTCCATAAACTCAGGCGCGGAGTGTGGGGTGGAGGGTGGTCAAGAAACGCGTCATGCGTTACCGTCCGGCCGCCGGCCGGAGCCCCGTCCGCGGGGACTCGCCGCGCCCACCACCCAGCGCGCAGTCGCGGAGCAGGACCGTAGTGACCACCAGACCGGACGCCCGCCCAGCCGCGGGCCTCCGCTGTGGCCACGCCCCTTCACGCCCCCTGCAACCGGTCTCCAGCCCCGCGTCCAAAAACCTGCGGGCCCTCCGCGTTTCCCGGCCGGGCTAGTGTAGCCAGGGCGTGGGGAGCCTGGGGTGTCGGGTCACGGACCCAGAGGCTTCTGTGTCATTGCACAGTTCGTGCGGTCTCCCCCGTCGTTAGGTAGAACAACTAATGCACGAACACAGACATGCAGCACGCAGGTGGGCGAGTCTGCGTCCCATCTCGGCTCGCCCCGCATCCTGCACGGGGCATGGCATGTAAGCGGCATGGATCTCGGGGTGCAGGAGCTTCCCGGAGGCTCAGGCCTGGTTTACCCAAGAAATCTGTAGCGGCACAGCCCATCAGCCGTGATGAGGAGAGCACCTCTCCAGAAGCCAATAACCCCAGAGGCTCAGCCTTAGGTCAGTGGCCTCTTCTATGGGCCTGGCTCGCCCCCGCACCACCACCTCTACGAGGACGCCCAGGCTCCCTGGTGACGCATTCCTGCTGCCACCGGCCTCTCTGGAGCCGATGTCATCCTGGTATCCCTACCTGGCAGGCTGGGGCTACCTGGCAGGTTTCCTCGAGCAGCCTGCTTGCAGGCCGCCCTGACGGGAGGGAGAGAAGCCTTCGCGCGCCCACGTGGCCCAGCCTCGACGGGTCAGGATCGGCCCCGTCTCCTATCCAGTCTCCAAAAACGTTCCTCTGTTTGTCAGCCGACCCAGGACAGGCAGGGCACTGATCCCAAGGGAGGGAAGACAAAGGAGAGGGTCCTCTTGGGAGGCCGAAGAGTAAGGGTGAGCCCTGGGAGCTCTGCCGCTCCCTCCTCGCTCCATTTCCCAGGCTGCGAAGAGCGAAGACCTGCACTGGCGCCCACGTGTCCCTGAGCGCCTTCTGGCCTTCTCCTTCCCCAATACAGAGCAAAAAAACCCCAGAAGGATGGGCCGGGCTGGCACGCGGACTGGAGGAGAAGACCGACGGCTCGGGCGGCAGTAGGCTCGCAGAGGCCGAGCACGGTAGCCAACGAGAAGTGCAGGGTCGTGAAGGAGGTGGATGAGAGTGTCCTCGTCCTGGTTCCCAGCGGTCTGCTGGCAAGTGGCGGTGGGCTGACGTGTCCAGAATGTACCGGGGACCGGGCTTAGGGGGAAGCCAAGGTTCCCGCACTGGAGTGGAGAGCAGAAAAAAAAGCAGGGCCGCGCGAGCCAATGGGAAGGCACGGACTGTGAGCGCACCAATGAGGCAGAACCTCGGTACCGGCAGGGGACTTGGGGGGCGGGGCCCATGTAAGCCCCACCCTGAGCAGCAGGCCCACGCGTTCTGACCCGCTGCAGGTCAAGCTCCCCTACTGTCCACCGGATGGAGTCTGGGTGGACCCACCCCCTGCCACGATGGGAGCAGCCGTGCTGCCCTTGTGCTGACCTAGTTTAACCACGTCTCCAGGACTCTGGGCCTCTCAGCTCCTGCCTGCCTATCGGGGTGTCAGGGGGCACTGCTGGGGTGAGGGATCCCTGTCCCTGGGCTGTCCCCACCCATTACAGCCCCACCCCTCATCTCCCCAACTCAACTCATCCTCTCCAGAACCCGAGGGCTGTGGGTGGCTGTGGAAGCCTCGCTGGCCCTAGGCACCTCCTCCCCAAGACCGCGGAGGCCTCTCCTCAGACTGCGGGAACCTATCCCCCAAGTCTGAGGGTCGGGACGTGGGCAGAGGGCTGCAGGAAGGAATCAGGCCTCACACCCTTTTCACCCTGTTCCACCCCCATTTTCTCCACCGGCCTCCAGAGGCCTTGCTGGAGGCTGTCAGTCCCGCTGGGGCAGCAGGAACCCCTCCTGGGATCGTGGGGGCAGCTCGGGGCCATCGCACCGCAGGTGCTGCTGTGCCTGCCCTGGCCATTCGGGAACCGCCTGGAGCTGGGCCTGACCACACGCTGGGTCCCTGGCCCCTCCAGTTCCTGGCACAGAGTAGGTTCGCCTGCCACAGGAGGAGTGCCCAGTGCTTTGCCTCGGGGAGAGGAATGCCCCTGGGGCTTGAAGCCCCCCCACCACCACCTCGGGGTAGACGATAACTGTCTTGCAAAAGGGGGCGGGGGCGTGGGTGCACCCTAGCCAAAGGCAGCTGCGTGCCCCCGGGGCTGCGAGAACGGCTGCCACTCCCAGCACTGGGCCTGTGCCACCCGCACTCCAGGGCACAGCAACGCCGGAACGGCGCCCCCCCAGATGTCCCCTGTGGAGCGGGCCCGGCCCCGGATACACCAGCCGACACTCCAAGTTCTATCAAGAGTGGCGTTTATTCTCCTCGTGGAGGTGCGGTGCTCCGGGGAGCTGGTGCTATTGTGCTTAGGAAGGAGGTCTGTCCGTCCGTCCGTCTGTCCGGCCGGCCCGGCCCCAAACGGGGGCGGAAGAGGGGCGCGGCCCGAGTAAAAATCCCGGCCTGTCCCGGGTGGGAGTATGTACAAGGCGGCGGGGCGCAGGCGGAGGTGGGGGCAGGGCGGGCCGGCGGCCGCAGCCCCCACCCGAGGGCCCCCGCATCTCGGGCCCTACTTGTAGAATCAGTACAAAATAGGTGCTACCTAAACGTTCCTTCTACCTGAATTCGCTAAGTCGGTTATTGTGCTGCTTAGTTATGGGGGCAGGAGGGGGCCCATGGCTTTCCACGGCGGCGCGGTATGGGGAGAAGCAGGAGGCCCTGGCCGGCCCACGGCCCTCCGGCCTTCTCCTTAGGTAGGTAGACAGGCGTGGGAGGGGAGGGGAGAGGGAGGGTGCCTGTGTGTGTGTGTGTGTGTGTGTGCATGCGGGTGTGCCTGACACAGGAGGGCAGGTCCCGGCCTGGGGGCTGTGTGGGTACGGAGCTGGGATGTAGGGGGTCTGGGATGTGGGCCCTGCTCTGCTGGGCCCTCGGGTTCCCCCCCCCCCCGTGCGGATGCAGCTGGGCAGCAGCGGGGCTTGGTGCCCACGGGGAGGGGGCTGACCAAGTCGTAAGCTCCAGCGTGCACCTTTCCATTTGTCCTGGGGCCCTGGCCCAGCAGGGCGGCGCTGGGAGCCAGAGCGTGGAAGTGCTGGGTGGGTGTGGGCGGCCTTGGCAGCCCTGGGCCCTGGGGTTCTAGGTGTTTGCCACCGGGCTGAGAACGCCAGGCCCAAGTCGAAGGCAGAGACCGACTGCGCCCAGCACTGTCCCGGCGTGGGTGGAGAGGGTGGGGCGCGGGTTCGGGTCTGGGGATTCGGCCCCTGTCTGCATCTGCCACTGTCCCTGGTGCACCCAAGAGCGTGGAGCCCCTGTCAGAATATGCACGCCCCCCGCAGCTCGCCGCGGCCCCGGCAGACTCAGTAGTGGGCCTGGCACATAGTAGGTGCCCAATGAACGGTCAATGGGTGATGGACAACTGAAGGAGGGGTTTAGGGGGCAACCATCCCCTCCCCCCCGCCCCTGGAACCGTTACACCGCCGGGCTCTGCCGTGGGAGGGGGGCGGGCGGGGGGGAGTAGGAGGGGAAGAAAGTCTGCGCGTCCGGCCCCGCGCAGCGTCCCTGATCTAGGGGCCTGTGGGGCGTGGGCGGGGCAGGGGGATACCTGATTCTCAGTAACTCTAGAGGCGGCGGCAGCTTCGCATGCAGTGCGCATTATTGCTCTATAGTCAGCATCGGACTAACTAAGAGGGGGAGGGAACGGGCAGCCCCGGGGGGGGAGGGGAGGAGGGTTGGGGCTGCATGCAGTGACGTCACAAAGGCGGCGGCCAATGGGGCGGGCCCTTGGGGCGGAGTCGCCGCCGAGGCTTTGGCATAGACGGGCGAAAGTTGGCAACAGAGTGGGGGAGGGGCCTGGGGCTCGGGGGAGGGGCCGGCCTCCGAGAGGCGGGGCCTGAGGCTCCCAGGAGGTGGGGCCCAGGCGGGGGCGGGGTGCGGGGGCGGGGGAAGTGATCCTGGACATCCCAAGCCCCGGGCGTCGGTGGGAAGGAAGGGGCGTCACGCCCCTTCCCTGACCCGAGTGCAATCTGTTCACAAATAAAACGTACAAATACAGAAAGGAAGAAACCCGACGCGTCCGCAACCCCCCCAGGGGGCTCTACCCGCGAAGCGAATACCGAGAGGTGTGTGTGGAGGGCCGTGCCCAGGCCTGCCTGCCGGGCCCCAGGAATCCGTCCTCCAACGCGGGGCGCCCGGGCACGAGGGAGGGAGCCCCGGGGCTGGGCGGGAGCGGGGGATCGGAGGAGGTCGGATAAGTCCATGCGATTCGATATGCGTCATTATATTCGTTATGGAGGACAGAGCCCGGGAAGCTGGGCTGGAAGAATTCGATTTGGCAGAGGAGGCGAGGCGAGGGCGAGAGAGCGGCCCGGACTGAGGCCCCCGAGGGAACCCGAGGGGAAGGGCGCCGCTGTCCTCCTGCCTCCCCGGTCCTCGACGCGCCTAACACTCCGGGGGTCAGCGAGGGCTGAGCAGTGGCGATACCTCCTCGGCAGGCCGCGCTCCTGCTCCTTCCGGGCCTGTGGCGGGGGAGGGGCCGGCTCCCGGGACGTCTGGGCCGCAGGCCTGGCCCTGGAAGGCGTGGGAAGGGGTGGGGAAGCCCTGAGTCTCTGCGACAAGATCCAGGGGCGCAGAGGAGGGAGGAGGGGGCGCTCCCTACCTCTCCCCACCCCCGTCTTCGGAAACCTAACTCGGAGATGAGGTTCGGTTCCGGGTCTCCTCGACCCTATTGCTGGGAAAAAGCCTGGGGCACCCTGAAGGGGAAGGGAGGGAGCTCGGGGTGGGTCTCCCCTCGGGACCCTATTGCTTGAAGGGGCCGGCGAGGCCCCTGTCGGGCGGGGCGGGGCCCCCTCCCCCTATTGCTGTGAGGAGGGGCCCACCCTCCCGCCCCTCCACCCGAGCGCCGGCGGAAACTTCCCTGGGGGCCCGTATTGCTGCGAGCCGACCCAGCTGACCGAGGCGCCGCCGCCCTAGGCCTGCACGGGGCTGAGCTGCGGCGCGGCCGGCGCGGGGGCCGCGGGGCCGCCGCCGGCACCGCCACCGCCGCCGGCGCCGCCCTTGAAGCAGGCGGACTCGTAGTGCTTGTTGAGATAGGACTTGAGCGCGAAGCTCTTCTTGCAGCGCTTGCACTGGAAGTGCTTGAAGGCCGAGTGCGTCTGCATGTGCGCGCGCAGGTTGGAGCGGTCGGCGAAGGCCTTGCCGCAGTGCGCGCAGCCGAAGGGCTTCTCGCCGGTGTGGGAGCGCATGTGGCCCTGCAGCAGCCAGGGCCTGGAGAAGGCCTTGCCGCACACGCCGCACTTGTGGCGCAGGTCGTGCGTGAGCAGGTGCATGGCCATGGCCGGCATGGACACGTACACCTTGCCGCACGTCGGGCAGCGCCGCGCCAGCTGACTGTCCAGGCTGCGGTGCGTCTGCTTGTGGCGGCTCAGGTTCGACGACGTGGCGTACGTTTTCCCGCACTCGCCGCAGGCGTGCCGGCCCCCTGCGCCGCCGGCCCCGGGCCCCGCGCGGGCCTCGGCGCCCGCCCCTGCGCGTGTGCTCGCCCGGCCGCCGGACCCCACGGCGCGCGCACCTGCCACAGCCCCGCCTCCGCCGTCGCCGTCGGGGGCCGAGGCCGTGGAGGGGGCGGCGGCGGCGTTGGCATTGGCGGCCTTGCGGCGCGAGCGCCCGTCGGTGATGAAGAAGGCGTCGGCCGCGTATCCCTCGCTGACGGCCGCGTCCCCGTTGATGTAGCCGCCCGCCGCCGTGGCCAGCTCCGGGCGCGGGGTGGGCGGCGGCGCCGAGCCCACGGCCGCCGGGCCCAGCTCCCCCCGGACCGCCGCAGCGTACATGGGCTCCGGGGACGGCCCCTTAAGCAAGGCCGCCTCGGTGTCGCCATCGTAGACGGAGGCAGGACCCGCGTAGTCGTTGAGGTATCCTGAGGTCCGAGGCGAACAGACAGGCAGGCAGACAGCGGGGAAGGAACCGGGCAGCGGGCGAGACACACACACACACGGGCGGGCGGGCGGCGGGAGACGCCGGGGTTCGGAAAGAAGGGAGCGGGAGAAGGACAAAGGGGAAGGGGCCGGGGGGCCGCGGGGCAGGAGGGCGAAGGCGGCGGGGAGGGGAAGAGAGGAGAGGAGAGGAGAGATGAGACCCAGTCCGGCCCAGCTCCGCCCCCGCCTCCCGCCGGCCCCACCCTCGCAGAGGGAGGAAGACGCGCATCTCGGCGCGGCTGCCCCCCTTCCGCGGAGCCTCAAGGTCAGGGGGGAGGGGCGGCGCTTCCCTCGCCCTCCTTCCCCTTCCCCTCCCCCTCAGGTTCTCCCCACTTCAGCAGTTTTCTCTGATTATGCAACACACTGCAGACCCGCAGCGCACAAAGCCGGCGGCTCCTGCCCAGGGACCCCGCTGCTGCCGCCTTTCGGGGTTCCCACCGGCTCTCCGCGCGGGCCCGCTCCCGGCCCGGACGCTGCCCTTCTCCGGTGCTCTAGGTCCCACAGTGAGCCCTGGGGACGCGCTCCTCCCGCGGGCCCCGGAGCCCTCCCTGGCCCCACCCTCTCACCTCACTGGGCTTGACCCCTTCTGGTTGCCGACCTCTGTCTCTCCCTCCACTCTGCTGTTCCCTGCACTTTCTCCCGTCACCCTGCACCCTTGGGTCCCGCCTTGTCCCCGTTGCCCTTTTCCCCTGGCCCTAACCCCCGGGGGGGGGACCTTCCCGAGACGGGCCAGGCAGCCAGGGAGAGTGCCAGGGCGTCCACCAGGGGACACCTTCCCAGCGACCAGACGCTGGTCACTGCAGTCGCTGTCCAGGCGCAAGTTGGATCTCTCAGCCTCAGCCACAGACGCACACTCAACACCAGGCAGACTCTGGCTCCTTCAGGGCCACCGCAGCCACCAGCAGCCCTGGAGCCCCCCACACACACACACACACAGGGGGCCACACGCCGGCCCGGGACACCCGCAGCCGCCCGGACCGACTCGCAGCAGGGCTACCAGTCACATGGGCGCACAGTGGCCCCGGAGTCACATGGCCCCATGTAGTGGCACACAGGCAGGCACACACTCACACGGGGTCACACACACGCGCAGTCACATGGCCACACGCAGTCACATGGGCGCACACAGGCGCACACACAGGTTCGTGCTCCTGCAGGTCACACTTGTTCTGCCGCCCTATGTTGCTGGCACTCCGGCACCCTGGCCTGCGAGCTAACAGTTGTCCTTGAACTTGGGTACCCGCACACAAAGAGCTTCCCCCTGCCTCCAGCACTCTGGACCTCCCCTGCCCACATCCTTCTTCCTGACCCTGGCTTCGGGGAGGACCCTGCCGCCGCCTCTGCTGGCATCTTCAGCCTGACAGGTGGGCGGCCCCGCCGGACCCCGTGCCCGCTCCCTGGAGCTCACACCTGCCCCTGCTGGCCCTGGCAGGCGGTCTGGGGAAGAGCAGAGGGTGCCCGGCAGGCCCCGGCTTCTGGGTGTGGGTCTGCATGCAGCACGCGGGCCTGTCACGGCAGCAGGGGTCCCTGCGGCACGGGCCCCCGTGTGGGTCAGTGTGGGTCTGCGGGCGCCCCCTGCTCCCCACCCTCCCTCAGCGCCAACACTTTCGCTGTCCAGCCGTGGGCCAGTTCTGGTCTGGTTCTGGCCTGACTCTGCGCGCCCCTCTCCCTGCCCCCATCCTCATCCACCCCACGGTCGGTCGGGGGTCAGCCACCGCCTCCCGCTGGGTCTGTCGCCTGGGGCCGGGGCCCCTGCCCCTCCCCCGGGCCCGCCGGCTGGCCACCCCTCTCGGCTCTGCCCAGGGCCCCCCGCCGCCCCCGGCCTCAGCCCGGCTCGCACCTTTCTCGTGCAGTCGCACGCCGAGGTCGCCGCGGGCGCGCCCGTAGGAGCTCTCGAGGTCCGCCGAGGAGAAGGTGTCAAGTTTGACCTTCTTGACCAGGAAGGACCTGGGCATGGTTCCTGCGGGGCTCCGGCGCTGCGGGCCTGCGGAGCCGGGGCGCGGGGGGGCTGCGGCCGCGGCGAGGCCCCGTCACCATCCGAGGAGCGGCGGGAGGCAGCGCGGGTCCCCACTCCGGCCTTCGGGTGCTGCCGCAGGAGCGCCTTCCTCTCCGCCCGCCTGCGCCTCCGCCTCCGCCTCTGCCCCTTCCTTCCTCCTCGGCTCCGCTCTTCGCCCTTCGGCTCTTGTCTCTTCTCTTCCTTCCCTCCTTCCTCTCCTCCTTCCTCCTTCCTTCCTTCCTTCCTTTCTTCCTTCCTTCCTTCCCTGCTCTGGTCCCGGCTTCCCAGCCCGCAGTGCCGCCCCTGGACAGGCGGGGGAGGAGGCTGGGGGGGCGGGAGGGGGGAGCGGCTCCGTCCCGGGCCCGGAGGCTGCGGGTGGGTGCAGGGCTGGCCCGGCTCCACGGCCCCCTTCCCCTCCCCCCCGCCGCCGCGGCGGAGCCTCAGTCAGCGACCCCCCATGTCCCCGGGGGTGGCGGCGCCGGGCCCGGCGAACACGGCGGCGGCGGCAGCGGCGGCAGCTTCAGCACCGCGGCCAGCGCCGGCCCGGCCAGCACCTCGGCCAGCGACCGGGCGCGCTCTGCCGGCGCGGGCGGCGAGGGGCGGGCCGCGGGGGCTCGGCCGCCGGGCGGGGGTCCTCGGCGGGGGTCTCTGGGAGGCTCGCTTTATTGTTCTGCAGCCCGAGCGAGCGGCGGCGGCGGCGGCGGCGGCGGGCGGGGGGCGGGGGTCCTCGGGGGGAGGGGTGCGCAGGGAGGGCGGGCCGAGGGAGACGGGGGGAGAGACGGGGGCTCCGGGGGCGGGGCTCGGCGCTCGGACAGCTCCCGGGCCCGGCCTCCTGCGCCCGCCGCCGCCTCTGCCTGCGGCCCGGCCCAGCCTCCGGCTTTTAAAGCCGAGGAGCAGCGGGAGGGGGCGGGCGGCGGGGCGGCGGAAATGGCTGCGCTGGGCCGGGCCCGGCCGGGGTCTCCTGGGAAGGGTCCTGGGGACGCCGCGGCCCCCGCATTCGGTGGTTCCCCGCGCAGCTCCGGGATCGGCAGCCCGCGACCCGCGGCATTGTCGGGGGTGGGGGGAGACGGGGCGACCGGCCGGGGACCCACGAGCCCCGGACTTGGGATCTTTCGGGAAGGGAGCCGGGTCGACCTCAGGCTGGTCCCGCGCGCCCGCCCACATCGGGGCGAAGGCCAGGGACCCGCAGGGGCGGGCGGGGCGGGCGCGGGTGCTGAGGCAGCGGAAGCGCAGTGACAGGCTCCGCGCGCGCCCCGTGCCGCAGTGTCTCCCTGCCCCTCGGTCACCCGGGCTGACCCCGCGCCCGCGGGCGAGGCTCCCTCCGCCCGCCGCTCTCCCCAGGGGCCGAGGCCGAGCGCGGCGGCGACCCGGCGAGCGGCGTGCGCGGCGGAACAGGGGCTGCCGTGCCCTGGCTCCAGAAACTCGGCTCCATTGGTGGCATTCCGCCCTTCCGCGCGGCTGCAGCCCCCACCCCCACCCCGCGGCCTGGTAACCAGGCGGGGAACCCTGCCCGCGGCCGCCCGCCCCGAGATTGCGGCCCCCATGACGTCAGGCCCAGCAGCCAATGGCGGGGCGCGAGGGTGCGGGGTTGGGGGGGCCGTTTCCGAGCCGCACAATGGCAGCACGCGGGGACATATGTCCCTTATTAGGGCTCGGAGCCGCCATTGTCCCTTCTCCCGCCCCCGCCGGGCCGGGCGGCTCGGGTCTCCGCCGTCGGAGCGCGCGCCCCTGCGGCCTGCGGTCGCGGGGGGCCAAGGTCGCGGGGGTGGCTCGCGGCGCGGCAGAGCCGGGAGCTCGGGCGAGGCCGGGGTGCGCGCGCCCCCGTCGCCGCACACGGTGACCTTGTGCGGGGCCCGCGAGCACCGGCCGGGAGCGCGCGGCGGGCGGCCGCGGCGGGGGCGCGCGTGCGGGGGCGCGCGGAGATCGCTGAGCTCAGCGCCGGGTGCAGCCCGCACTGCGCCCCGCTCCCCCCCGCATCTCCACCCAAGAGCCGTGAGAGGGTGGGGGCGAGCCAGCCCGGCGCCGGGACGCGGCGGAGACCGCAGGCCCGCTTTGTGGCCGGCGGCCCGGGCCGTGGCGGCGGCGGGATATTCATCTTGCGTGGCAGGCGCTCCCGAGGGGCGGGGGTGGAGCGCAGCCGCCCCCTTATCGCCGAGCCGCAGCCGGCGAGGTCCGAAGTGGGGGCGGGTCCCGGGATCTTCATCCATCGAGCCGCTGGTCCTCGCTCCCTCCCAGGGGGGCCCGGCCGAGGCGCAGCCGGAGGCTCGGGGCCAATTAGCATTTTGATTGCGGGGCTGGGGGCTCATCTGGACCGAGGCCTCATTACGGGACGAGCCCTCCAGGTGCCAGCGGCACGTGCCAGGCTCCATCCGTCACCTCGCGCCGCCGCCGCCGCCGCCGCCCGAACCACCCGCCCCACGGCTGCTCCCCGACCACACCGCCGCCCCCTGCGTCAGTCCGTCGCCCTGTCGCTCGGGCCCTGACCTTTGTCCCTCCATCTTCACCTCTTTCCTCTGTCGCCCTTCACTGTCCCCCGCCGTCCGCATCCGCTCGCTGTCCCCGTCCCGGCCTCCCTCTGTCAGTTTCCCCAGCCCCTTGGCCCCCAACGCTCTCGAAAGAGGAGGCGTCAGGGCCCTGACACGTGTGCCCCGCCACCGGGTGCTCCCGGGGGGACCGTTCGGACGGCCCTGGCCCTCGCCCCTCTGGTGGAGCTCACAACCCCCTGGGGCGCCCGGCGGGGAGGGGCAGCTGGGCCCAGGCTCTGGCCATCGGTCCGAAGCCCCCTGGGTGCGCAGCGCACATGTGCCGCCTCAATTACTTGGCCTCCTCGCCCCGACTCTCCGCCCCATCCATCCCCAGGTCCTTCGGCCCGGCCCTGGGGTCCAGCGAGGAGGGGCTGGGAAAGGACAGTCGGTGATTCTCGCTCCTTCGGAAGGTTCCAGCCCTCGTCCTCTGGGGCCGTCCTGCATGTCTGCCTCTCAGAGCGGGAGCGTGTGAGGGGCTTCATCGCTGCAGAGGAGACTGGGGTCCCCAGGCAACTCCACTGCGCCCCCAGCAGACCCAGCTTTGAGCCCTGGGGACTCTGCCCCCCAGTCCTGGCACAGCACTGCCGGGCCCAGCCCTCCTCCAGAGGGGGCTGGGGAGATGTCCCTTTGATGCCCCTCTGCCTCCCTCTGCTTCTGGGCGTGCCGCCTCCAGTCCTGAGCGGGTCCCCTGTCGCTGGAAGGTGAGGCTTTAGGGCAGACTCCAAGTGTTGTGTGGCCAGCACCCTGCCCCAGCAGAGCCAGGAGGCCTGCACGTGCCCACCAAGGGCCCTGTTGTCACCTTCCACCCCCTCCCTCTGTCCTAGGCAGCCCCAGCCCAGGCCAGCCTAGAGGGCCCACTCCTGGACATCTCCCTGCCTGGCTGCCAGGACCGGACCTTGGCTCCCTGGCACCTCAGCGGCCCCAGGCTTCTCCTCTTTCGCAGATGGGGGGCGGGGTGTCTTTCCTTCCCGGAAGCACACTGGTGTCCTGGGTGCAGAGCTGTGGCCCCCGGCCTGCTGCTGCGGGCTCAGCCCCTTCCCACTGTGAAACGGCACCCGGGGCCCTGCAGTGCCTCCCCACCTGCAGCCCAGGGCTGAAGGGTTGCTGCACCTTTCAGGCCTCCCTCCCTCTCAGTGATGGGGCCGTGCCCTCCAGGCCACAGCAGGGCCTGTCTCTGGGCTTTGTCGGGGACAGGCCGGGGTGGGGGTGGGTGCTGTCGACAAGAACGTGGAGATGTGGGCACGTCTGGAGCCATTTCTGCCTACACCGCGGAGACCTGCACCGAACTCCAGGCCATGCTCTGCCGGGCAAGGTGAGGGCAGCAGATGCTGGCCGCTGTGCTCCTGGGGCCCACAGGCAAGCCCAGGACGAGAAGCTACTCAGAGTGAAAGGTGGCCCAGGTGGGTGACAGCCGTGGTGGGGAAAGCAGGAGGAGAGGCAGCGGAAGGCTGCTGAGAACCCAGAGTGTGGGGAGAAGTCAACTGTGGCGTGTGCGGCCGGGAGCCCTAGGCCACAGAGGTGCGGGTGTTTGAGGAACGTTCTGGAGTCTGGGGAAAGAGCCACCTGAAAGGATGCGAAGGAGCAGCCCCTGGAGCTCATGTAGAGCGGGGAACTTGCCATCCACAGGCCTCGGGTTGGACACTCAGAAGGGTTTCCTCCACCAAGGGCAAAACTAACCCTACACAAAACCCCACTGTGAGGCCCCTAACCAAGATTAGCAGCAAGGCCTGAAGGGGTCACACGATTTCTTTCTTTTTAAAAATATTTTATTCATTTTTAGAGAGAGGGGAAGGGAAGGAGAAAGAGAGGGAGAGAAACATCAACGTGTGGTTGCCCTGACCAGGAATCAAACCGGTGACCATTTGGTTCACAGGCTAGTGCTCAATCTACCAAACCACACCAGCCAGAGCTTTAAAAATGTATATACGTGTGTGTGTGATTTTATTTATTTATTTATTTTGGAGAGGGGAAGGGAGAGAGGAAGAGAGGGAGAGAGACATCATTGTGTGGTTGCCTCTCGAATGCCCCCACTGAGGACCTGGCCTGCAACCCAAGCCTGTGCCCCAGACTGGGAACTGAACCGGTGACTCTCTGATTCGCAGGCCAGCACTCAACCACTGAGCCCCACCAGCCGGGGCTGGGCGCACACGATTTCTGATCAGGCTGCATTGCAGAGCCAATGTCAGGGTCGTTCGTAGGAGGACGCACCATCTGGAGCCCGACAACGTACCATTCACATCTGGCTGCCAGCGCTGAAACTGCCAGGTGGTCACAGAGCCAGGAAACCACTGCTCAAAACGAGGAGCAGAATCCACAGTCAGCGCTGAGCCAGAACCGGCACAGGGGATGGGGGTTGTAGACAAGGGCGTCGCCATGGTTGGGGCTCCATCCCAGTCCTGGGGGCTGGAGGAAAGACTAAACATGTCCTTTTTTAAAAAAAAACCTCACCTTAGGATATATTTATTGATTTTAGAGAGAGAAGAAGGGGGAGAGGGAGAGGGAGGGAGACAGAGAGAGAGAGAGAGACATCAATATGAGACAGAAACGTTGATAGGTTGCCTCTCATAAGCTCCCCGACCAGGGACTGAGCCCACGCCCTAGGCATGCGCCCTGCCTGCGAGTCCAACACGCAACCTTCTGGTGCAGGGACAGTGCTCCAACCCGCTGAGCCACCCAGCCAGGGCGGGACTGAAGATGTTAAGGGGAGACAGGGAAGGTATCAGAAAGACCCAAGCAGAATTTCTAGAAACGGACATTGCAATGGCTGAGATGAATAAAAACACACAAGAAGGAACGGACACATTAGAGTCTGCAGATGAGTGGAACTGAAGACCTACAACAAAAGTGACCCAAAGTAAAACCCAGCGGGGGAAGGAAAGGACAGAGTCTCAGGGAGCTGAGGCACAGGCTCGAGGGGCCCGAGACACACGCAGAGGAGTCCAGGGAGGGCAGAGGGACTGGAGAAAATACTGGTAGAAATGGTGGCCAAAATGTTTTCAGATTTAATGGGAATGATAACCTTGTGGATCCAAGAAGGTCAACAACGCCCAAGCACACGCTATGGGAGGAAAATCACACCAGGCCACATCCTAATCCGACGACAAAGGGAAACATTACGAGCAGCAGACAGAGGCCCTGGCCGGGCAGCTCGGTGGTTGGGAGTGTCACCCTGATACGCCAAGGCTTCGGGTGTGGCCCCCGGTCAGGAAGACGGAGTGCAAGAATCAAGCAAGGAGTGGATGAATCAGCAGAAACGACATCTCTCTCTCTCTCAAATCAAGTAGATGAAGAGCCGCTTACCTAGAACCCGATACCAGGGGGAATATTTTTCAGAAACACAAGTGGCACGGAGTTTTCAGACACACAGAAGCTGCGAGAGCTCGCCCCCCGGGGGCCTACCCCACAGGAGATCCTAAAGGAAGGGTCTCCCGATGAAAATCTACGTCCTCAGAAGTGAACGGTGTGGAAATTACAAGATGGTGGGTACATGTAAAGACTTTGTTTCTTGTTATTGAAAAGATATTCAATTGCCCTGGCTGGTGTGACTCAGTGGATTGAGCGCTGGCCTGTGAACCAAAGGCGCCCCAGGCCGGTTCCTGGGCAGGGCACGTGCCTGGGTTGTGGGCCAGGTCCCCAGCTGGGGGCCTGACAGAGTCAACTGATCAGTGTTTCTCTCCCTGTCTTCCCTTCTAAAAATAAATAAAATATCTTAAAATATATTTTATTGATTATGCTATTACAGTTGTCCCATTTTCCCCCTTCACTCCCCTCCCTCTGCCCACCCCCTCCCACCCACATTCCCCCCCTTTAGTTCATGCCCATGTGTCATAAGTTCTTTAGCTGCTACATTTCCCATACTATTCCTGCCCTCCCCCTGTCTATTTTCTACCTATTGTCCATGCTACTTATTCTCTGTACCTTTTCCCCCCTCTCTCCTCCTCCCACTCCCCTGTTGCTAACCCTCCATGTGATCTCCATTTCTGTGGTTCTGCTCCTGTTCTATTTGTTTCCTTAGTTTGCTTTTGTTTTAGGTGTGCTTGTTACTAACTGTGAATTTGATGTCTTTTTTTACTGTTCATATTTTTTACCTTCTTTTTCTTAGATAAGTCCCTTTAACATTTCATAAAATAAGGGCTCGGTGATAATGAACTCCTTTAACTTGACCTTATCCGAGAAGCACTTTATTTCCCCTTCCATTCTAAATGAGAGCTTTGCTGGATGGAGCAATCTTGGATGTAGGTCCTTGCCTTTCATGACTTGGAATACTTCTTTCTAGTTCATTCTTGCCTGCAAGGTTTCTTTTGAGAAACCAGCTGATGGTCTCATGGGAACTCCTTTGTAGGTAACTGTCCCCTTACCTCTTGCTGCTTCTAGGATTCTCTCCTTCATTTTTACTTTGGCTAATGTAATTATGATGTGCCTTGGTGTGTTTCTTCTTGGGTCCAACTTTTTTGGGACTCCCTGAGCTTCCTGGACTTCCTGGAAGTCTATTTCCTTTGCCAGATTGGGGAAGTTTTCCTTTATGATTTGTTCAAATAACTTTTCCACTTGTTGCTCTTCCTCTTCCCCTTCTGGTACCCCTATAATTTGGATGTTGGAACGTTTAAAGATGTCCTGGAGGTCCCTAGGCCTCTCCTAATTTTTTTTTTTGAATTCTTGTTTCTTCATTCTTTTCTGTTTGGTTGTTCCTTTCTTCCTTCTAGTCCCTTCCATTGATTTGAAACCCAGTTTTCTTTCCATCACTATTGGTTCCCTGGACATTTTCCTTCATTTCTGTTATCGTAGCCTGCATTTGTTCATCTAATTTATGACCAAAGTCAACCAATTCTGTGAGCATCCTGATCACCAGTGCTTTGAACTGTGCATCTGTTAGGTTGACTATCTCTCGGCCATTTAAAAAAAAACTGACTCTGGAGCTTTTAATTCTGTTTGAGCCATCTTTTTTATTTTATTTATTTATTTTTTTCCTTTTTGGTCTGGTCACGCCCATTACGCATGAGGGGCAGAGCCTTAGGTGTTCACCAGGGCGGGGCACGCCAGTCGCTGGGTTGTGACGTTGTATGGGGGGACAGGGTCCGAGAGGGAACAATGGCGCCCGCTCCGCTCTCTCTAGGACTTCAGTCCCCTCTGCCGCTTCCCACAAGCAAATTGGGCCCCTCTGGTGCCGGGTCCCGGGCGGGTGGGCTTGTGTACTTTCTAGGACTCTGTGGGTCTCCCAAAGGAGCTCTCCTGTGAGGCTGGGAGAGTCTCCTGGCCTCAACCCCCACAGGTGTTTTCAGTCTGTGCCTTCAGGCCTTGTTTCCCGGCACTGGGTCCCTGGGTTGCGCAGTCTGTGTCGCTGCCCGTTTTCGCCTGGTTTATCTGCACGCGAATGTGTGGCTGTGGACAGCCAGCTGCCTTGCGCTCCTCACCGGGTCTGCTCGTTGCCTCCCGTGCCCGGGGTCTGCCACCGGTCCGTCAGCTGCCCCTGTGCTTCTGGGGTCCCCCATCTGCTGCCTGCGCCCTGCGCGCCCGCGTCTGCCAGCCACCGCTTTTTCCTGCCAGGACCCCTCGACCCCTCTCCATAGGCCTCGGACTCCGCCCCTCCTTACTGGTCTGGATGTATGGTAGTCAGACTAACATTCGGTTCATTTCTCTCTGTTCTGGTTGGGTTTTGTTTGTAAATTCTTGTTGTCCTTAGTTTTGGTTGCGCGAGGAGGCACAGTGCGACCACCTATGCCTCCATCTTGGCTGGAAGTCAAAATAAATAAAATCTTTAAAAATAAACAAAAGAGCCCTGGCTGGCATAGCTCAGTGGATTGAGCATGGGCTGGGAACCAAAGTGTCCCAGGTTCAATTCCCAGTCAGGGTACATGCCTGGGTTGCAGGCCACAGCCCCCAGCAACCGCACATTGATGTTTCTCTCTCTCTCTCCCTCCCTCCCTTCCCTCTCTAAAAATAAATAAATAAAAATCTTTTAAAAAAAGATACTCAACTGATTAAATAAACAATAACAAAGTCAGGCGTGGGCTGCCCCCTTCTCATCTTCCTCAAACCCCTTATTTTCCCATGAAGAACATTTTCTTCATTCAATGAGGAACCCTTAAACCTCTGCATTCAGAATCTCCCAAATGCTCCCTTCTTTCCATTGTCTTCCACTGGCTTTTCTGTGAATGGGCTTAGTAACCAGCAGAGAAAAAACAAACAGTAACGCCGTATGTGTGGTTCATAACAAATGCAGGAGCAAGATGCACGCCGGGCGGCACAGGGGCCAGGAGGGATGATGGACGGACGTCAGCGAGCAGTCCAGGCACCAGTCGGCCCGCCGGCGGCAGTTTGTCTGTCTCCCTTCGTTTTCATGGCCTTGGCCGTTGGGAGGAGCACTGGTCCGTTTTGGAGAACGCGTCTCAGCTGGGGTCTGTCTGATGTGCGGGTGACCAGCCGGCCGAGGGTCTGGGTGTGGAGGGGAGGCCTCAGAGGTGAGGTGGTCACCGCATCCCAGCAGAGAGTCCGTCCACGGGACTCCCCACTGCTGACGCCGACCTCGGTCGCTTGGGGAAGGTGGCGTCTGCTGGGAGTCTCTTCTGTAAAAGTACTGTTCTTCCTTTCCCATACCCTATCCCAGCGATTTTCAACGGGTGTGCTGAACCTCCTCCAACTCAGACCTCCCGATTCCTCGGTCTCGCCTCTCCCGACCCCAGCCCCCATGCCCAGGCCAGAAACCCTGGACTCACCCTGAGTCCCTCCCCTTTTCGCCTGCACCCTGCCTGCCCGCAGACCCGGCCTGCTGCGGCCTCAGACCTCGGCCCGGACCTGCCCGGGGTCTTCTCTGTGCCCCTCTGCCCCTTCAGAGTCCCAGCTGCACTTCCCTCCCAGCCCCTCCCCCACAACCTCCCGGCCCACTCCCCTCCCTCCAGGACCCTCGTGCCTCTCTGCTCACAGCTCTCCCCCGGTTCCCGGCGCCAAAGAGCTGCAGCCTCCTGCCTCCCCGTCCTCCCCTTTCAGACCAGGCCATCCATCTCCCTGCAGCGTCTTCGGCCCATCCAGCTCAGTCCTGCATCACACCCTCTGCCCAGGGCTCCACGCGACCCCCAGCTCCTTGTATGATTCGATGTGGCATAGTCCGGGAGACCCGGCCTTGCCCCTTAGCACAGGGACCCCACCACCCAGCAGCAGAGAGGGTCTTCAGTCTGAGCGCTGCAAACCCCATCCCCTCAGATGGCAGGGGGGTTCGGGAGGGCAGGGGATTTGTGGATGAGACCAAGTCCCCAGCCTGAAGCCTTGCAGACCCCTCTGAGCAGCCTCCCAGAGTCAGATGAGCTGGCGTGCCCTTCTTGCCCCTGTCCAAAGCTGCCAGGCAGCCTGGGCACTGGGGGTCTGGCCGCAGGGCATCACCCAGCCAGCCTGGCTGCATGGCCCACACCCCACGCTCCTCACCTCCCCCACCACACGGTCCCCGCACTTCCAGTGCCAGGCTCTGCCCACCCTCCTGAGCCCGTCCCCTTGGTGAAAGCTGGGCACTGCCACTCTTGGGACGACTCAGACCCTATCTTCTGAGGGGCAAGCATCCTGCACTTGTGCCCGGGACGGCCTAAGGCAGTTCCAGCAGCCCCTGGACCCTGCCCAGGTGGGGGTGCTGGTGGGGGAAAGCCTCGGGACGGGAAGTCCACCCTGAGCCACGGCTCTGGGCAGGGCCAGCTGTAGGGGCAGGCGACCTCAGCAGCTGCACAAAGCCCTACGCTCAGAAGGGCCTGTGGCTTAATGCTCTAGTGTCACCTCATGGAAACTCTTCACAACTTTCTAACAAGGGGCTCCGCATTCTCACTCTGCCTGGGGCCCTGCAAATCACACAGCTGGTCCTGGCTCCAGGGGTGCTCAGCTGACACGGTGCGCCAAGACCTAATTCACCGGCGGGGCCACGAGGGAGAGTGTGACCAGGAAAACCAGGCGGACGGTGCCAGGCGTACCCCCTGGGTCCCCGTGGCTCACTGCCTTCTCTGCTGCCCCAGCAGCTCCTAGCACCCAGGGGGCAGGAACACCCACTGGATAAGGGGACAGGCACTGGGGTTCCAGCAGACACAAGGGCCTCCCCCCAGCTGGCGGTGAGCCCTGGCCCAGGGCTCTGCCTCAGGGATTTCTGGGCTGTCTAGTCTGGGACGCACCTCCAGACACAGGGCTTGGACCTGTGGCTGTGCCCGGCCCCACTGCCGAGTGCACCAGGGACAGGCCCCTGACCCAGGCAGGACGCGTCAGATTTGGACTCGGATTCTGCTCACTGGTCAGCGTTGGAGGCCGGGCAGGACTGGCTCAGTGCTGCTGTCCAAGGGGGCAGAGCAGCCCACACCCCACCCCTCTCTGATAACGGTCCCCCCCCCCCCCCCGCCTGGCCGGGAGTCCTGGTGGTCCTCAGCCTTGAGTCCCACCCATACATACCCCCACCTCTCAGCCCGGACTCCCTGACAGCAGCCTGCAGGCCCTGGGAAGGGGGTGCTAGCAGGAGGCCCTGGTGGGGAGCCTTCCCCGCGCCTGGAGAAGAGACCACCGGGACTGAGCGGCAGCTTTACTGAGAGGAGGCCAGGGGTGGGGCGGGGCGGGGCGGGGCTGCGAGAGAGGCTGGAGGGGGAGGGGGCAGGCCACCCCACAATGAGGGAAGGGGTGCAGGGCAGGGCAGGCCAGGCTGCAGTGTCACACGTCCAGGCTCAGGTCCGACTGGCAGCTTTTGTCGCAGGCTTTGGTCTTGCGCTGCCAGACGACGGGGCTGATGGTGGTCCCCATTGGCCAGTGGCGGACCACGTGCCGGTAGGACGTAGTCAGGCAGTCGAAGTAGTTAATGTTGAGCTTCCGGGCGATGTGGCGGCCCAGGAATTCCATTTGCTGGGGGCACGTGTGGCCGTCAGTTCTCGCTGGGACAGGAGAGGCCCCACCGCCGCCCGTCCCCTCCCAAGGGGTCCCCTTCCTTCGCCAGACCGCACCGCCGGGCTTGCGGGTCAGCCCCAGCAGCGCCCACTCGGCCACTGGCTCCAGCGCAAAGGCCAGGCCAGGACCGCCTGCAGAATGGCCTCATCCTAAGACCTAAACAGTGGTCCAGGTCACGTTGAGCCAAGGAAGGAGGGAGGGTCTGTCTGAGCCCAGGGCTGGCTGGGGCCGGACCCACCTCGTAGCGATCGGACAGCTGCACCAGCACCAGCGGCTCCAGCTTGTGGCCGCACAGAACCAGTTGGAAGAAGCACCTTCCGTAAGCTAGCGGAGGGCAGGTAGCTCAGCCTAGGGGGCGTGGGAGGAGGCGGAAACTCGGGGGAGGGGTGGGGTCGGCGGGCTCCAGGGGACTGCGCGGCTCTGGCTTGCCTGCCCCCTTCCCTCGCACGCACTCCCCAAGCCCGCCCCAGCGTGCGTCACCGTCAGAGCTGAGCGCCAGGCGCACGTAGAGCAGGTGCAAGGGGCCCTGAAACACGGTGTGGCCCTGGATGGAGAAGTTGTACATGCCGAGCTCCTGGTTCAGCACCAGGCGACGGCGCGGCAGAGATGAGATCGCGATCCACAGGCCCACGGCCACCCCGTACGCGGGGAAAACCCAGGTCTGCTGCTTCTGCACCTGTGGGCGCCGCGGGGCACATCTCAGCTCTGTTCTGGCCCCCGGGGAAGGTGGGGGGGTGTGAGGGGAGGCGGGCCCAGGAGCTCAGACCTGGTTCACCAAGCCGAAGCTGAGCAGGAAGAGGCCGACGAGAAAGAGCAGCATCCCCTTCCACAGAGTGTCCAGGTAGTACTCCAGCACGAAGACTGCGGTGGCGCGGCCGGGGCGCGTGAGGACAGTCAGCCCCTGCTCTTCGCAGGAGTGGCTGCAGCAGGGCTCCGCCCCGGACACCAAGCATCTGCTGGCCCCACCCCAGCCGCCCCCCACTCAGTCCCAGGCCCCACCCCTGCATCGTGGCCCCGCCCAGACGCGCGCACCGTTGGGCTGCTGCTCCGTGAAAGGGTAGAAGCTGTTGCTCTTGAGGCGCTTAGCCAGGTGGCGCTCGTTGCAAAAGAGTCCTAGGTTCCAGAGCTGGAAGCGCTTTCCGAAGGAAGACCTGGAAAGGCCGCTGACCCAGGGGTTGGAGGCCCGGGCCTGGGTCAGGGACAGGCGGTCAGCTAGGCGGCGAATCGGCGCCACCCACTGCCCACAGTTGTGCTCGTACCTGGAAGAAAGTTTCCAGGGCTGCGGTCTAGGAAGGAGCGGGAGCTCGCAGGCGACAAGCAGGGGAGCAGAGCGACACCAGGT
The DNA here is from genome assembly GCF_004126475.2 of Phyllostomus discolor. NCBI lineage: Eukaryota > Metazoa > Chordata > Mammalia > Chiroptera > Phyllostomidae > Phyllostomus > Phyllostomus discolor. Next base: position 138,937,643 of record NC_040909.2, read on the forward strand.
GGCGGCGGCCCAGACTGGGCTGCGGCTCGCGTTCTAGAAGCTTGAGGTGGTGGGTTCTAGAAGGGTCCATACTGTTGATTACCCCTTCTTAGTAGGGTCTCCTGGCCAGGTCACTATGGTGGGCATTCACTTCCCTGCTGGTCCTGCCCCACCCACGGAAGCCCCCCCCCCCCCCCCCCCCCCCCCCCCCGGTAAAGCCTGGTTCAAATCCTTAACTGAAGGATGGGGTGGTGGGACACCTCAGCCCTAAGGTGTACAGAAATCTGTACGCAGGTGTACCTCACAAAACCCATGGCTGAGCAGGCCCCCCCCCCACATCTGCCCAGGCCAGAGCCTCACACACAACCACACACAGCCCACTGAGGCGTCCCCCAGGGCGGACCCCCGCACACGCAGCTCAGGATTCCAGCCCAGCAGTGAGCCCTAGGGTGACCCCCCAAAAACAGTGCAGGCTCCAGGCAGCTCTAGCTGCGAGGGGCTCCCTCAGGTATGAGCCCTGTCCCCTCACCCCAACCCCAAGGACCACACAGAGTTCTTAGAAACGTTTATTGTAACAAAATGTTCCCATATGCAAAACTGGAAGGGTGCAGGGCCAGGCTGCCTAGCTGGGGGAGGCAGGGCTGGTGAGCAGCTGCTCCAGGCACCGCTGGACGTGCTCGGGGCCCCGGTAGGCGCGCTTCAGACCCCGTGGGAGGCAGCGGCAGGACTCCAGGTTGAGGAACCGCAAGCCTGGGCAGCTGCTGATCACAGAGCTGTGGGGCAGGGGAGACCGTGGGGTGAGCCACCGGCCCCCAGGAGACCCAGGCCCCGGCAGGACCGGGCCAGGCTGGGGAGCCCCCTCTGCCCGTGTGCCACAGCTGGTTCTGCCACCCTAGCCACCAAGGTCCAGCTCCAGTCCCCCTGGCTGACCCCAAGCAGAGGCCTGGCCAGTGTGCGCTCCCCTTTGGACCCCTGGAGCTGGCAAGCCAGGCAGGATGGGGAGTGCGTCGTACTGGCTCCAAGGGGCCAGGGGAGGGGGTGCTGACCTGACCGTGCCCGGTGTGACCCGAGTGCCCCTGAGGTTGAGGGAGCACAGAGCTGGCTGTGAGCCCCCAGGGGTGCCTGAGAAGGCAGCCAGGGCCTGCTCCAAGTCCTTCTCGCTGAAGCCCTGGCCACTTAAGTCCAGTTCCCGCAGAGTGTGGGCCCACTTCTCGGTCAACAGGGGGCTGCCCTCCTTGGCTAGAGTCAGCCGGTCAGACATGCCGTACAGGCCCAGATAAAGCTGCTCCAGCTCTGGAGATGAGAGGGGTGGGGATGAGCTGTGGGGCGGGCAAGGGTCCCCGAGCCACCCCTGCCCTGCCACCACCCAGGGAGAGCTGACCCCGACACGGCAGGTCACGCAGGCCAGCAGGTGTGATTCGGGCACAGCCACGGAGATCCAGGAGGCGCAGGTTAGGGGAGCTGTGCAGCAGGCGTCCCAAGGCCTCGTCACTCACAAAGCTGCAGGTGGGGCCGGCGAGGCAGAGCTCCTCAAGGCTGGGGAAGCCTGGGCCGGGCGTCGCCGCTCGCCCAGGAGGTTTGGGCAGCCACCCCAGATTCAGCAGCCGCAGCACCTGGGAGCAAGGCCCAGGCTGCAGGTGGGGAGAGGGGTGACAGGGGGCAGAGGTGGGGTGTCAGGTACCTGCAGCCGGGGGCAGGCTCTCTGCAAGGCCTCCACGGGCAGCTGGAGGGGAGTGTTGTTTCGGTTGATGCCCGTGCTCACCTCAAGGAGCTGGAGCTGGGGGCAGCAGCTGCTCTGCGGAGGTGGGGGTGAAGCGGGTCGGTGGCCTGGCAGTCCCTGGTTGTGCACCCGCTCTGCTCCTGCCTGTCACCAACCTACCAGCAGTGCACCCAGGATGGCTGTTGTCTGGGAGCTGCAGGTCAGCCACAGCTTGCGCATACGGGGCCCCACCTCCTCCAAGAAGCTCACCACGGCCGTGGACTCCACCTGGGGACCCAGCACAGGGTTACCTGTCACCTTGGCTTGGGCTTCCTCGGGGCCCCTGGGAACGCAGGGCTCACCGTGGAATGCTGTATGTCCAGGCTGTGGAGCTGAGGGCAGGCTCTGGCTAGCCCAGTCAAAGTGTCAGGGGTCACACCGTGGCAGTCGGAAAGCTTGAGGAAGGTGAGCCGAGGACAGGACTCGCTTACAAGCTGTCGGAGACAAAGGTCCAGTGGAACTGGGGGAGGGCAGGCTATGGTGACAAGGAAAGAAACCAGGGGCTGGTGCCACTCTATTGCCTCAGCTCTGACTTCCTTTCTGTCCATGCCAAGCCCACCTGGGGCTCCTACTTCCAGCATCTCCCTGGTGGAGGAGACAAGAAAGGAGAACCAGGCAGGTATCCCCATGGAACAGCGGTGGGCCCTGCGGTGCCTGACCCAGTCCCTAGGAATAACAAGCAAGCCCGGAGTGTGACAGCTGATGTGCAGGGAAGCCGTGAGTACTCACCTTCAACACAGCATGCACCTGGGACTTCCAGTGGATGAGCGTCAGCCTCTGGAGCTGCGAGAACCTGCAGGAACGGCAGAAGCAATTCCGCACAGTGTCCCCATGCTGTCTTCTTCTGGGTCCTCCCCACCCGTCACCTTGGTGCAGGAAGGGGCCTGGGACTTTCCACACAACACAGGTGCAGTAAGGGGATAAAGAAAAGAGGGACAGACGCCTCACCGATTGGGCATAAACCACTCCAGGGAAGCAAGGAGCTTCTTCTCAGCCTTGGCCCCCGCTTTTGTAGGGCGGCCGGCCAGTGGTGGCGACAGGGTGACGGTGTGCCAGAGAGCAGGCTGGGAGGCGGCCTCGTGCCAGCGGCGGCACACGCGTGCAGCCCTGGAAGAAAAGCTCTGCTGAAGGGCAGGGCCTTTTGTGGTCGATGCCACCCCCCGGACGCCGCAGCTCCTACAAAGCTGAGGGCGTTTCAGCTCAAAGTCGGGCGCCTGGGGCTCCAAATGGACTCCCGAAGAGACTGTGCTCTCTGGTATGCGTGCGTACGCGCTCACGCTCAGACGTCCCCGCCCCCGCCACCCGCTACAGGGGTAGCAACAGGTCAGCCAGAGCCGGGCCGCGGCGCTCGATGGGTCCGGGGTACCTGCCGAGGAAGGGCACAGGCCCATCGGCCGCCACCAGCAACCCGAAAATCTGCAGCAGGATTTCCAAAGGGATGCGGTCGCCCCAGCCCGGGTCGGGCCCTTGCTGAGGCGCGGGTGTAGGAGCCGGAGCAGGTGCGGGTGCGGATTTCGGCTTGGCCTTGGCCGCCGTGGCGCGGGACCCAGGCAACCGCAGCCGCTGAGCGCGGCGGGCGGCGCGCCTGTGCGCGCGGGCGCGGGCGGGCCCCGAGCCGGGCAGCACCAGCAGCATGCTGTCCGACTGCAGCAGGTGGTACCCGGAGCCGCTCGGCGCCAGCCGGTCCCACCACCAGTCCTCGGCCGAACGGGCCCGCACCCCAGCCGGCGGCGCGCCCCGGACTCGGCGCCGGGCCCGCCGCGCCGCACCGGGCGCCATCGCCAGGAGCCAGACCCAGGGGAGCGGAAGGGGCGGGGCCGGAGGGCGGGGCCGGCCCCTCCCCGCAGACTCGGCGCCCGCTTCCGGGCACGGGACTTCCGGCGGTGGGTTCTAAGCGTGCCGGCCCCCGAGTGCGAGCTCTGTCTCTGTCCCGTCCACACACCCCGCACTCACCGGCTCTGGGCTGGAGCCACGGCCCTGGGCCGGAGGCGGCGCCCTCGCCGCCTGGCCTGCCGGCCTGCCTCCGACCCGGGGAGCACCCGGGCGCTGCACCGGGGGCGCGGGGACTCCGTCGCCCCGGGCTGCTCTCCGCCGCCCACCCGACGCAGCGAGGGCGTTCTCGCTTCGGCTACATCCCTTCAAAGCCCCACCGGTCTCCCGCCTCCTGGGTGTCGCCAAAGCTCCTCCAGACTCCCAGGTGGGCGCGGAAGACGCTGAGGCACGCGTGGCGCCCGCCTGAGGGGTACCCCTGCCACGGAGTCCTGTCCCCGTGTCTGTTTTGGGGTGAGCCTGGCGGCAGTCTCGACCATTCAGACCCGAAGCCAGCTCCCTCGTTACCATCCTTCCTGGGGGGCCGCCAGGAAGTTTGGACCCAGCTGTCCGCTTCTCCACCTTGCGGTGCCGCGGCCCTGGCAGCGGAGACAGGTACCACGTCGTGTATTTTGGCCCCTCCTGCCCACCCCCGTCCTTCCCGGGTCTTGGCTGTCTGGCCTTCTCCTGAGTCCTGCGTCTCTTCCTTGTGCTTTCTTCCGCCTGCGCGTCTGTGTCCTTCAGGCTAGAAACGCTCCTCAGTTTCCAGAAGAGTGGAAGCGCCTTCTCTGGACCGAGGTGGGGGCCCAGCCCTGTCCCGGGGGCTCCAGCCTCGGCTGAATGGCCGCACCTCCGCTGGGCCGTCTGGTGTTGACCCACCTGTTGGTAGCCCTCTTCGGCATGGGCTCCTGGGCTGCCGTCAACGGGGTCTGGGTGGAGCTGCCGGTGGTGGTAAAAGACCTCCCTGAGGGTGAGTGAGAGCGCACCAGCAAGTGAGGGCCGGCCAGCTCCGCCCTGGAGGGCGCGGGCTGCTGCCGCCTTGTCCCTTAGTCTCTGAGGTGGCCTCTCCCTTCCCTGCAGGTTGGAGCCTGCCCTCCTACCTCTCTGTGCTCGTGGCGCTGGGGAACCTGGGCCTGCTGGCGGTGACCCTGTGGAGACGGCTGGCCCCAGGCAAGGGCGAGCAGGCCCCCATCCAGGTGGTGCAGGTGTTGAGTGTGGTGGGCACCGCGCTGCTAGCGCCTCTGTGGCAGCAGGTGGCACCGGTGGCGGGGCAAGACCACTCGGTGGCCTTCCTGACACTGACCTTTCTGCTGGCACTGGCCTGCTGTGCCTCGAACGTCACTTTCCTGCCCTTCCTGAGCCACCTGCCGCCCCCTTTCCTGCGGTCCTTCTTTCTGGGTCAGGGCCTGAGCGCCCTGCTGCCCTGCGTGCTGGCCCTGGTGCAGGGTGTGGGCCGCCTCGAGTGCCCGCCGGCCCCCGTCAACGGCACTCCTGGGCCTCCCCACTACTTCCCAGAGCGTTTTCCCGCCAGCACCTTCTTCTGGATACTGGCTGCCCTCCTGGTCACGTCGGCCGCCGCCTTCCAGGGTCTCCTGCTGCTGTTGCCGTTACCACCGTCCACACCCACAGGGGGCCCGGGGCCCGGCCTGCAGGTGGGAGGAGCCCCAGGAGTGGAGGACGAGGAGGAGGCCTTGCCACTGCAGGAGCCACCTTTCCAGGTGGCGGCCAGCACCCCTGGCCCAGACCCGGAGGCCCATCGGCTGCTCTCGGCCCGCAGTGTCTGCCTGCTGGGCCTGCTGGCCGTCACCAACGCGCTGACCAATGGCGTGTTGCCTGCTGTGCAGAGCTTCTCCTGCCTGCCCTACGGACACCTGGCCTACCACCTGGCCGCAGTTCTGGGCAGTGCCGCCAACCCCCTCGCCTGCTTCCTGGCTATGGGCGTGCTGTGCAGGTGCACAGGGGCCTGAAGCCACTCGGGCTGGGACTCAGGGACGGGGACCCGGTCCCGGGACAGCCGGCCCTGACTTTCTGCTTTTCCCCGGCAGGTCCTTAGTAGGGCTGGGCGGTCTCTCTCTGTTGGGCATGCTCTTTGGGGCCTACCTGATGGCGCTGGCAGTCCTGAGCCCCTGCCCGCCCCTCGTGGGCACCCCTGCAGGGCTGGTGCTCGTGGTGAGTACGCTGGGGACCCTGAGGCAAGCAGGTGGGGAGGGGGGTTGGCCACGGAGCTGGGGGCACCACACGCTCAGCCTGCTGCTGCGTCTGCCCCCCAGGTGCTGTCATGGGTGCTGTTCACGGGACTGTTCTCATACGTGAAGGTGGCCGCCAGCTCCCTGCTGCATGGGGGCGGCCAGCGGGCACTGCTGGCCGCGGGCGTGGCCATCCAGGCCGGCTCCCTGCTCGGAGCGGTCGCCATGTTCCCTCCCACCAGCGTCTCCCACGTGTTCCGCAGCGGGAAGGACTGTGTGGATCTCTGTGGGCCCTAAACCCGGGCAGGTGGGGACGTCACTCCACCCTACCTGCCTTCAGGTGCACTGGCCGCTGCCCGGGGAGGCCCTCCCCATGCAGGGGCACCTGTGCAGGCCCTGCACACTCCACAGAGGGCCCTGGCACGTCGGCCTGAGCGAGGTCCCCACTGGGGCCGAGGGCAGGCCTGGAGCTGGGCCCCGGCCCGGCGTGGGCATTGTGTAGTAAAGCACGTTTACCCTAGGACTCCCTCCTCTCGTGCAGATGGGGACGTCCCCAGAGCCCCTGCGGGGGTCTGGTGGTTCTGGAGGAGCCCCCCACACACACACACTGTGCTGGCGGTTCCTGGGGTTATGCCCTCCGAGCCCAGGCCTCCTGCCTGCCGCCTGCCCCTGACCATTGCCTCTCAGACCCACCCCCACCTGCCCCCTGAGAACTGCCCCGAGGGAGGGCGAAGGCCCACTTCTGGGCCAAGGACCCACGCAGGCCTGGGCGGTCGGAGGCAGCATGGTGTCCACTCAGTGTCAGCCCATCTGGCATCTCCAGCTAAGTGGTAAGGCCCCCTCCCTCTGGGCCCCTGCTCCACAGCCCCCTCTGGGTGTGTGCTGGGCCCAGCCAGCCAGGCACAGTCATCAGGCGGGGGGCTGTCCCCGCTTTGTGACCTGGGCGTGGGCCTCCTCCCCTGCCGCTCTCTGGGGGTCCTGCCTGGGCCTGGCTGCCGCCTCCAGGCCCGGGAGGAGCTCGGTGAGAGGGACTGTCCCAAGGTCCCAAGAAAGGTCCCAAGACTAGCTGGAACCTTTCTTCTCAAGAGCATTGACCCCTTCCCTGAGCCTCCAGCCTCTGGCTTTTTCCACGACCCAACTCCCACATGTCCCAAACCCTTTGTTCAGACATCAGCTGCCCCTTCCTGAGCAGCTCGTGCTGCCCTGGGACAGGCGGCTGTGGGGGCTGCCTCTCTGTGCCAGCCACAGCGCATCCTGGGGGGTGGGCGGGGCTCTCCCGCCTGGACTGAGCACTGGAGCGGAGCCGCAGGGGTGTGCAGGGGGGGGCCGCCGTGGGGCGGGGCCGGTGAGGCCCCACAGGAATCGGGAAGCGAGCGCTGCTGTCCCTGCCCCCAGCTCCTTCCCATGATTGTTCTGGTCCTTGACTCGGCCCGGCCTGTGTGGGCGCCTCTTCCTGTCATTCCTCTATACCCCCACCCCCACCCCACCCGCCTCGGCAGGACCGACAGAACATGAGGGAGTCCCCCATGGACTCAAGGGCAAGGCCTGCACACCCTGGCCGCCAGAACTTCTGGTCCGGGGTTCCAGGAGCCCAGCCGGGCCCTAGCCTCCTGGGGATGCAGCAGGGGCCACTGGGCCTGGCTGCTTGATTTGGGGGTGGGGACTTGGGGGCAGTGAGTGAAGATACAGGGAGGAGGACAAGGCAGGGTGGGTGGCAAGGCCCTGGGTGCGCCCTCCCCACACACCTCATCAGCACATTGCCCCCCTCCCCCCCACATGCATCACCCTGGGGCTGGAAGGGGGTTTGGAGGAAGCCGCTGCCCTTTGAAGTCTGCAGTGCCTCCCAGGCCTGAGAGCCGCCCGGCACACCCTTCCCTCCGGTGGCTGCCCGGAGCCGGGGCGGGAGGCCAGGGAGGCAGGACGGCCCACCATGCCAGGCCCCTAGAGCTGGGCCCTGCCTGCGGGGCCTGTTGGGGTGCTTGAGCCTCCAGCTGGGCGGCAGGTGGTAGCTGCCCTGGGGCTCCCAGCTCTGCCCAAAAGATCCTCTCAGTCTTGGGGCCAGGGCACTTGGAGGTGACCTTGGAGGGAGGCTGTGGCCCAGGCAGGACCTATGGCAGCACGTTGTCCCCAGAGGGCAGGTCTGGGCAGCCGCCACTCCCAGGTGTGGCCGCCTGAGCTGTGCCCGAGCAGGGAGCACCGGGCTGGGCTCTGGGCGAGGGGCTGAGGTGGGGCCTTCACCCTCCCAGTCAGCGCGTCTCAGCCCAGAGCCCCCACAGGTGTAGGTCCTGATGTGCTTGGAGCTGTAGTGGCCCCTGGGTGACAAAACGGTCTAGTCCCCTCATTTGCATCTGCTCGGAGCCCCACCACCTGACCTGGGGGCGTGGGACGATGGTCCTTTCAAGGGGCCCCCCCCCCCGCCCCGTGGAATTCTAAGGGGCCTCCCGGCCTCCCTGAAACACTAGTGCGGGGGCCGCTGGGTCCTTGCTCCTGACCATCAACGGTTCCAGGATCTGCTGCTCTGACCACGCACCCCGGCCCCCGGGAGCCTGCTGCCCACTGCCCTGGGGTCACTTGGGCCTCTTCCAGCCCAGACACTAGCTTGAAGCACGTGGGATGCAGGGCTGTGCTCCATCTTCCCACGCCTGGAGGACAGTCTGTCTTTCTCTTGGTGACTCCCCCGCCACAGTCCCTGGGGTCCCTCTCCTGGCCCCCACCTCCGGCTCCCTAGCAGGATGCGTCCCTGACCTGCTCCACCTGCAAAGGAGAGTCCCCAGGGCCCCTGACCCCAGCCAGGCCAAGTGGGCCGCAGGCAGGACCTTCCTCAGCTGCATCCCCCGGGCGGGGCTCCCGTGTGGTCTCTTGGGGCGTCCGGGGGAAGCTCTGTGATTCGATGAGAAGCTGCAGGCTGACCTCAAAACCCCAGTCCCTTTGCACGGGCAGTGGAGACCAAGCTCACCGAGGAGGCCGGCTGAGGGGGTCCCTGGGGGGCCACCCCGTGGTGGTCTCTGGGGAAATTCATGCCGCAGACACCCCTTCTCAGGAGGCCGTGGCGGACAAGGGAGGAGCGCCAAGTCTAGACGCCAGTCCCTGGGAAGGCCGCCAGCTGCTCACCCCCGCGGCAGCCTTGGCTCAGACACCTGCGAGGAGGTGAGGGTGGATCGGGACGTCTTCCAACAGGGGCCTGATGGAGGAGAGTTCTTCTGGCTGGGTCGACACTAACCGTCCTGCCTCCCTGTGAGGTCTGTTGGCTGAGCGAGTGTGTCCCCTGCTGGCCTCCCAGCTACCCCAAGTGAGGTTCCCCTTCCTGGAGCTCCACAGGGTGGGGGTTCGTGCACCTGTCTGTGTCTGTGTGGTCGGAAGTCTCCGTTCTGCCTCCCAGTGGAAGAGCTGAGTCCCGCAGCGACACTGTGCTGACCGTTTCAAACCCTGCCCGGCAGTTTTCCAGAGCGGCTGCACGATCCCAGCCACGCAGAGGGCTCCAGTTTCTTCCAGGGGGTCTTGGGGAGGGGGTGTCCCCTGCGGACAGCTCAGGGGCCGGCACTCCTCAGGCTTGTTCACAGGTGGTGACCACGGGGGGCGGGGGGCAGCCAGCAGAGGCGCTGAGCCTTCCCCAGGTCAGGGCTGCACCTGCACAATGGTGTGAGTGCCAACGTTTCGGAGGTCACAGGCCCTGCAGGAAGTCCCTGGAGATTTGCTGGTGCCCCACCCCCGCTAAACTCGTGTGGTCCTTCTGTTGTGCTGTCCTCCCGCTGGCCCAGTCCTGCTCTGCCGACAGGGGTGCAGGTTTCCCGCCAAATCGTGTCCTTTGGGTGTTAGCTCAGCCCACCTGACCTGTCCAGTTGGGATCCCGTGTCTTCCAGTCTGAGTTTTCAACCGTCCACACGTGACTCCCCACGAAGCTCCGTACAAACAGGGGTGTCTCGGTGGCCTCCACTCCTGACTCAGTCGATCGCCTTACTGATACCTTTCATGTAGTCTTAGATTTTCTGTGTGATGCCTTAGGATGATTTCATGTTGTATGTCATCAGTTTTTCAATAAGTTTTCATAATTTTTTAAAACTAATTTTGACTCGGGTTTTTTTTTAAGATTTTTGTTTATTTTTAGAGGGGAAGGGAGGGAGAAAGATCAATGTGTGGTTGCCTCTCATGTGCCCTCTACTGGAGACCCAGCCCACAATCCAGGCATGTGCCCTGACTGGGAACTGAACTGGTGACCCTTTGGTTCGCAGCCCACGCTCAATCCACTGAGCTATATCAGTGGGGGCAGTTTCCATAATTTTTAACGAACATAAAAACTATCTACTCATATTTATAAATCAGGTGTCACATTCACTGTTTTCTCTTACATGTAAAAATGTTGGGTAGTGCCCTGGCCAGCGCCCAGGTGGCTCAGTTGATTGGAGTCGAGTGTCGTCCTGCAAAGCGAAAGGTTGCTGGTCTGATTCCCGGTCAGGGCACACCCCCAGGTTGCAGGTTCAATCCTCTGGTCGGGGCGCATAAGAAAAGGCAACTAATGTTTCTCACTCTCTCTTCACCCCTTCCTCTCTCTCTAAAGGATAAAAAAGTCCTTGGGTGAGGATAAAATACATAAATAAAATAGCCCTGGCTGGTGTGGCTCAGTGGATTCAGCACCACCCTGAGAACCAAAAGGTCACCAGTTCAATTCCCAGTCAGGGCACATGCCTGGGTTGCCGGCTGGGTCTCCAGTAGGGGGTGCATGAGAGGCAACCACACATTGATGCTTCCATTTCCCCATCCCTTCTCCTCTCTAAAAGTAAAAAAAATATGTGGGGAGGGGAGCTGGATTGGGAGTAAAAAGGAGAAAACTATTTGAACAATGATTAAAATAAAAAATAAAAGTAAAAAAATACTTAAAACCATCTGTAAATCATATCAATTTACTAGACTCTAAACTGAAATGCAACCTTTTAAAAAGATATTTTATCTTTAGAGGGGAGGGGGGAAGAAAGAAAGAGGCAGAGAAACATCCATGTGTGGTTGCCTCTCATGCATCCCACCCATGTGCCCCAACTGGGAATCAAACCAGCAACCCTTTGATTTTCAGGCCGGCACTCAATCCACTGAGCCACACCAACCAGGGCTGAAATGCAAGATTTTCAAATGACAGCTGATGCTCACTGAATCATCTCCTGACCCTGCTAATCTGACCTTTCCTGAAAGTGTCCTTAGTTTTCCCGGGAACGTTAACGTTTCTGTGGGTTCCCTAGGAGTCTGTCACTCCTTGTACCAAGGCCTACCCAGAAATTGGTGATGAACCCCAGGCTGGTGGACTGGCTGGTGCACTGCCTACTGCTGGGGCTGCTCGTGACGCGGGTGTGATGGGCCACTCTGATGGGACTTGGGCTGGCCACCGGCATCAGTGCTCACAAAGCCCTGCCGTTCTGTGGATTCTGGGCTCTACAAGTGATCAGGATGGTCATTTCCTACTGGGCCCAGGAACTGAGAAATTTGCCCAAATGATAGGAAGTATGTTTCTCACCTTGGGAAAACAAGGAACAGAGCCTTTTGGAAGTCAGTCTGAGGCTTCTTATGAAAACTTCAGCAAAGCAAACTTAGGGCGGTGCAGGTGGCAGGCAGCGGCCGCGCTGGTTAAGGGGGTTCATAGCAGCTGCCCTTGAGGGCCCCGAGCGACCCTTATTGGAACTCTCCTGTGCTACTCAGAGGGCAGCTCAGGTGGTTAGAGTGTCATCCGATACGCTGAGGTCGTGGGTCTGATCCTCTCCCCGGCCAGGGCACACTCGAGAAGTCAACCAGTGAAGGCGTGCACCCACGAGTGGGACAGCAAGTCAGTGGGTCCCTCTCTCCCTCAAATCAGTAAGTAGAGGGTTTTGAAAAATCAGACGGGTAGGGAAGACCGTGATGAAAATTTTAAACTTTGGGGTAAACAGAATATATTACCGATGCTTCCAGTGGGAGCCCTCTCGGGGCCTGTGTCCACCCCTCTGGGTGTTGCAGGTGAGTGACAGCAACACACGCCCTTCCTTTTCATGGGCGTGCAAGTCAGGTTGGTCCTGTGGAGACACTGCTGTTCGTCTCGCCTCTGGAAAAACCATCTCCGTCTTTTAAAAATTCAGTTCAGCCTTCCTTCACTCCATATAAATCCGAGGTTTTGAACTTCTCTTTTGAACTTAGAACCACACTCCTGGCTCTCTCATTAGTTAATGGCTGAAATAAACCTCTGACACACTGCACTAGTTTTTGAGTTGCTGGTGGAACAAATTACCACAAACTTGGTGGCTTATAGTGACCAAAGTTGATCCCACCACAGTGCTGGAAGCCAGGGTCGGAAACCAAAGTGAAAGTGCGGAGGGGGTAGGGTTGCTGGCTCCTGCTGGAGGCTCACGTGGGGGGCACTCTGCTCCGGGTCACTCCTGCAGCTGGCTGTGTCTTCACAGGGACTTTTCCCGTGTCTCAGACCTCCTCCTCCTTGTCCTTGCCCTTTGAAGGGCACCAGTCCCTGGATTTAGGGCCCACCCTCACCCAGGATGTTCTCATCTAGAGAACCTTCATTGTGTCTGTAACACCCCTATTTCTGTATAAAACCACAGGACAAATTCTGGAGCATACTGCTTGGGTATATCTTTGGGGACCGGGACACATTGCTCATTTTATATCTGTGTGAGAGTCATCCTTCTTAATACACTTTTTTTTCTTTAACAGCAGTTTTGGAGACTCAAGGGCTTGGGGACACGGGGATGCTGGGGGATTCTGAAGACGGGATTGGGCATGGGGAATTGAGGTGGGGAGGAGGGCGGAAGTCAGGGGTTTGAGCAGAATGAGCGTGGTGGTCACTGGAGGGACTGTCTTCTGGCTGCCCCTGGGGCCCAGCAGCCCCATTTAGGGGAACTGACTCCACACAGCTCTGTCAGGGGTGGGGGATCCCCATGCAGTCCTGGGGTCTCTGCCCTGCCGTGGAGAGGGAGCCCCGCAGCCTGGGACAGAAGCCAGGCCAGTGATAGTGCCCCTTGATGTAGAAATACGAGAGTTCATTCCTTTGTTCGTGTGGGGTGGGAAACTGCTGTCCCTTGTTTCCCAAGAGTGGACAGGACAGCCCTCCTCCGGCCCCCAACTCCCAGCCTCAGGGCAGTCCACGGTCCAGGCATTCAGCAGCGCGTGTCCTGCACAGCCAGGCTCACGCCCTGGTGTTGCCACTTCTCAGATGCCCGGGAAGCACTTCTGCGGGAGCCCGGCCCATTTCCTGGACCTGTTTCATAATAAACAGATGGGGTAGGTAGGGAGGCCGACCGTGTGCAACTGGGAATGTTGGCGGGACGCCAGGACACAGGCGAAGACGAGACGGTGGGCAGAAGCGCAACAAGGACGGCGTCCGCGGGCAGCCTGGAGGCGGTGGGGGCCCGTAGGCGCTGCGGCACTGGCGGCAGAAGAGGGTGTTGGCTGTTGGGGGGCGGAGGCCCGGCTTCGCCTGAGCCCGGGGACGGGGGAAGAACAGGCTCCTCCGGGATCACCGCGTGGAAGACGGCGCCACGGGGGTTGCGGGGGGGGGGGGGACAGGGCGCCACGGGGGTTGGGGGGGGACCAGACCGCCAGGAGGCTGGTGTCGCCCACCCCGGGGCGTCGCTGCAGTGACGTCAGCGGCAGGTAGACGCGGGCAGGGCGGCGGGTGGCCCGGACTTTGCAGACGGTGCCTGGCAGCGGCGAGCGGAAGCGCGCGAGGGCCGCGAGGACCCGCGACGGCGCGCGGGCCCTGGAGCTGCGCCGCGAGGGGCCGGCAGGGGGCGCTGCGGCGCCGCAGTCGCGGGCGCGCTCGGGGCCGGGCTCCGGGCCCGCGCGCCCTCGCCGCCGGGCGCGCGTGCGCAGTGCCGGCCTCCCGCGGAGACGGCTGGCCGCGGCGAAGCCGGTGCACCGAGGCGGCGCGGAGCGGCGGCCGAACATGTGGCGACCGGTGAGCCCCTTCCCCGGCCGCCGTCGGCCGCCCGTCCGGGACTCTCGGGGCTCCGCGACCCGCTTCCCCGCGCACCACAATGGCGCCTCGTCCGGGCCCCGTCAGAGACCCGGGCGCCCGGGCCCGCGCCCCCGGACCCTCGGGGACCCGGCCCTTCGGACTCCCCGCGGGGCCGAGGCCGGTGCCGCGGCGGAGCCCGCAGGCAGACGCCCCCCGCACCCCCGGGTCCGCGCGGGCCCCGCGGCTTCCGCCCTGGCTTCGGGCTGCGGGCCGTCCCGCCCCCGCGTGTCCGCGGACCCCTCGGGGCGTGGGGCTCGGCGGGACCCGGGCCGGAGGCCTCTGCTGCGCGCGGGGCGCCCCCGCCCCGGCCCGCGCCCTGGCCCGCCGGCTCCGACCCTGGCGCGGGGGGGGGGGGCCCTCCCGTCGGCGGCAGCTCCGCCGCCCGCCCCCCCCCGGGGCCCCGCCCTCTGCCGCCGCGGTTCGGGGCGAAGGGCCGGGGGGGGGGGCCCGCGGCACGTGCACTTGGGGCGTCTGCGGCGCTCGACCCTCCCGGCAAGCCCGGCCGTGCGGGGCCCCCGTGGACCCGGGGCTGGCGGCGAGCGCCCGTCCGCCCGCGGGCCTGGCTCGGGCCGCGATGGGGCGGGCGGCCGCGGGCTCGGCCCGGAGCGGAGCCCGTCACAGCTCGTACCGCGGCTCCGCGCCCCGGATCCCCGGGTGCCCCAGGCCTGCCCCCGGGGCGAGCCTGGGCGTCGGGGCGCGGGGGCGGGGTTGGCCCCGGACTGTCCCCGCGCCCCGCGGGGCTGAGGGTCACGGGCGGCCGCGGCCCTTCCTCCCCGCCCTCCCCGGGCGCGCTTCCCGCTCCCCGAGGACGGGGACGGGTCTGGGCCGGCCCCCCCTGCCCGTGCGGGGTGGGTTGACCCTGAGATTCACCCGCGGGGCTCTCGTCCGCTCTCTGCGGGGTCCTGCTGCGGGGGGCCCAGCCTTTCCGGGCCGCGCATTAAATACACAACCGCTAAGGTTTATACAAAAAACAGGTTTTAAGTGAATTCACAGTGTTGTGCTGGGCCGCACTCACAGCCAGCCTGGGCTGCATGGGGGCCCGGGGCGGACCCCCGTTGACAGCATCGCCCTGAGACTCAGCGGAGGCGTCTCGCGGCTGCGGCCGGCCATCCGTCTCCGCCCGACCGACGGGCAGTGTCCCGCCTAATCTGCCGGCGACAGGGAAGGGAACAGCCCGCCAGCGCCCAGCACGAGGCTGCCTGCTCGTTGTTCCGAGTTAAAGAGCACGTTTATGAGCTTCGTGATAGCGATTGCAGTGTCCCCGTGCCAGCTGGCAGGGGGCCGCGGCGCGGTGGCGTTGTGGGCACAAGGCCTCCCGCTTGCAGTCCTGGCGGGGCTCCTGCAGGGCTGCTCACCTCTGCTGGCCGTGCCCTCCTTGGCCTGCGGCCCACCTGGTGCCCTCCCCTGGGCCCCCGGGATCCGGGCTGCTCTGGGGCAGTCTCAGCGCATCGAGTGTGGGCAGAGCGCGTGCTAGACCCTAGAGGTGCAGACGTGATGGAGGGGGGGCCTGCTCAGGCTGCCGGGGACCCGGAGGCTACGCTGACAGTCACTCCTGTGTGACAAGGACAGTGGAGGAGGGACGCGCCAGGACCCGTGGTTGAAGGCCACTCCCTGCAGGCAGGACAGCAGATCGGAGAACAGGTCTGGGTGGAGCAGAGCCCCCCCCCCCCCCCCCCCCCGGCCCCGAGTCGCAGGAGCCCCAGTGAGGAACCGTTGCTGCAACGTGAGCCAGGGCTCCCGTGAGGTTCCGGGGACCCAGGCCCACTCAGCGCTGTGCTACCTGGTGCTCAGGGGCCTGGGCCTCCAGCCCTCCAGCGTCTGCCCCAGGGGCCCTGCCCCGGCCTGGGGCTTCGCTGTCCGGTGATTCAGACGAGTGTTCTCCCCCGTACAGGGACAGCTCGCTCTGTTTCTGTTTAGTCACTTTACATGCAATGCAGTCCATAGTCGCATAGTCATTCAAACGATCCTGTAGTTACCACCTGGTTGATAATTTATGCTAGAACAGGAAAAAGTTTAAAAATCACTTTATTGGATTGCTTGGGGTGGGATTAAGAAAGCTGTGTGTTTTATTGCATTTTTTCCATTGCCATTTACCCTCCCACCCTCTCCCACCCCTCCCCCTCCCCCAAGAGGGTGTGTTAGTGTCGAGGTGGTGTTGAGGGCTGTCTGTGAGGAGGGGGGCTTGGCAGTTTCTCACCACACCCTCGCCTGTGAGGGGCTCTCCGGGACAGGGCGCTCCACTCCGGCTGCCAGCACCCTCTGCACCGGGGGGTTTCAGGGCGGCCGGTCCAGGACCGGGAAGGGTGCCGCCCGCTGCCGGCTCTGCCCGGAGCCGTGCAGCAAATGCCCTCCCTCCCGCGGGCGCCTGCTCGGGCCCGGCCCGAGTGCTGTGCTGTGCTTCCACCACCGCCCACCTTTCCAGCCTTGCAGGCGGACACTGCCACTCCCATGCAGAGCCGCAAGGTGTCAGGGTGGGCGTCCGCCCGGCCCAGGTGAGCGAGTGAGGCCGCAGACCCGCCCGCCCGTCCCAGAGCCCGGTCTCGCCGGGGTCACCAGGAAGCCCTGGGGGCCACGACCCACTGGCACCGGCCGTAGCCGCGCACGCTTCTCTGGGAATGAGTCCTCTCTGTGCGTCCCTCCCCCAGGGCTGCGGGCTTCTCCAGGAGGGGGGTCCGGCTCCGTTCGCCCCACCCTCCTCGCTGCCGGCAGCCCCCCTCACCCCTGAGCACACGCTGTCCGGCTGCACGGGTCTGTCCCTCAGAAGCCCCGGTCCTGTTCTGGCTCTGGGCCTTCTCAGACACTGTGTCCGCCGCCCACGACCCCCTCCAGTGTCCCCGTGGACGTCCCCTCGCTGCCCGGCCACGGGAGCCCTCCCTCCCTCGCACCTGGGGCTGTTCCCGCAGCCCCGTCTGTGTCTGCACGTGGCCCCTGGCCGCACACGGGGCCCACTGTCAGGCCGGCCCCCGTGGCAGGGCGTGGTGGTGGATGGCACGTGGTCAGGTGAGGGCATGGGGCGGTCTGGATGGGCCTGCGCAGCAGTGTGGGGGGGCCGGGCAGGGTGGACCCCCCCGGGCACTCACTGACACTGGTGCACTCACTGGCCGCCGGGGTGCTCACAGGTCGGTCCCCGGGGCTGCTCTCCCGTGGCGGGGGCGCTGGGGCGCACGGAACGCCTGGCCGCTCTGGCCCTGACTGCGCGTGGCCTTGCTGGCGGAGGCTTAGTCAGCGCCGCCTGCTCTGGGCACAGCAGGTCAGGGGCACTGCCCCTGGACTTCTGCGCGGGCGGCTGTCCTTGAGGCTGTCGTCAGGCCACTCATGGGGAGCGCCAGCCCGTCGGCGCCTCGTCCGGCCCAGAGTCCGGCTCAGGGGGTCCTCGGGGACAGCCCAGTGGCCGCGCCGTGGCCACGGTTTGCCGGGCGCAGGCTCAGGCGCTCTTCTCCCTGGAAACCTCGACTCCGCAGCTCGGGAAGCTGTGGGCGAGGGGCTCTGGCGTGTCACAGATGAAGTGAGTGGGCGACAGGGGGCCTCCCAGGGACCTCGCTCCTCGGCGTCCGTCCCACCGGCGGCCTCTCCGCGCTGCCTCTGGGCTGGGAGGACCGGTCCCCGGGGCACGGCCCGATTCTGGTCTTCGTGATTGTGACGGTCGTGTGGTTCAGCGTTCTTTCTGTTCATCGGTTTAGAGAGAGGAAGGGAGGGAGAGCAATGTCGAGCTGGAGTTCTACTTACTGGTGCATCACTGGCTGCTTCCTGTGTGTGCCCTGACCGCGGCCCCGGAACCTTGGCAAGTGGGGACGACCCTCTGACCGGCTGAGCTGGCCAGCCAGGGCCCGAGTTTAGGCATTCTTCACAGTCCTGTCCGGAGAGCGCCTCCCCGGGCCATGGTCCGGGGGTCTCAGCAGCAGGAGACACGACCGCCCACCAACCCGTGCTGTCGCTCACTTTGCAGTTGCCTCTCTGCCATGTCCGCCGTGCTGTGCTGCAGGGCGGGCCGAGGGGCTGGCCGGTCCCCGCCGCCCGCCTCAGGAGAAGCCTCAGGATCCTGCCTGCCCGAGGGTGAGTCCTCCGCAGCCTCTCCATCTTTGGGGGGCCTGAGGGTGGGCCTTCTCTGAACACCCCCTTCCGCCCAGCCCAAGACAGGCTGCGTCCGGCTCCTGGTGTGGTGGGCTAACCTGGAGCTGGGGTTCAGGGGCAGGTCCCCTGCCACCACATCACTGTGAACAGACGGCAGCCAGAGCCGGGGCTCCCACGGGGGAGGGGGGCCCTGGCAGGGCGCGGGGGCAGGAGGGTCAGAGAGCGCTCTCTGCTGACTGACCACACAGGCGCCCGGACCACCCCACCGTGCATCGTGTCCCTCCAGGTCCTCGAGGCCCCCGCCCCCGTGGAAGAAGGTGCTCTCCGCCACGGCGCTGGGGCTGCCCTTGCTCCTTGGCGTCCGCTACTTCTCGGCAGAGCCGCAGGAGAGGAGGAAGATGCGGCTCACGGTGGACGGCGTCGGGCGCTTTGGCAGGTGGGAGGGCTGGCGCCCCCGCCCTTGTCGTCCCTGCCCCCAGCCCTGGGTGGCCGTGGCGAGGCTGCTCCTCAGGCTCCTCCGACCCCGTCTCCCGTCAGGACGCTGGGAGCTCATCTCTGGGGGCAGCCCTACGGGCCGGGCCGTGCTCCTGCCCTTGGTCAGACCCGGGAGTCCCTGCAGCTGCAGAGCCCTAAGAGCCAGCTCTGGGCCCTGAGTGAAACCTCAGCTGACCCGAACTCGCCTCCCCGCTCCCCCCACCCCCAAGAGGGCCAGGGAAAGGCCTCGTGTGGGGCCGCCTAGGGCGGGTCTGACCCCCTGTGGCTGTGAGTGCCCGCTGCCTCGCAGACCTGGGCCGCTTGAGGCCAGGGCCACTGAGACCTTCAGGCTCTTGGCCACAAGCTTCACTGAGATTTACGCTCAGGCCAGAGGCGCCAGGTGGCTGCCCGCTGCCCGCTCCCGCCTCCCGGGTGAAGCAAGCTTGTGGCTGGTTCACAGCAGAGCTGGGAGTCAGGTCCACTTCTTCTTCTGTGACCACCTCGCCCCCCCACCCGCCCCCCTGGTGCTGTCCCTCTGCCGCTTGGCTCTGCACTGCCTCGTGGCCAGCTGGGGCGCATCTTGCCACCCCTCTGCCGGGGCCAGGCCCCCGTAGTCTGCGCCTTCTCGTCAGCTCGAGGCCTTAACAGCTGCTGGGATGGGCGGGCCTGCTGCAGGCCGGACACACGGCGGGGCCTGGGCATCTGGCAGCGCGGGTGCAGGAGCCCGGGAGGAAGCAGGGTGGGGGGAGTTGGCCCTGAGACGCAGGCGCCCGTCCCCTGGCAGGACAGCTGACGGGGACAAGAGTGGGGGCGTCTGCAGCCGGGCCTGGCCTCTGTGTGTGGTCTCCGGGCCTTCCCCCACTTTCTGGTCACAGCCTTAAACGTCCAGAAAAGTTGCAAGAAGAACAGAACTTTTTGCTCGAAACTTTTGTTGCAAGTGCCTCATCGGCCTGGACTCCCGCTTTCCCCCGTGGGCTGCTCTGTTCGTGCCAGTGCTATTTTGTTGCCGAACTGCTCCGGGGTGGCAAGTCCGCACCGTTTTGACCTAGCTCCTTTTTTTTAAAAAGATTTTATTCTTGTTTTATTTCTAGAGAGAGGGGAAAGGAAGGAGAAAGAGAGGGAGAGAAGCATCAATGTGTGGCTGCCTCCTGCATGGCCCCCACTGGGGACCCAGCCTGCCACCCAGGCCTGTGCCCTGACCGGGAATGGAACTGGCGACCTTTTGGTTTGCTGGTGTAGCTCAGTCCACTGAGCCACACCAGCCAGGGCTCAACTTAGCTTTTATGACCCTTTTTAAGAATTAGCATTTTATTGTAAAACATTTCAAATGTAGGTGGGGATGTGCTTCGGAGAACTGAGATTTTACCACTAACATCTCCAAGTCTTTTGGAGATGTCTCCGTTTTTGAGCATTTTTTTCCCGCACTGCAGAACAGTCCGGGCTCATGTTGCCCCTTCACAGTGCTGGCGTTGGCTGCTGGCCCTCGGGGTGGACACAGGCCGGAGGTCTCAGGGCCGTGATGAGCAGGCCCATGTGCAGCTGCTCGGGCGCTGGGCCCCAGGCCTCCATGGACAGGAGCCCTGTGTGCTGTGGGCGCCCACCTCTGTGTGCACGCGGACGCCTCCCGTCGCCACACAGCCCGCTGTCTCTCTCTCTGTAGCTTATCTTCTCCAGCTGCGAAGCACCTGGCTCCTCTCACCCACAGCCAGGGACGTGCTCCGTGGGCACCCCACCCCTGTGCAGACCATGCCCTGGGTCTGGGGCCGAGTTTCTCAGGAAGGGCCCTGCCCCCCGGTCACGGGGGAGCTCCGAGTGCTCGGCTCGCTCACGCTCGCTTGCTCCCAGACAGCCCTGTCCGCGCCTGTGCCAGCTGCGGTGCTGGTGGCCGGGGCGGGGCGGGGCCTGGTTGGGGCCAGGGCGGGAAGGAGGGGCTCAGCTCCAGACGGCCCCGGGTCCTGCCAGGGCTCCCGCCTTGAGGGACAGGAGCCCCACAACCCTCCTGTGGAGGTCTGAGTGTCAGGAGCCCGGGCTCCAGGCCTGGGTCCCCCTTCCTGTCCGACCCAGTGCTGCCTGTCCGGAGCCTGAGGCGTGGTGAGCGTCTGTGAGAAGCCGCCGACAACAGACAGGGCCTGGGCCTCCGGTGTCGTGCTGGGCTGTCCCGCTGGCAGGAGCTCTGGGGGTCCCCATCCGGGAGCTGACTCCCCGGGGGCCCCTGTTCACGGCCGGCCTGGGAGAGGCGGCCCAGGAGTGCAGAGGGGGCGGGCCGGGGAGTGCGGGTGCACCCGCGGGGGGATGGCGACAGTGGCCCCCTGGCCGGCAGCCGCAGCGGGCCGGGTCGCGGTGGGCTTCCTCTGTGGCAGGAGCTTCCGCCGGAGCGGAAAGACCGCGTGCATCCGGTTGCTCGGGCCTGAGGCCCCCCAGCCCTCACCCTTCCCTTCGGTCTTGGGCACCTGGCAACGGTGTTCGGGGGCCGAGGTTGGCAAGGACGCCGGCGCCTCTTCTGCAGACCAGCAGCCGACACTGAGGCAGTTCAGAGAGCGAGGAGGCAGGGCTGCGCGTCCTCTGTCCTCCCTGGTACACCGAGAGGCCGGCGGGGCCGGGGCCCGCGGTGCTGAGGGAGCCTGTGCCGGCAGGTCCGTGAGGATCGGCCTGCAGATCTCCGTGGACTACTGGTGGTGCACGAACGTCGTCCTGCGAGGGGTGGAAGAGGTCTGTCCGTGTGTCCCTGCTGGTGGCGGGCCCGCCTGTGCCGTGGGGCGGGTGTTGGGTGGACTGAGATGCCCGCCTGTCCCCATCCCCCCCCCATGCCTGTGGTCAGAACAGCCCGAGGTACTTGGAGGTGATGTCTGCGTGTCATCAGCGGGCGGCGGACGCCCTGGTGGCCGGGGCCATCAGCAACGGGGGCCTGTACGTGAAGCTGGGCCAGGGGCTGTGCTCCTTCAACCACCTGCTGCCCCCAGAGTACATCAGGACGCTGCGCGTGCTGGAGGACAGGGCCCTCACGCGCGGCTTCCGGGAGGTGAGCCCCGCCCCTGGGGTGAGCCCCGCCCCCCTGGGGGTGCAGCGCTGGGAGGCGGCGCTCGGCCGCGGCCTCCACGCTGCTGCAAGACCCCGCTCTGGCCAGGTGGACGAGCTGTTTCTCGAGGACTTCCAGGCCCCGCCCCAGGAGCTCTTCCGGGAGTTTGACTACCAGCCCATCGCCGCCGCCAGCCTGGCCCAGGTGCACCGCGCCCGGCTGCACGATGGCACTGCCGTGGCCGTGAAGGTACGAGGCGCCCGCCCCGGGTGGGGGGCGGGGCAGCGGGCTCGGGGGGGCGGGAGTGGGCTAGGTGGCGGCAGCAGCCCGTGCCCCCCGCCCTTGCAGGTGCAGTACATCGACCTGCGGGACCGCTTCGAGGGGGACATCCACACCCTGGAGCTCCTGCTGCGGCTCGTGGAGCTCATGCACCCCAGCTTCGGCTTCAGCTGGGTCCTCCAGGTGCCGCCGCCCGCGGGCCGGCCGGGGGCGGCTCCTGCCTGGTCCGCGCCATGCGGCGCCCGACCCTGACCCCCGGCTGCCCGTGTGGCCCTCAGGACCTGAAGGGGACGCTGGCCCAGGAGCTGGACTTCGAGAACGAGGGGCGGAACGCCGAGCGCTGCGCGCGCGACCTGCAGCACTTCCCCTACGTGGTGGTCCCGCGCGTGCACTGGGATACCTCCAGCAAGGTGGGCGGGCCTCCCCCCCGCCTAGCGGGACTGGGGGCTGCGCGGGCCTGCGCGCTCAGCCTCCCGCTCTCTCCCAGCGCGTTCTCACCGCCGAGTTCTGCGAGGGCTGCAAGGTCAACGACGTGGAGGCCATCAAGGCCATGGGACTGGCCGTGCGGGATGTGAGTGCCGTTCGCGCAGGGCGTGGGGCGAGGGAGGGGCGCGCCCGTGCGTGCGCCCGGTGGGGACCTGGCTGCTGTGTGACGGCGCGGCCCTGTCCTCGCCCCAGATAGCAGAGAAGCTCATCCAGGCTTTTGCGGAGCAGATCTTCTACACGGGCTTCATCCACTCCGACCCCCACCCCGGCAACGGTAGGGAGGGCCCCGGGGGCGGGGCGTGGGGCTGGGGCTGGGGCCAGGGCGGCACCAGTGAGCCCGCGTGCCCTGCCCCTAGTTCTGGTGCGGAAAGGCCCGGACGGGAAGGCACAGCTGGTGCTGCTGGACCACGGGCTCTACCAGTTCCTGGACGAGAAGTGAGTGAGGTGGGGGGAGGCTGGGCCTGGCCTCTCCTGTCCGGGCCTCGGCCTCGGCTCACTCTGGGCCCCGCAGGGACCGCTCGGCCCTGTGCCAGCTGTGGCGGGCCATCATCCTGAGGGACGACGCCTCGATGAAGATGCACGCGGCCGCGCTGGGGGTGGAAGGTGAGTCTGGGGGTGCGCGCGGGAGGGGGGGGGGGCAGGCGGCCGCGCGCACGGCCGGCTCAGCCGCGCCGCAGACTACTTCCTGTTCTCGGAGGTGCTCATGCAGCGGCCGGTGCGCCTGCGGCAGCTGTGGCGCTCCCACCTGCTGAGCCGCGAGGAGGCGGCCTACATGCAGGCCATGGCGCGGGAGCACTTCGAGGACATCATGGCCGTGCTCAAGGCGCTGCCGCGGTCCATGCTGCTCGTGCTGCGCAACATCAACACCGTCCGCGCCATCAACACCACCCTCGGCGCCCCGGTGGACCGCTACTTCCTCATGGCCAAGAGGTGGGTGCCGGCGGGGGGCCCGGGTGGGGGCGTTGGGGAGTCTGGGCTGACTCTGTCTCCCGCAGCGCGGTCAGGGGCTGGAGCCGCCTGCTGGGCACAGCGCAGCCGAGCGTCTACGGCGCCAGCCTCCTGCGCCACCTCAGGGTCGTCTGGGAGACGTTCAAGTTTGAGGTGGCCCTGAGGTGAGTGGGCAGTTGGAACCCACCGGGTGTGGGGGGGCCGGTGCCTGCTCCCCACTGACCTCCCCCCTCCACCTCCTTGCCCAGGCTGGAGACCCTGTCCATGCGGCTCACCGTCCTCCTGGTCCGAGCACTGGTGTACCTGGGCCTCATGCCCCAGACCGAGGGGCTGTACGAGTACCTGGAGACCTAGGCCCCAGCAGCAAGACCGGTGCTGGCCAGGGCTGGAGGCACTGGACGGGGGAGATACCTGGGGCTCTGACCACAGGTGGGGCCGGGGGCCCTGCAATGACCACACACACGTCTCAAACCCAACAAGTCTCTTTTCTGTGTTTTGTACAAAAAGGGGGTGGGGCTGTGTCCGGGGGTCTAGAAGTGGGCAGTGACACGGTCTGTCTCCAACAGGTCGTCCAGGATCTGTGGGGAGAGGGGCGGGTGAGGGTGCTGAGGGCCGCAGTGGGGGCAGGGTGAGGCGCGGGCCGGGCGGGCCACTCACAATGTCCGGCGTGGTGCCGATCTTCTTGGCCAGCTCGCTGCGCTCCATGGTGCTGAGGTACAGGTAGCGGTTGAGCAGCTCTCCGTCCAGGATGTTGCGCACAGCGTTCTGCAGCGTCCGCCGGTCCACATGCAGCATCCTGGGGAGGCGTTAGGTGGTGGGGAGCGGCGGCAGACCTGGCAGGGGGTGGCGGGGAGGGAGGGAGGAAGGGCGGGCGGGCTCACCGGAAGGCACGGGGGTTGAGGCCGGCGTGGTGGGGCAGCATGGTGGTCAGTGCGTTCTGCAGCATCAGCAGCCGCCGGTAGGTCTTCTCCTGCATGGGCAGCAGGAGCCCAATGCCACCGTCCAGTGTGGCTGTGGGGACACAGTGTGACCACAGTGTGACCCCAGCACCCCCGCCCCGGCCCCGTGCCCCCCGCCCGCCCGGCGCTCACCGAACCACGTGATGTGCTTATTCTCCCACACGACCGACTTCTTGCTGGGGCCCTCGGCGGCCCCCCGGCACGGCGTCCGCCAGAAGGTGTTCACGTGGGCACCCACGTGGAAGTCGGCCCGGCGCAGCAGGCGCATGCCACCGAAGCTCTCTTTGGCTGGGCGGAGGGACCTTGGGTCAGGGCCCGCCCCTGCCCCTGCCCCACCCCCACCCCAGCCCCGGGGAGGGCGTGCTCACCCTCTGGCAGGTACATGTACACCATCAGGTTGCGGTCCCGGTCCGACACTGCAAGCAGAGCCCAGAGTCAGCCGGGCCCTCGCCACAGATCCGGGGGGGACCCTGGCCCCAGACCCTGCACTCACCCAGGAAGCCCAGCTGAGCGTTGTCCACCATGAAGTCCACGCTGTACACTTCCAGCGGCTTGGCATCCTGGGAATGGCGGGAAGGGGTCGTCAGGGCCCGCCCAGGGCCAGGGACGCCCCTCCCCCCCCGGCACTGGGTGCCCTCCCCCTCCCCCCGGGTACCCTGGACACGAGGCTCAGCGTCTTGCTGTCCTCCTGGTAGCGCAGCAGCGAGATGCTCTTCATGACGTCCGCAGCCAGGATGAAGTTCTTGACGCTGATCATCTGGTGGATGTAGAGCTGAGTGTCGATGAAGGCCATGCCCGTCAGCTCGCTGGCCCGCAGGCTCCACAGGAAGATCTGGGGGCGGGAGGGAGGGCTGGTCGCCAGCGGCTCGGGCGGGGGCAGGGGGACGGGGACAGGCGGGGCAGAGACACACCTTCTGGCCGATGGCGGACACCAGGTGGCCGTTGCAGTGGCACAAGGCGGTCACAGGCCCCTTCTGCTCCTTCTCGTACAGGACCTTGAACTTGTTCTTGGTCAGGGGCTGGCCAGGCTCGGGCACCACCTCGATCACATCCATGATCAGGATCTGCACGCAGGGCAGGCGGCCGTGACCCGAGGGCACCGCCAAGGGGCTCCGGGGGGCCTGCCCCAGCCCCCGGCCCTTACCCGCCCGCGGCACGTGACCTCCTCGCCCTGCATGAGGCAGGTCCCGGCGGCCACGTAGCCCTTGAGGCCCGACACGGTCTCCTCGCTGCGCAGCGACACTGTCTTCATGCAAGTCACGTGCTCCCACTCCTCCAGCTCAATCCTGCAGGAGCTGGGTCAGGACGCAGACCCGGCCGCCACCCGCCCGCCCGCCGCCCGCCCGGCCCAGCCTTGCCTGGCATTGGGGATGGCCTCCCAGCTGACCGGGGAGATGAGCTGGATGGAGAAGGCCTCCTGCTGGGGGTGGATGTACCGGTCGTCTGCGGAGACAGGGTGCTGGTCAGGGAGGGGCGGCCCCCGGGCAGGCCCAGCCCGGGCGTCCCCTACCTCGCTCGATGGTCTCAAACTCCTTCTCCTCGCCCGTCATGCGTGGGATGCGGGTGCAGGGTGTGTTGGTGCTGGTGGCCACAGCGTACACCTGGGGGGGCGGAGGGTGTCACACACCAGAGACCAGGCTCAGCAGGTCCCTGGCCTTGAAGGGGGCTCAGACCTTGGACTCCACGTGGTAGGCCACGTAGTGGGCCGTACAGCGCAGCGGGATCTTCCTGACGGGCCACGGGGCGTCGTAGGACAAGTAGGCAGGCAGGACACTGATCCTCAGCTCGCCCTGGGGGGAATGGGGGGGTCGGTGAGACCGGGTACCCGCTCAAAGCAGCACAGGTGACTGCAGGCCTGGGGGTCCCTGGGGTCAGCCCTTGGCCCTGCTGGAGCCGCCTGCCCCTCCCCTCCTCTCTGGCTCGTCCAGGCTGGGGTGCTGGCCACGGCTGTGGTTGGGGCAGGGCAAGGGAGCCCCTGCCAGGGCCCTAGGCCACCGCCCCCCCCTCCAGTCCTGGGTGCATCAGCACCATCGTCCCTGGGCCCTCGGAGTGGCCCTGGGGTCACTGCCACCATCTGCCTGACACACATGAGGAAAGCGAGGTGGGAAAGGGGGGCACGTCAGCCAGAGCCACAGCTCCTAAGGGGCAGAGCTGGGGTCCCAGCTCACAGAGCCGTGACACTGACTGTACCCCGGCCACCCGGGCAGGTCCCCTCGGCCTCCGTCCCCCCAACCCTTCCCAGCATTAACCCCCACACTTCACCTCCTCGGCCCCGGCCCCACCACCTCTGGGTGCCCCACCCCAGTCTCCAAGGGCCTCGTCCCAGGCCCCAACACTCGCTCCTGCCCTGGGTGCTCCGGCCGGGCACCTACCTGTCTGTTGAAGTACAGGAAGCCCCGGGGGCAGTTGACGTTGTGGAACGGGGCGAAGGAGTCGATGGGCCCGTCGATGCCCATGGGGTGCAGCCGCAGGGCCCCGCGGCCGGTCACCAGCAGCCAGTGGGGCGAGGGGCCGCAGACGAACACCTGGGGGGCAGCGCCATGAGGGGCCGCGGGACCGGGGCGCCCACCGCACCAGCCCGGCTCCCGCAGGGCCGCCCGCCTACCCCCGAGTAGCCGTAAACGTCCTCGAAGTAGCGGAACCGCGCCACACGCCCCCGGGCCCCGGCCCCCTCCTCGGCGCCGCCGCCCTCCGCCTTCTTCTTGGACGGCTTCGGCCTCTTCTCTCGGAAGTTGATGTTGTGGGGGACCTGGGGTGGGCGGGGCGGCCGTGAGGACCGGCCCCCTGCCCCCGCCCCACCCTGCCCCCGGCCGCCGCCGCACCTTCTTGAAGCGAACTTTCAGGTTCCCCTGGCCGAGCTGCGAGTCGTGGGCGAAGGCCTCGTAGACGAGCAGCTCCTGGTCCACGTGCACCTGAGGACACACGGCGCCGGGCGTCCGGCCGTCAGGAGGCCCGGGCAGGAGGGCATGGGGCTGGGGCGGGGGGGGCAGGGGCGCGCCGGCCTGTGCTCACCAGCAGGTAGGGCCTGCTCTGGCGACTCCCCAGGGCCACCAGCAGCACCTCCTTGACGAGGGGCAGCTCCCCCTGGCGCGTGGCCTCCTCCTTGCGGGCCTCGCCCTGCGTGGTGGGCTGGCCGAAGGAGCTGTCCACCAGGACCCGCTGCCCCACGGGGAAGTTCTTCACCAGGAACACCAGCCGCCAGTCGGGGAGCTGGTAGATCTGTGGAGGGAGCGGCGGTGGGCGCAGGAAGGCGTGGGGGCCGGGCTGGGCGGGGGCCGGGCAGCTGTGACGGCACAGGGTGCCACCCACCTCCATGGTGCCGTTCTCCCGCACCAGCAGGCACCAGTGGGTGGGCTCGGCCCGGAAGGGGGCGGGGTCCCGGTCGGCCGGGGGCTGGCTGCTCCTGCGGGCCTCCTCCTTGCTGGGGCTGAGGAGGGAGCCCGAGTCCCCGTACAGCATCTCCTCCTCGTCGTCCACCGTGGGGCTGCGGGGCACGCGCGTCACGGGCAGCACACCGCAGGGCCCCCAGCCCCCGCCCCCGGCCCGGCCCCCCACGCACCTGGTCTCCGAGCCCTGGCCCTCCGCCTCTGAGCCGCTGCGGCCCCCTAGCTCATCACGGGCCCCGCCCAGGCGGCTCTCGGTGGTGAACATGCCGCTGACGTCTCGGTACACGCACATGGCGATCACCTTGGATTGCTGTGGGGAGAGGCGGGCTGGGTGCTGCGGAGGGGTGGGGGCAGCGGTGCGGGGACGGTGCGCTCGGGGGGCGGGGGGGCCTACGTGATGCAGCGGCGGCTTGTGCAGCGCCAGGCGGTGGTGGCGGCCCCCGTAGGAGTCGCTCTTGAGCAGGAACATGGCGACCTGGCCCTCGGCACTCATGATGACCACGCAGGGGTCGGCCACGGCGCACTGCACGATGGGGGAGCCCAGGTCCACGGGGATGAAGTGCAGCTGGTTCACTGCAGGCACAGGGCGGTCAGCACATGCCGCCCCGGCCCCACCAGCCCGCCCACCCGCCCACTCTGCCCACCTCCTTCCAGCAGGCGGATGCCCAGTGGTGACACTTGGACGATGTAGCGATTGTCCCCGATGTTGCCAGCAAAGACCGTGGGGCCCTGAGTGGCAAAGCCACTGGTGTCCAGCTCCATGATCTCCTGCCCGGTCTGCAGGATCTGCGGTGGGAGACCGTGGTGAGGCGCCCCACACCAGTGGGACCCCGACCCCCCGGAGGGTCCCGCCCGCCAGCAGACTCCCCCCCGCCAGCCGCCCCTCACCATGGTGGAGTCCTCCCGGCTCAGAATCAGGAACCCGTGTCTCCGCCCGTCCTCCTCCGCTTCAGGGGCGCTGGGCTCCTGCTCCGCACCCTCACTCTTGGGGGTCTCCTCCTGTGACACGAGGGCAGAAAGAGCACAAATCCCAGCACCCAGCCGGGGGTGCTCAGACGGCGGGCTGGCCCCACAGCCGAGCCAGGGTGAGCTCTCAACGCAGCCCCCGGGGCCCGCGCAGCAGGCCCCCCTGAAGCCCCCCGGCCTCACGAGGACGAGCACCGGGTCACCGCCCCTCGGGGCCTCCTTGAGGCACTGAGTGCGCGTACCTGCTCCTTGCGCACTGGGGCAACCACCGTCCACATGTCGTAGCAGCCAGGGAGTTCGAAGGTCGTCACCACCTGGGGCCGGATGCTCTTCTGGAAGGACGACAGAGCATGTCTCTCCACCCAGGCCCCCGGGGGACACCGCCCCAGCCCCCACCCACGCACCTGCAGCACGGACAGGGCCCCGTTCTTGCCGTAGCCAGAGCACATCACGATCTCCAGGTCCGGCTCGGGGCTGTTCTGAAACTGCGGGGCCGAGGTGAGGAGGGGCCCCCTGCAAACGGCCCCTCCACCCGGCAAACCGCCCCCGCCCGCCTCCCCAGCCCAGGCACCTCTTCGGACAGGAAGGCGGGCTCGCCCATGGCCGCGTTGGCACAGGGTCCGATGTTGAGGATGCTGTCACACACCTGAGGGCACAGCAGTGGTCAGGTGGTGGGGGGGCCTGCCAGGGCGGGGCCCCTCTGTGCACAACCTCACCTCGAAGGAGTAGGTGGCCAGCTGTGTGCCCGACTGGGCCTCGCTGCCGTACACCTCGATCTCGTCCACCTCGTCCTGCGGCACCGACTGGCCCCCTGAGGCACAAGGGAGCCCTTCTGAGCCACCGGGGTCCCCTGGCCCCGCGCCTCCATCCCACCCCCACCCAGCCCCTGGCCCTCACCTGACCAGCCCACTGTGGAGTCCACTCGCTTCTTCTTGGATGAAGGCTCCTCCTGGGAGGCAGGAGACAGTGAGCAGCCCTGGGCATACCCCGCACAGGGCGGTGTCCCCCAGAGTCAAGGCCGCACGCAGCCCAAGAAGGCTATGCATGCGGTCCAACACAAAACCGTAAATTTACTTAAAACATTGAGATTTTGGGTGATGACACATCGCAATGTATTTACCGTGTGGCCAGGAGACGCCCGAGGGCCGGACACCCTGCACTAGGCAGTCCTGGGCACCCACCTTGTCAGCAGCCTCGCGGGCAGCGCTGGCGGGGGCCTCCTGCAGCTTCTCCGTGTACTTGAGAAGGAGGGAGTTGCCCAGGCGAGAGCCCAGGAACAGGTACCCGGGCTCCATGGTGACCATCTGCGGGAGGGAGGGAAGGAGGGAGGTGGGTGGTGATGGGGCCCGTGCCCTGGCCCAGGCCCACCCCCCAGCCCCCCAGCCCCGACTCACGCTGCTGGTGAGCACGCTGGCGGCAGCCTTGTCGAAGTGGAAGGAGCGGACACTGCGCATGCCGTCGGTGATGAGGGTCAGCACGTAGCTGCGGGAGGGAGGGCACTGAGCTGGGCGCAGGGCTCGAGGGGCAGGGGCTGGGGGTGACACCCCCGAGGGGCACAGGGCTCACCGGGGGAGACTCACATCTCTCCGCCCTTGAGGGAGATGACCATCTTGTCGTAGGAGATGAAGGCCGCCTGGGCACAGTCGAGGGTGATCCTCACGCCCTCCTGGGTGCCTGTTCGGTGGGGGCGTCAGGCGGGCCCAGCAGCGCCCCCACCCCGGCCCCAAACCCACCCTGAGCCCCGCCCCACCACACTCACGCAGGGGGAAGGCAGTGGTGCCCGAGGTGAGGCTGTTGAGGGCCACACCGTACGGGGGGACGCTCTGGTTGAGGTACAGCAGCGAGTTCACAGCAAAGATCACCACCCCACCTGCAGGAGGACGTGCCGGTCGGCGGGGCCGGGGTGCTCCATGCCACCCCCACCCCCACCGCCACCCCCACTGCCCTCACCTATGGGCTTGGGCACAGCGAGGGCCTGGGTGCAGTCGAAGGGCAGGCTGGTGAGGGACCAGATGACGGGGTGGACCTTCTGCGTGATGTTCAGCGAAATGGCCACGATGGAGCATGTGTCCTGCCGCACAGCCACCCGCCTGGGGCCACGGCAGGTGGGTCAGCCGGGGGTCCCCGCCCCCGTGCCGCGCCCCCCTCCCCCCCCCCGAAGAGGCCCACAGCAGGGGCCTCACCCGGGCCAGGTCTGGTTGGGCTCAAACAGGATGAGCAGGGTGGGCTCGTAGTAGCCATGCAGGAACTGCAGGTCGACGATGTTGAGGAGCTTCTCGTCCAGGGCCCGCACGTCGATGATGTAGCTGGGCAGGAAGCTGGACCTCTGCCTGGGAGAGCGGGGGCTTCAGCGGGCGGGAGGCGGAGGCTGTGGGGTTCAGGCACCACCCACCCCGCCCCCGCACTCACCCCTCGCCCATGAGCCCCTCGTGCTCCTCGGCCAGGCTCTCCCTGCGGAAGGGCAGCACCACCAGCCGCGTGCCGTAGATGAGCATGGCGGCGCAGCGCCCGTCGGGGTCCACGCGCACCCGCGGCGTGTGCACGTTCTGCACGAAGCCGTCCTGGGGGTGCAGGGCCGTCGGGCTGACCACGGGCAGGCGGGAAACCCCGAGGGAGGGGAGCAGCGGGGCAAGGGCTGGGGTGGGAGGGGAAGGGCGGGCAGGAGGGGGCAGGGGTGCGGCCGGGCCCTACCCGGAGCTCCGGCTCCTCGAAGTAGTGCAGGGACAGCGTCTTCAGGTCGTGGGTGCCCGGGTCGTACTCCACCACCGACAGCTGGAGACAGCAGGTCAGACCGCAGCCCACCCGCCGCAGCCCTGCCCAGCGGGCCGCCCCCGCCCGCCACTGTGCCCAGGACCTCCCGCCAGGCCCACCGCCCACCTTGGCGTCCTTGAAGCTCAGCAGCAGGGCGTCCCGCTTGGCGCCTGCCAGCTGCACGCTGGCCATGGACATGACGTTGCCGAAGAAGGAGAAGGAGGCCACCAGTTCCAGCTTCTCCCGGTGCTCCCTGTGGGCCTTCCCCTCTGGGGCAGAGGCGGTGGGTACAGGTCGGGCTCCCTGGCCCCAGCCGCCTCGCCCCCAGGCACGTGGCCGGGACAACCACCCGTGTGCTCACCTGTGCTCCTGTCATTCTTGATCGGTGCCTGGGGGGGGGGGGGCAGGGAAGAGACATGCTGCTGTGCTGCCATGGGCGGCCCCACCTTATGGGGGGACAAGGGGAAGAGACCACCCAGGGCCAGCCCTGCTGCCAGCAGCTCTGACCCAACTCTCAGGGTAGTGGGGACACGGGGCCAGGCACTCCTGGAGGCAGCCACGCACGCCCCAGCCCCACTCGCACAACACCACGCTCAGCCTGGGCCCCAGCCCGGTCGCAGGCTTCTCCTGAGGAGCCCGCCCCACGCGGGGGCCTGCAGGGGCAGAGGCGGGGCAGCAGCTCTCTGCACGCCCAAGCTGCCTGGCTTTGCCCCCACAGACATGAAACGCGGGACCCCGGAACAAAGGGTGAGGGCGTGCGCAGGGCTGCAGCGCCACAGGGTTCTGTCCTTCGGGGAGAAAGCCCTGGTTGGAGGCAAACTGTTGCCGCCTAACGTGACTGATAAGAAAAACAACACGGAACACGGACCTGAGAGCCACTAGCGGAAATAAGTGAAATAAAAATACCTGGCTAACCCGAAAGAAAGCCAAGAAGGAGGAAGCAGGAAGAAATAAAGGAACGTGCAGAAAGACACAGAGTAAGACCGTCGCTCAGACCTGGTTTTGCAGGAAAGCGTACCCCATGTAGACAAAAACTCCAATCAGAGGACAAAAGCCACCAGAGTGATAAACAACCATTTGCTATGGAGTCACTTTAAACATCAGGACACAGGCTTTAAAAGGGCGTCCCCCGTAACGGCGTGAGATAAAGCAGGCCGGGGCAGCCACATTACTACTGGACAAAGTGGATCTTAAGGTAAAAAGTATTTGAGATAAAAAAGTCAACTCAAAAGTAAAATAATATGTATGTTTTAAAACTAAAACTAATATCCTAAGTTTGTCTTAAATGTACCTAGTGACGCACCTTTAAAATAAAGATTCTTAAAAATCCTGTCAGGCAGGTGCATCACCTTGTTTATGTTTAAAATTACCTTGGGCCCTGGCTGGTGTGGCTCAGTGGATTGAGCGCCGGCCTGCAAACCAGAAGTTTGCAGGTTTGATTCCCAGTCAGGGCACATGCCTGGGTTGCAGGCTGGGTCCCCAGTAGGGGGCGCATGAGAGACAACCACACACTGATGTTTCTTTCCATCTCTTCCTCCCTCCCTTCCCCTCTCTCTAGAAATAAATAAAATCTTTTTTAAAAACCCACACACTTTAAAAATAAAATTACTTTGGATGTACTTAATTTTTTACTCTTTCATGTAAATTTGAGAATTGGATTACTAAATCTAGAGAGAAACCTTACTGCAACAAATTTATTGTTGTTTGAGAAAAAGAACAATAAATTTATTAATTAACCTGGGAACGGCTGGAATCTCTGCAATGAGACTTCCTGTTTGTAACCCTGATGTGTTTTCTATTTACTGGGGTCTCTTATTAATTTCAATAAAGTGCTACATGGGTTTGCCTCCCAAAGGTCAAGGGGCCTGCCTTGTGGATGGCTGTCACATTACATCTGCCCCTGACAGGGCACCTGCCCGCCTCCCACGCAGCTTCTCCATCCTCTGCCCAGCCTCAGAGCAGAGGCCAGGCGTCCCGCAGTCCAGGCTGTGCCCCATCCCAGCTCCCGACCCACCCACAGACGTGCACGACCAGGACAGGCTGTTTCGGGTCCATGACTGACTAGTGACCCCTCTCACCCACTCCAGACCCCTGTCCAGCTCTCCCTCTGCATCTCTTCCCACCCCACACTTTACTCTCCAATGTGAGAGGTGGCAAACTTTTTGGAAAGGGCCAGACAGCAGGTAACTGACGTAGCAGTCACATCTAGTCTGTTGAGGATTCTTCTTTGGAATTTTTTCACAACTCTGTAGGGTGTACAAAGCGTCCTTAGGGCTCTGTGGGCTGTGCCCACTAACCGTTGATGGAAAGAAACACCAACGTGTGGTTGTCTCTCATGCGCCCCCTACTGGGGACCCTGCTCTCGAGGCTCATTCCCTTCTTGCACAAACCTGCTGCTGTCTGCTCACCTCCGAAAAGAACCTTTTCCTGCCAGTTACTGCTCCATCCCTTCCTTCCCTGTGTACAAATCTCCTTCAGGGACCTGTGTGTGCTCACGGGACCGACTCTCCCCTTCCACTCTACATCCCAGTCCAGTTTTCCACGCCCTCAGCTGCTCCAGCTTCCACACAGGGCGTTCCTACTGCCTGGGGCATCCTCCACTCACACGCTGAGCCCTACGACGAGCTCACTTCACTTCGCTAAAACTGCGGCCAACAGTCTGTCCCCATCCTAAATCCAGCCCGTTCCCTTTGCCGCAATGTTCTCCCCGACAATTTCCTGGTCAGCCCGCTGGAAATACATAGCCTCCTTCCTAACCTGTTTCCGCCGTTGCACAGGCTGCAATCTACAAGTGTGCTTACAGGCGTGTCTTTACTTGGAGGAGTTCCCCTAGCCCGTCTGTTTCAGGTTTTGTACCCCTACTGCCTAGCCCACAGCAAGTGTTCATGTCCTCTAATCAGTCAGATGCACGAGGGCAGGGCTCCGGTCCACAGCAGCGCCGGGGGGGGGGGGGGGGCGGTGCAGAGTCACGCTCCGGCGCTGCAGACCAGCGGGCTTCTGGTGCTGCACCTGGGCACCCGCTTCCGCGAGCGGTGGGAGGTGGAGCGGCGGGAGCCGGCGGGGCTTGGGCCTACCTCGGCGTCGCGGTTCAGGCGGTACACGTACAGCTGCGAGGTCCCGGCCACCACGAGGTTGCGCTCGCTGTTGTTGAAGAAGTTGCAGTACATAGAGAACTCGAGCCCGGTGGGCGGGTGCGCCTGCTTGTACACGGCGTACATGGCGCCGAGCCCGGGCTGCGCGGGGCCAAAGCCGACAAAGTGAGCGAGTCGCCGATGACGGCTGCCCACCTGGCAGTTGGAGCCGGCGCGCGGGGGACCCGGACAGCGGTGAACACGGTCCGGCGGGGAACACGGCCCGGCGCCGCCCGGAAGCTGAGCGTGAAGGTTCCGGGCTCGTGCGTCTGCGCAGTGGCGCCTCGGTGGAGACGCTGGGCGGGGTGTGCGACAGCGTCCCCTGGTGGCCGCGGGTAGTCAGGAGGCCTTGCGGCTCCGCCGCCCGCTCCGCGTCTAGAGCTCCGAGATCCCGAGCTCGCCCGAATTCCCGGCTCCCACTGAGGCGGAGCGCGGCAGGGATGCGAACCTCAGGGCTGGCTGGGTCCCCTGCCTGACCCAGAGTGGGGTCAGCGTGCAGCCTCTCCCCGCAGGAAGAGGCGAGTCTCCTTTCCCAAGGCCTGGTGCGAGATGCCGTGCCAGACGCTCGGCCCCTGAGTGAGCCAGGGGAGCCTCGGACTCGCGGAGCCGGGGAGGCAGGCCCGGCCCGGCCCGGCCCAGCAAGCGCCCCGGTGTGAAGGAGGCCCGACCAGCCCTGGGCTGGGAAAGCTTCCCGGATACATCCCCTGCCCCGTCTCTGCTCTGTGCTCCCTCCCCAGAGCCACCCACCACCGCTACCATCAAAGCCTGGGGCCGAGGGCGCTCAGCCCCTGGCCCCTGGGGACACGTGTTTGCCAGTCTACACGCCCACACCCTCCTACGAACCCCTCTCCCTAGCGCGGCGATTTTCTCCTGGTCTTGCTCGCTCCCCAGGCCTGGCACGGTTGCCCACCTCCAGGATCCTGGAACCAGGACTTCACGCAGCTAAGACTTCTCCAATGCTGGGGAGTCACCCCAGATACACAGGGACAGGCCTGGGCCTTAGAAACAGAATCATAAGAAATAAAACAAGCAGGCCTGGCTGTTGTGGCTCAGTGGACTGAGCCCTGGCTTGCAAGATCAAAGGTTGCCAGTTCAGTTTCCAGGCAGGGCACATGCCTGGGTTTCAGGCCAGCTCCCCAGTTGGGGGCCCACAAGAGGCAACAAATTGACGTTTCTCGCACTCATCAATGTTTCTCTCTGTGTCTTTCTTCCTCCTTTCCCCACTCTCTAAAAATAAGTAAGTAATAAAACAAGCAAGTATAGTGACACTTGAGAAAATGGCACATGAATTTGTGTGCGTGGTGTGCAAGCCGGGCTGCTTGCTCAGGTCGGCAACGAGGCTCTGAGTCTGGGCCGTGGAGCAGAGTACAAAGGGGCCACTTGGATGCCCAAGCAAGTGTGTGACCCCTGAGCCCCTCCCCCCGCCCCGGGCCCCTTCACAAGTCACAGGTCCTGAAGCCAGGCCTGGGAGGGTGTGCTGGTGGGGGCAGCTGAAGCAGAACACTCCTTCTCAGCATCACTGACATGCGGACAGTCAGGGCACCGGCGATAACTGAGTAAGTCCATGCCCACGGGGCTGTCAGACTGGGGACCACCGGCACCTGGCAGGAGCCCCAACACCTGAAGGAGCACTGTGTGTGGGACGGAGGTGGTTCCTGTGCAGAGCCGGAAGCCCTTCAGGAGCACACCCGGGGAGGGCAGCAGCAGGTAGGGCCCGGCTCCAGCCCAGGCAGAGGGGCTGCTGGCCCCAGGGCTGGCAGGGGGGCGGCCAAGGTGGGCCAGCCTGGTGGACCCTCTTTCTCCATCGGTGGAGGAAGGTCTGAGGCTGGGGCGCATGGCTGAGTTGGCTCCCCACGAGGGCCCCCGGCGCTGCCTCACTCATCAGCGTTTCTGGGTGCAGACCCTTCCCTCCCAGCAGGAGCAGCAGGCTGGGCAGCAAGGGCAAGAATGCCTTTATTGAGTCGGAGCTGCTGGGGCCTGGGGGAGGGAGGCTCTCAAAGGCCTGGGGCACTCCGGGTACCGGGCTGTGGCTGAGACAGCACAGGGCAGGAGCCAGGCTCGGGGTCTGGGGCGCAGGCGTCAGAGGATGAAGCTGTCCTCGTAAAGAGACAGCAGCAGCAGGATCGCCCAGCCACCCAGCAGGCCCACGTTGTGCAGCAGGAAGAGGAGCCAGGGCCGCCGGTCCCGCACGCGCAGCATGGCCGGGAGCTGAGGAGGCGGCATCGCGTCAGCGGCCAGCCGGGCGCTCAGCTCCCCGCCTGGGCAGTCCCCTCCGCGCCCTCCGCGCCCTCCGCGCCCTAACCATGTCGCAGAGCGCCACATAGAGGAACAGGCCGATGGCTACCGCCAGGATCCAGGACTCGCTCTCCTCACCGACGCCCATCGCGAGCGCGACATAGAGGCCAGCGAAGGCGGTGAGCGCCGAGGCCAAGTTCAGCAGCAGCGCCCGGGGCGCCGACAGGCCGGCGTGCAGCAGGGCCGCGAAGTCCCCTGGGGCCGCAGGTGGGGGTCAGGCGGAGAGCCTGAGTCCCGACAGGCCCCGCCCCCGCCCTGCCCGCCACACCCTCCACCGCGGGCTCCGCCACTCCTGGCTCACCCAGCTCGTGGGGCACCTCGTGGCAGAACACCGCCAGCGAGGTGGCCAGCCCAGTCTTCCAGGAGGTGGCGAAGGCAGCGCCCAAGGCCAGCCCATCCGCGAAGTTGTGCAGGCCGTCGCCCAGCGTGATCATGTAGGGCAGCAGCCTCAGTTCTGCGGGGGCAGCAGGCATGGGCTGGCGTCGGCCTGGCCACCAGGAAACCGCGCGCCTCAACCCTTCGGGGACCTCCCCAGGGCTTACCTGGTTTCAGTCTCCGGGGCCCCGGGTTCAGCAGCTCAGGGCTCTCCTCTGCCACCTGGGGTGGGGGTGGGGGTGGGGGCATGGTGCACGTGGATGAGCCTCTGGACAGGTGTGGTGGGGCTGGGGCCCCAGACCAGCCTCAGAGGCCAGGGGCAGGCGCCCTGTGGTGGGGGCTGGGGTGTAGGTACTAGAGGGCCCTTGTGGAGGGGGCCGTGTGAGGGGGGGACACTGGGCAGGGAGGCTCACCAGGTCTGCTCGGGAGCCCTCGTGGGGCTGCCTGGGCTGCCGGAGCTCCCTGGGCGCCAGCTGCAGGGACATGCCGTGGCTGTGGCCACCGTGACCAGTGTGGCTGCAAGGCTCGTCCTTCTGGTCCTACCAGGACAACAGCTCAGGGCCTGCTACACGTCCTCCCCACCCACCTACCCTGCCCAGTCCCCACCAGCCTGACCTCTGGGTGCAGGGGCAGCAAGAGGTCACAGAGTTTCTCGAACAGAAAGAAGATGTAGAGGCCCCCGATGGCAACCAGGAGGCGCCAGGTGGGCTGTGGGCTGTGGCTGTCCGCTGCGTGCCAGTCATGCTGGTGCAGCCCCAGAACCTGGGGAGGGAGGGGGCACTGGGCTGGCTGCCTGGGGTACCCCTCCCACAGATGAAGAAGCGGGGTTGGGGTTGGGGGAAGGGCCTCAGGAGGGTGCGCCCCGAAGGAGAACCAGGCAGGGGAGTCCCTGGGGCAGGGGAGGCAGGGTCCCGGCAGGCTGGGGCGGACCTTGGGTGCCAGGTGCAGGAGGGCGTCCCCCGTGAGCGCACCCACGGCCAAGCCCAGGAAGGCCTGGACGACGTAGTGAGCGGCCTCGCGGCAGCCGGTGCAGACCAGGAGCAGGAGGCCGCAGGCCGAGCAGAGGCCGATGAGCAGCGTGGCCAGCGAGCCGTACAGGTACTCTGGGGCGGGGCGGGGGCGACCGGGGATGAGCCACAGCTCAGCAGGGCTGCAGGCAGCCAGGTGCCGGCCGGGCCTCAGAGGTCCTTCCTCCTCCCATCCAGGCTGCCCCCACACCCCCTCACGCCGTCTCTTCCTGCCAGCCCGGCACCCACCCCTCCTCCCTGGGAAGCGCCCCCCACCCCCCCGGCGGCCAGCACCCCCAGGCACAGCCGGGCAGGCAGGCTGGGGGGACAGGCACTCACTCTGCGCCTGGCTGAGCTGGTCCTGGGCCGAGTGGCTGGGCTGGGGGCTGCAGGCCCCGCTCAGCTGCTGCTGGAGCAGGGCGGGGCTCAGCCTGGCCCAGGCGTCTGGGGCCACCCCGTTCTGCTCAGACAGCCCGTACACGGCCAGCACGTCCCTGGCACTCAGGCACACCTGGGAGGTGGCAGGACGGGGGGGTCAGGGACCGGGCAGGCCCGCAGGCCCCGCCTCTCCTCGGGACGCCGGCGCCCGGCTGCTCACCGAGTCCCACACGCTGGAGCTGCCGTTGCGGGTGGCCGGGCCGGCCCTCTTTCTCCGGGAATGGTGGTGATGGTAGAGACCGTGGTCGCTGTGGGGCTCGGCCACGCCGCCCACCCCCAGGTGCTGCATCAAGGCCGCCAGCTCTGGCAGGGAGGACAGAACCGGTGTTGGCGTGGGCCCCTGGCCGCCCCCCAGCTCCGTGCCCTGCCCAGCAGCCTGCCCAGGCCTCACCGTCCAGTGTGATGTTGGGGGAGTCACTGTGGTGCTGCCGGAACACGAAGTCCACAAAGTACTGGGGGGTCGGCAGGGCGTGGAAGCAGGACCCGTTTCTGACGTGGTCCAGCAGGGCAGCCAGCACGAAGCCGGGGCTGCCGGGAGCGCCGGCCCGCGCCGCCTCACCCAGCAGCTGAGGCAGGTCCACACAGGCCTGGGGGGCGGGGGGCTGGGCCTCAGTTTCACCTCCAGTGTGGTCCTCCCGGCCTGCAATGCTGCCACCTCCCCCAGTGCCCCCGAGGTGCCAATGGCCCCAGGATCTGGCCCGGAGTGGCCTACCACCCCTTCCTGCTCACCCAAGACCCCTCCCCTTCTCCTCCCCCGGGGGCCACAGGCCTCCAAACCCCTTGGTTCGCCTGGTCCTGGCTGCGACCCTCTGGGCACTCCCGGTGGCCCCAGGAGCCTCTCAGCCCCTGTCCCCCAGTAAGGGCATGAGGGCACCTCCAGGGCTCCTGACGCCTCCGCCCGGCCCAGGGGTGAACACGCATGAGATGCCCCCGCCAGCCAGGCCCACCCCGGAGTGTGTCCCCAGACACCCTCAGGCGCCCACAAGGGCTGGCGGACTGTTCTCCCCACCACAGCCAGGGCCAATCCCCTGGATGGGTGCCCCCTCAGTCCCCCTCACCCGCCCCTGGCCTGCCCACCTGCCTGGGCCCTCACCTCCTCTGTGGGGGGCTGGCCCGTAGTGTGGACCCGGATCCTGTGCAGCAGCCTGCTCAGGCCTGGGGTCAGGGCCTTGGGGCCCTCGAGCAAGGCCAGGAGGCGGTCAGCGCGGGAGGCCCAGCGGCCAGCCTGGACATCCTCACACGTGCCCTCAGGGTCGCTGAGGTAGAGGACGGCAGCCGCACTGAGGCGGGCGATGTGTGCGGGCTGCAGGGCCGGCCCCGGGCTCGGCCCCGGCGCCGCAGGCCTGCCCAGGGCCAGGAGGTCGTCCACAGTCAGGCACTGTGGGCACAGACTGGTGAGCGGGGCCGCGGCCCTCTGTCAGCAGCTCCCACGCACTCCCCCCAATTACAGGGGTGCATGCACACAGGAGTCCCCCCCCCTTTCGGATAGCTCCTCCCTGGATGCACTTCCTGGGGGCCAACAGGGGGGGCCAACAGGGGAGGTGGGCCTGGCTTCCTGGAGCTGTGGGTCCCCATCATAGCACGCCCACCCCAGGGAGGAGAAGGGTGGGCTTGGGGCCGAAGGCAGGGCCACGGCGCTGGGCTGCTTGGCCTCTGCCCGCCCCCTGGAGTTTGCCCAGGCCTTCTGCCGCCAGCCCTCGGGGTGGAGCAGGCAGGGCTGGGCCCGGTGGGAGGCCTGTCGGGTGGGGCACTCACCTTTCCACACGGCCCTGAGGAGCAGTGCACACGGGCCGCTAGTGTATTTAACAGGCTGCCCAGGGCCACGCGGTCCAGAGCGCCCCGGCCCGAAGACAGCGAAGTCAGCAGGTGAGCAGGCTGGGCCGCCGTCCCGGCCACCACCAGCACAGCCAGCAGCAGCCAAGGCCAGCGGCAGCCCCAGGCCGAGACCGCCATGCCCAGGCCACAGACGCTCAGAGCTGTGGAGGGGAAGCCCGGAGAACAGGGTGGCACGGGAGGGCCGAGGGCCGGGAGGGCTGCCTGGGCCGGACTGGGGCCAGGCCCAGGATCGCTCCCAAGTGTTTGCTGCAGGGCTCTGTGATTGGCTGTCAGCGGAGCGCAGGTTAACCATTCCAGGGGCAGGTCCTCCCCGAAACAAGTAGCCACTGCCTGTGGGGCGAGAGCTGCCTGGGGCCAGGATCTTCCCCAGGTATTTCCTGACTGTCTGACGGGAGGCACCAGGTGGAGCATTCCAGCCACGGATCCTCCCCGAAGCCGGGGGCTATGCTCGCCGGGGGGGAGGGCTCGGCCCCTGTCCCTGGACCCTGGGGCCGGAGCATCCACCTGCCTGCGCTGCCCCGCGGGCCTGGGGCAGAGCCGCATGGACACCACCCCTGTCCTAGGTGGGGCCCACCCCTGACATGCCCCTGAGGGCCCCCTCCCCCTCTCCCAGGGGTCCTCCCAGGCTCAGGCACCCAGAGCCCTGGGCGGCGTCCTTCTAGGCCCCAGGCTGCGGTCTCCCGGCTGGGGGTGGGCTGGAGCTGGTGGAACCACTAACCTGCCTGTTGGCTGAGTCACCTCTCCCTCCCCAGACCCTCCTGGGAAGAGTCCTCACAGGGAGCCCAGGTCATCTCCCCTTTGGCACCTGGCGAGGGGCTCTTGGGTGTGACTCCCTGCCCCACCCCTGCCCGCAGGCTCCCACTCAGGCCTTGGACCCCCTCCCCACCTTGTCTCGGCCTCCTCTCGGCCACAGCAGAGCTGGCACCCGGGGAAGGGGCGGGCTTGCCTTCCGGAGGGAGCCTCTGGGCCACCCCTCTGTTCAGCTGATCCCTGACCCTGCGCCCTGTGGAGTGTGGCCGGGGTGGGGCAGAAGCTGCAAGGCAGCCAGGATCCCAGGTCCAAGGAGTCTGTCGCCAGCGCTCTGTCTCGCCTGGGGGCAGGGCTTCAGGCCAAGGACAGCGTGGGGCCGAGGGGAAGGCTGCAGCGCCTCACCCGGACCCAGATACCACAGGGCGCCGTCTGTGGGCCGGGGCAGACGGCGCAGGGGAAGGGACAGAGAGAGCCTGGAGGGCTGCAGGTGGCTCCTGGACGCCTGGGCCGGCGAGGGGGGACGCTGGGTTCAGGCTCCGCTCACGCACTTCTGGAGGCTGAGCCCAGACTGGCCTCCCCGCCCCCTTCCCCCAGAACCCACGGCGGGCTGGAGTCCTGGGGCCGGGCTGCCCCTCAGGCCCCCCCTCCCCCTCCTGCTCCCACAAGCTCAGGGGCCTGTTAGCTTCTGAGCAAGGTCTCATCCCAGCCTTCCCTCCCTGCTGGCGCCCACCTATTCCCACCATTGACGCCCTGAC
Source organism: Phyllostomus discolor (assembly GCF_004126475.2). NCBI lineage: Eukaryota > Metazoa > Chordata > Mammalia > Chiroptera > Phyllostomidae > Phyllostomus > Phyllostomus discolor. The sequence continues at coordinate 138,979,283 of NC_040909.2, forward strand.
GCCTCTGCCTGGTGCAGTTGGGGGCGGAGCATCACCAGTGGCCCCCAGGCCTGGTGCTGGGCTGCCCAGGAGGTGCCGGGCCCCCTCCTCTGTCCCCAGGCCCCTCCAGCATCACCCTGTCATCTAATAAACTCGTTGCAGTCACCACTGTCTTCGAACACACACCCAAGCCCACAGCAGGCTGACTGTGGACACGCTGGGTGTCCCCCCGCCGGGGAGTGGACAGTCAGCCGCCACGTCATCTGACCGCACCTCGGGATGGGGGTCAGCCTTCAAAGGAAGAGAACGGTGCTGGGGGAAATAAACCTGCCCTGCCTGCCCTGCCCCTCCCCACGGGCTCCCTCGGAGACCTTAGACCCCGGCTTTATCTCTGCCTAGCTGGCACTTGGGGGAGGGGCAGCCCACACCCCCGCGGGTTTCTGGTCAGCTTTGCCTTACAGAGGGGGCCGCCCCCTGGTTCAATGACCTCCGGACCCCTGGCTCTGAGCCCCGAGGAGGCGGGTGGAGTGGGGCGGGAGCTCATGGTGGCAGGGAGACCAGGCCCGAGGACTCTGTCCCCAGTGTCCTGTGGCGCATGGGCAGGGCGTCAGGCTGAGGGCAGTGTCCTGCGTCCTGTGTCAGGTGTCTCTGCCTGCCACCCACCTCCCCCACACACAGAACGAGGTTCGCCCAGCCCTGGCCGGGGTGGCTCAGTCGGAGCAGTTACCCAGATGGAAAGGTTTTGGGTTCGATTCCTGGTCAGGGTGTGTACAGGAGGCAATCAGTCGTTGCTTCTCTCTCACATCATATTAGTCTCTCTCAATCTCGCTCCCTTCCTCTCTCTAAAAGCAATAAAAAATGTCCTCGGGTGAGGATTAAAAAAAGATCTTTTGCAAGTGGTCTTGATGTTGGAAAACTTTTAGTTTCATGTAATAGCTAATAAGCTGCACTGGCTGGTGTGGCCCAGTGGACTGAGCGCCGGCCATGCGAACCAAAGGGTCGCTGGTTCGATTCCCAGTCAGGGCATGTGCCTGGATTGTGGGCCAGGACCCCCAGTAGGAGGTGCGCGAGAGGCAACCACACAGTGTTGTTTCCCTCCTTCCCTTCTCTCTCTAAAAATAAATAAATAAAACGGGAGTAGGGGGCAGAAAACTGTACTTGAACAATGATTGAAATAAAAAAAAAATAAAAAATAAAAATAAATAAATAAAATCTTAAAAAAAAAAGAAAAGCTAATAAGCTTAGCAACCAATGCGTGTAAAAGCTATTGTTCGAGGAGCTGAAGGTGTGACCCGCCCTGACCCCAGGAGACCACAAGCAGTTCCACGTTGTCCCCAGGAGAGGGCCCCTGAGCCGTCGGGCTCCGGCAGGGAGGGAGCGGGGTGCCCACCACCCAGGGCACAGCTGAAAGGATGCTGCAGCTTGTATCTGGTTAAATTTCCCCCTCAAACCCAAGCCCCTTACCACACTTTTCTCCTCCTTGTAAAAAGGGCTGGTTCAAAATGGGCTCTGAGGCGGTCTGGGAGGGCAGGACCCCCCCCCCCCCCCCCCGCCATTCCCGCAGACTGCCGGCCGTCGAACGCAGCGCTCGTAAAGACACGACCCCCGTCTCTGCTCGGTGGGTCTGGCAGGCGGCAGGAAGGCCGGCTTTTCCGGTTTCCTGCACCGGTTACCCCACACGGGGGCCTGTTTGGGGACCCTCTCTGGGAGTCTGGGTATTTGGCGGGGAGCCCCGTTGGCCGCCTGGACTGGGGGCCCTGAGGTGAAGATCTGGAGACTGCCTGGCAGCTGCCAAGTGACTTCACTCGGGGACTCTGCTCTGACTCTGGGCACTTGCTGCCCCTTCACGTTGGATCGAATCATCGTGCTTTTCAGTTCAGGTTGCAGTCCTGGTCAAGAGTCAGTAATGAGGGTGCTTTCCGGCTCACAGAACTCTGTCTGGTAGAATGGGGGTGGGGGGGGTCCGTTCAGGGAAACAGCCCTTGGGGGCACGTTTGGGCTGATTGGTCGACCTGTGCTGACAGCAAAGAAAGTGGTTTTTACTGTCATGCCGTTTGGCTTATGCGTCGCACAGCCTAGACTCCAGGGAGCCCTGGCCGCTGAACGGGTGGGTCCCTGCTGCTTCTGCTGCAGCTGGAGTTGTTCTGTCCAAGGCGGGGAAGTGGGATGAAATGCCTTTCCTGGGAGCTTTCCTGAGTGTCTACAGTCACGGCGCGGGGCTGAAAGGAAACAGGTGAGTGGTCCAGAGAAGAGGGGGTTTGCCTGTGAAAGACAGCAGACGCTGGGAGGACGGGGCCGGGGAGGTCTGGGCGTCATGGCTGCTGTCAGGGTTCCCACGGCCCTCCAGCCCCCGGGGCGGGGGTCTTCCTCCGTGCTGGGGGCTGGGGGAACCGGGAAAGTGAGCCCGAACTGGTCTCGCAGTCTCGACCCCGTCAAGGAGCCAAATTCAGAGGAGGACAAGCCCCTGCGGGGCCGGGCAATGCCCTGTGTGGAGACTCCCGGTGGCCCCAGGGCCCGAGGGCCAGCCTGCTGGGCGTTATTAGGCACATGCTCTGCTTCTGCGTCAGGTCTGTTAAACTGGAGAAACTCTGGAAGGGCCATGGTGCATCCCTTCAGAACGGAGGAAGGAGAGCACCCAGGCTTCCGAGGCCCTGGAGGCGCTGCTGGCTTCTGCACCGGCCTTGGGGCTTCCAGACCTGCCGGAGCCCTTTCAGTGACACGCATGGGAGAGGCAGGAAGCTGCCCCAGGCGTCTCCACCCAAATGCTCGGTGACGTCACAACCCCGGCATCCTGGTCAGGGGAACTAGGCCACACTGTCCAGGGGCGGCCAGCCCCCTGCGAGCTCTCGCAGGAAGCTGAAGAGTCTTCCCTGGGGCAGCCCACGCCAGCTGCGCGCCCCACCGAGCGCTGAGCCTGCTGGGACGGAAGGGACGTTCGAGGCCCACTGCTGGAAGGAGGGGCAGGTACGAAGCCGTCCTTCCGAACAATTTCATCGTCTCCCTCAAAACTGCAGGTTAGATCCTGCCTCTCTCCTCCCGGAGCCTGGTCCGGCGCAGACGCATGACTGCGCTGAGATCGTTGGTGAGGTGCATCCTAGCAGAGCTGAGTTCCAGGACCACCCTCTAGGAGAGGCGGCCTGGACTCTCTACGCAGATGGAGGTGGTTACTTGGACAAGGGAAGCAGAGAGACTGGGCGTGCAGCTGTGACTCCCAAAGGAGCAGTGGAGGCCAAGGCCTTGCCGTCAGGGGCCTCTGCCCAGAAAGCCGAACTGATTGCATTTATGAGGGCGCTGGAATTGCTGCAGGAAAGGAGAGTGAAAAGTACTGGCTGGTGTGGCTCAGTGGACTGAACACCAGCCTGTGAACTAAAGGGTCACTGGTTCCATTCCCAGTCAGGGGACATGCCTGGGTCCCCAGTAGGGGGCGCACAAGAGGCAAACACACACTGGTGTTTCTTTGCCTCCCATCCCCTGTCTAAAAAACATACTCACTACTTTTTGTTTAACCCCATATTATGGAGAACTTGTTCCTTTCAAGTGAGATAAAAAATATTTAGGTATATTTAACAAAAATGTTCTAAACACCTCTGACTTCTGTCTTGCAGGAGGAACTTATGTCGAACAACTTCTACCACATGTCTTATAGGTGTTTGTACTCCCCTGGGAAGCCGCTGAAATTATTCTTTGTTTCAGCACATCAACAACAAAACACCTTACTTATAACTGGGGACCTGGGATGACTCTGAAGGACAGGAAAATGTTGCCTTAAAAGTCACTAGAGCAGGAACTAGGGGGTAAGGCGCACACACAAAACAGTGACTGATGCAGCCTCAGCCGGAGAGAGCGCAGCTTTTGTCAGTTGTGCTAAAAGCTGTTTTGTGCTTTATCAGGGCTCGTTGCTGCCTGCAACATGCGCTCTTACGTGGATCTGCAATGAAATGTCTTTCTGAGCCCCTACCAGACGGTCTAATAGGTGCTCAGCAGCAAAATGAGTGCTTCCCTGCGGAAGCGATCTCCTAAAAATGAGATGGTAAGCCCTGGCTCGTGCAGCTCAGTGGATTGAGCGCGGGCTGTGAACCAAAGTGTCGCAGGTTCGATTCCCAGTCAGGGTACATGCCTGGGTTGCCGGCCACAGCCCCCAGCAACTGCATGTTGATGTCTCTCTCTCTCCCTCCCTTCCCTCTCTAAAAATAAATAATCTTTTAAAAAAATGAGATTGTGTAAACTAACAGTGGGGGGATGGTAGGGAATTCCAGAGTTGGAAAATTATAGTTTAGGTAATCGCTAGTAAGCTTGGTAATCGATGCAAAAAGCTAACGTTTGGGGAACGGAAGGAGCGACTCCCCCCCCCCCCCCCCGCCCGACTCCAGGAGACCTCGAGCAGCCCCACCTTGGTGCCCGAGAACTGGGGGCAGTTCCAGATGGAATCTGGGCCATCAGGCTCCCGGAGGAGCTGCCCGCCACCTGGACACAGATGACAGAATGCTGCAGCTTTTACCTGATTGGCCTGTTCCCTGAATTCCAAGCCCCTTACCTGCACCTTTCTTTTCCTTACAAAAAGGGCCGGTTTAAAACGGGCTGAGGCGGTGTGTTAGGGGACAAGCCCCCGTCCTCTCAGATGGGTCTGCCAGCCTCCCGTGTCCAGCCGCCCACCCGACAGCTCCCCGGTCAGACACGGGTCCAGCTCGCCCTGTGCAAGCTGGGCTCTGGCCTCCCCGTCACAGCACGCTGTGCCCTGCAGGTGCCCACTCTCCCACGGGCCCTCCTGCGCTGTCGCTGACCCCACGCTGCGGTGCCGGCTCCGACGGACTCTCCCTGCAGCACACACGGGGCGCACCGCCCCGCACCCAGCACTGCCGGCCCTGGCGCTGACCCCCACACAGCCACCCTGTCTCTGCTCTCCGCCTTGCGCAACACCAGCGGGGCCCCTCCTTTCACTGCCTCTAGCCGCCACAGATGTCGAGAAACACCGTCAAGGAGAAAATGCCGATTAAACCCTGGTTCGTCTCTTATTCATCTCCACAGGTGCTTGGGGTGAAACACCTCCGGGGCCCAGAGCCCTGGCCCCGCCTTCCGTCGCCGTCTGCTTGGGTTGCTGCCACGCCTGGCCCGGGTGGAGGCCCGACCGCTGCTTTGCGCATCCAGGCGGCACCCCCAGGGAGGCGGGCGCCCCAAAGTGGAGCCCAGGAGGCCCCTCCCCGACGAACTGCGTGCAGAGCCCCTGGGCCCCAGGGCAGCGGGGCCCCGACTGACGAAGATGCGAACAGGCCCTGGGGGCGGGGCGCCCACCGCAGCCGGAAGCTCAGAAGACATGTTTATTGCGGGGAAGGGGCTCTGGGGCCGAGACCCCGGGGACAGAGGGCTGCTGTGGAGAGTCCAGGGGTCCGAGGGCCGCGGGCCGCACTGGGAGGCCGAGAGGCCCCGCCCCGGCAGAGGCGGGGCCCGGACTCAGGCGTGCAGGAAGCGGTTGAAGGCGTTGTAGGCCGACTCCAGGTCGAACAGCATCTGGCGCACCTGGGAGTCGTCCAGCTCGTCGGACGCCGACATGCCGCTCAGGGTCTGCAGCCTGCGGGGTGGGAGCGCAGGGGTGGGGGGCTGCTCGGAGGGCCCCGGGGCCCCCAGCAAGGGCCCGAGACTCACCACTGGCTGACTGTCTGGCGGCCCTCGAAGTCGGGCGGCAGGTGGCTCATGCGGTGCATGGTCTCCATCAGCTCCCGCAGGTCAGGCTGGATCTGCCAAAGCCACGCGGTGAGGCCCCCTCCCCGGCGCCCCGCCCCCGCCGGCAGGCCCGGGAGCGCCACGCACCTCGTCCATGGCGCGGATCTCCAGGCGCAGCTTGTCCATCACCGTGATGAAGAGCTGGGGCAGGCGCGTGCGTGAGGAAGACCGCCCCGCCCCGGGGCTGCCCAGGCTCCCGCTCAGCCCCTCTCCGGCCGCGGGGACCCAGCCCTTCCCTCCTCAGCCTCCACCCCTGATCACCAGACTCCTCCGGCAGTTGTGTTCCATGGCCCTGGGCTACCCCACGGGGGTCCCGGGCTGCAGGGGAGACTCAGGGGCTTCCTGGACACTGCCCCCCCCCCCGGAGGAGGGGCCTGCCCACCCCTCTCACGGGGAGCCACAGGCCCCCTGCTGTGCAGGGGGTCAGTGCTGTGCAGCTGGGAAGCCCCAGGACCCTCGTCCCCGAGGTGGGCGGGCGGGCTCACCGAGACCACGTCGGCGATGCAGCGGTTGAGGTTGCCCTTGTCGTCCTTGATGGTGATGGGCCTGTCCTCCTTGATCCTCTCCATGGCCAGCGGGCAGTCCAGCTGAGGGGGGCACGGGGGTGTTGGCCAGGCCCCTCTCAGCAGTGCCCACACGCCCCCCTCCCGCCCCCCTGGGGACGCACGCGGAACTTGCGGCAGAATTCGTCAATGGAGCTGATCTCGGAGCCCTGGACCTGCCGGAAGGCAGCTTTGTACTGAACCAGGAGGCGGGAGCAGGCTGCAGTGTACCTGGGGAGAGGGCCAGCCTCGGGCTCAGCACGGCTCACTTGGGTCCCCACAGGAAAGAGCTCTGGTCGGCTGCCCCAGGGTGCCAGGCCTGCAGCGGGCAGTTTGGCCCCAAGCCCAGTGCCGGGCAGAGGCCCAGCAGCGCCCGCTGCCTGCCCTCCCGGGCCACGCTGGTCCTCCGAACCAAGGCTCCACGGCCCTCCCTACGGCACCGGGTATGGCAGGCAGCACTTCACAGCCCCCGGCCCCCAATTCTCCCCCCATCCTCTGAGGCCCTCACACTGCCGAGGACACCTGCACCCAGGGGAGCAGGCTGGCGGCCAGGGCGGTAGATGCACCTCTCCCTGCGGACACTGCAGAAAAGCCAGGACTTCCGGGCTGTGAAGGTGCCCAGGCTGCCAGCGCCCAGGGGTGGCTGCCCAGCCTGACCGGGCAGCGGAGGCCCCCAGCAGACCCCCCTCACTCCTGCTGAGCACCCAGGCCCTAGAGGGCGGAGACAAGCCTCTCCGGAGCCAGGCAGCCGTCGGTGGGCCCGGATAGGACCCTCACTCGTTGGGCGTGACGCAGTCCTTGATGTACGCCTTCTCCAGGGCCTGCATGGTCTTCACGACCGCAAACAGCTCTGCCATGTTGTCATACCTGAGGAGGGCGTGTCCGTCAGGTGGCCGCCAAGGCCCCCAGGACCCAGGGCACGGCTGCGGCAAACCCCGCCCTTGGCCCAGCCCGACCGACGTCCCCCAGACCCTCGGAGCGCGCCCGGGCGGCAGCCGGGTGCCGGACTCACTTCTCCCGTTCCCGTGCGTTCTTGTACAGCTTCACTTCCTGTCGGGGAGAGGGGCCGTGTGGGCACGGGGTGGCCGCCCACCCGAGCGTGTGCTGCTGGTGAGTGCCCTCCAGGCAGGTGCCCGCCACTCACCTCGTACAGTTCCGGCTTGTTTCCAGGGGCTGCAACAGAGCAGGCGTGGAGCTGGCAGGCCCGTCCATCCGCCCAGCCCCTCCCGACACCCTCCCCGCCCCCCGGCCTCTGTCACACAGAGTCTGCCGGGGCCCGGGAATGCTGTCAGCTTGTGGGGAGACTTGGGGCCTGCCCCCCCGTCCCACCACTGCTTGTCGGCCCCCTCACCCTACAGCAGGGCGACCATACCCTGCTCACAGTGCCGTGATGGGGCACACGTTTGTCACATGCACCGTGCGTGATCTCGCCCCTGGCTGGGTGACCCTGGCATGCCCAGGACCTCCTGGGGTCCCAGCCACACTAAAGCTGTCATGTCCGCGTGCACCGGCCCTGCCTGGAGGGGGTCTCTGGGCCCCGGAGATGAAATGCACCGGCCCCTGAGACTGTTATTGCGGGAGACACATAGACACCCCCCTGCAACCCTTGGCCACGGCTCCCATCAGCCGCTGCAGCAGGCACTTTCAGGCCTGGGTGTGCCCCGCCCCTGGGCACAGCTCAGGCACACTCACCTCCCATGCCTGGGGTGGCTGGGATCCCGTGAAACATCCTGGAAGTTCAGGTGGCTGCAGCAGACACCTGCGGAGCAGAACCAGCACAGACTCGAAGGGGGTCCCCGACTCCTCACCAAGAGCTTCCCCACCCTCAGCAGAGACGGATGAGAAGCGGCAATGGACACACAGGACAGCGAATGCTGTGCAGGGCCCCCAGCCTTGCCCTGGACACTGTCAGGGGGAAGCACCTCAGGGGAGCAGTCGCGGTGCGGGGAAGGGCAGGCTGCTCAGAGCCCCGAGACCAGGGGAAGACGGACAACCCAAGGACCCAGAGGGGCGTCTGGGCAGAAGAAACAGCACAGGTGACAGCAGGTCTCCGTACAGGGGCTGACGTGGGGGAGCAGACAAGCAGGGGTTGGAGGGCTTTCTGAGTGAGGAGCATCCCAGGGTCGCGTGGGGTGGAGAGGAGGGAGAGAAGGCGGGGCCACCGAGCACAGAGCGCACACAGGTCAGGGGTCTGAGTGTGAGCTTTGCGCTGACTCAGTGGGAGCCCCTGGAGGGTCCAAGACAAGCTCTGGGGGTTCTGGGTGGGCAGTGGGCTGGAGGAGGGGAGGCAGGAGGCCACCAGGAGGGTCCTGGCCAGTCAGGAAGCAGATGCAATGGCTGGGGCTAGTTCCAGACACGTTCTGGAGACCAACCCCTCCCTCTGAAGGGTTGGAAAGGGGCGTAAAGGAGCCAAGTATGACACCCTTGTTTTTGGCCCAACGGCACCACGACGGTAAGATGAGCTGAGGAGCAGGTTTACAGGCAGGCAGGGGGGCAGGTAAGTGCACCCTGGTTTGGATGTGTTAGCCTTGAGGCTCCATTAGGCACCCAAGACGAGTGCAGAGGCAGGAGGAGGTCAGGGTTGAGCTGGTGCTGTCCCACGAGGGGCAGTTAGGGGCAAACGAAGAGAAATAGGAACCCTGGGCCACCCAGCTGCATGGGGCATGGGGCAGGTAGGGTGAGGGCTGAGAAAGCGCAGCGTCGTCCAAGCCGAGCCGCGCGTCTCAGAGAAGCAAGGGCCAGGACTAAGACGGCTGGTGCAGTGACAAGAGCCCACTGGGTGAGGGCACCGGGACTATGGAGCGGCCTTCCCGGAGGCCCAGGGAGGGGGCGCCCAGGCGGTGTGACAGCCGCATTCCCTTCAGCCACGCAAACCCTAACCCTAACCCCCTGGCCACAAGCGAGTACGCGGCTGAACCTCCCAAACCGGGCCTGAGCCAGAAAAGCGAGTTTCCAGGGAATGCCCGTGATGTAGGTGACATCGGGTCTAGGCCAGCAACGAGGCGCCCAGAGCGGGGGCACACTCGGGGCCCAGGGCCGGCCGGGGGGGCGCTCAGGCGCGGGCTGTGGGAACGTACCCCGGGCTGCTACCCACCACTGCCGGGCTCGGAGACGCCAATCCCGGGCCCCGGGAGAGGACGCCCCAAGATGAGGGGCCAGAGCTCGAGGAAGGGTATCCTCCGCGGGGTGGCAGCGCCCACGGGTCGAGGGCCAAGTTGCCTGTCCCCATCGGGTCAGCCGACCCTCGCCCGCCCGCCCCCCAGTTCGCAGTACCTGGGCAGGACGCACTGGTTGGAGAGATGGCGCTGGGGCGGGGTCGGTGCGGATCGACCGCTCGGCGATCCCTCACGCCTGCGCGGGCGCGCGGCTCCCTACCATCTGCACTCAACTCTCACGCCTGCGCCTGCGCGGGACCACGACAGCCCCGCCCCCCGCGAGGCGGCTCCAGGGGTCCGGCGCTCAGACCCGTGAGCATCCCGCCCGGCCCGGCCCGGCCCGACTGACGCGGGAGGAGCCGGGCCAGGGCTCTGCCGTCGCGCACCAGGCCTCTCGGTGGCCGCGCCCGCCCTCGACTCTGCGGCGGTTTCCCGGCGGCAGTGCCGGCCGAGCGCGTCTCCCGCCCACCCCGCAGGAACAGCCGGGGCGACGCGACAGCAGCATTCTTTATTGGGGGCACGGGGAGGGTACAAGGCGGCGCCGGCGTCAGAGGCACCGGAAGAAGAACTTGGAGCCTCGGTCCAGCGTGCGGGAGCCGGGGCCCGGCTGGCTGGGCAGCAGCTGGCGCAGAGCGGCCCGGTCCTCGGAGGAGAGCCTCCTGCTGCACAATTGCAGCTCCTGCAGCCGCGCGGTGATCTGGTCCCGGAGACCCGGGTCCAGGGGACCCTGGACAGCGCAGCCTGCGGAGGGGAGGCAGGGCAGGCCTCAGGGAGCTGCTCCCAGCTGGCGCACCGGGCGGTGCTCGGGGAAGGACCGCCCGCAGAGAGCGAGGTGGGGAGCACTCTGGGAAGGGGCGTGCTCTCCCAGGGGGCCGGCTGGGTCCCTTTTCGGAGTCAGCGGTCAGGTTAGGGGGAGACGGGCTGGAATAAACGCTGCATTCACAGGTGCGCCTCTGAGCGTGTCTATGCTGCCGCCCAGGTCTTTTCATCTCTCAAGTGTACACAGTAGGGCTGCTGGGGTGGGGCTTGGTCCTCAGAAGCCATAGCACCCTGGGAGGCTCCGGACCCCAGGGAGCATGGTTAGGGTGCAGAGGCCTGCTTTCAGGGCTACCTTCCTGGGGGGGCGAGGAAGAACCCAGGGGCCCCGTGTAAACCCCGCCCCCAGCCCTTGCCCGCCCGCAGGCCAACTGTCCAGCCCAGGCTCCAGCTCCATGCGCTTGGCTACTGGGTGGCCTGCCGGTCATGGAGGTAGCTCCAGCAGGGTGCTGTGGGTGTGTGGCCCGCACTGGGGACAAGCTGAGTCAGGTCCCAGGCTAGGAAGGTAGTCTGTCAGCCCCCGACCAGAACTGGGAGGGTTCCTCGGTGGCAGCTTTCACCACTGTTCCCCTGAGCTCCCTCCCTCCGCTTGACAATGGGAATTGGATGGTTCCCTTGGAAGGGGGTCCCACACCCCGGACCATGATCCCTGAGGGTCTGGCCAAACGGGCCAGAGGCAGAGACCCCATGCTCCTCCTGCCCCATCATTTTAGGAGCTGGGCTCACACCCCTTTCCAGTTACCTGTCCTGCACTGTGTCAGCCTCAGGGGCCCTGCCCACCATGAGGAGGAGGCACCTGGGCCTCAGGCAGGTCCCCGAGGAGGAAGCTGTGTCACCAGCCCTGGTGTGGCGGGACAGCACCATACCCAGAGCTCACCTGCCAGGCCCAGGAAGCTCAGGCCTTGGGGCCGCTCCTGGAGGGCAGACAGGAGCTCCTCCAGGCCGGCACAGCCAACCTCAGGGTTGGCAGACAGGTCCAGCGAGACAAGTGAGGGGCACAGAGGGAGGCATCTGGGATGACGGAAGAAGTGAAGGGGTCAGTTTCCAGGGAGGGAGGCCCCCAACACTGGGGAAAGCTGCCCCAGACAAACCCCCAGTTCGGAGGGCCACCAGCTAGGCCCAGTAGGTCCTGTCCCCCAGCCTGGCATGGGCACAGGCGTCCCCTCAGGGTGTCAGGGGCCAAGATCACAGTGGCAAGGCTTGGGGCGCACTCGGGAGAGAGCTGGCACCACTCCCTGTCCCCTTTCCCCGCCTGACCTAGCACCCCAAAACCCAGGCTCATATCAGGGGCCTCGATATGAGAACCCCCTTCAGGACGTGGGCAGGACAGTGTTACCTGCTCAGTTCTCTCACTGCCTTGTTGCCCAGGTGGTTTGCGGACAGGTTCAAGTGCACCAGAGCGCAGCCTTCCTAGAAAGCGGAGGCCCAAGGCAGGCTGCAGTGAGCGGGCACTTGCCCTCCCCGCCTGTGGTGCTGGCCAGACAGCTTTCCCCTTTCCTGGGGGTGAGGGGGCGTCAGAGGGAAGCGGCGTCTCCTCAATTTCCAGGTGAAGGCCGCACCTGGCACACTGTGACGTGAGAGTCTCGGGCACCCAGCCTCAGCGGGAAGAGAGAGCCTCATCCCAGGAGAGAACCGGGAGGCCTGACGTGTTTCTTGGGACCTGCCTGGGGCAAGCGAGGCCACCCGGGCCCCAGTGTCCTTCCTGCTGGAATTCACAGCCCGAAGTGGGCAGCTTCCCCATGGCGGCTCTGCCTCGGAAGCTGCGACACTCGCCCCTGCCTCAGGCTTCAGCTGTGGGTTGGCTTTTGTCCCCACCCATGTACCTTGGTCAGGTATCTGACCACGGGGTCCATGAGGCCGGCATCGCTCTTGCTGGCCACGGAGCTGACCTCCAGGCGCAGGAGGGTCTGGGCGGGCAGGCTCTGCAGGGTCTGGGCCAGGGCAGTGGTGCCCAGGACGTTGTAGGACAAGGACAGGGTCTTCAGGTGCTTGGCATCTGAACCGGGGGCCGGAACCATGTCAGTGCCACATAGCCACCACCCCAGCTGCGCTGTGGTGTCCTGTGCCCCAAGACTGTGCAAGGGAACAGGCTGCTTCTGCCCAGGGACATGTGGCTGGGGAGGGCATGAGCCAGCCTCCAGAGCCCAGGAACCCAGCATCTCCCCACCCTTTCTGGCCTCAGCCTGCCCTGGGCAGGAACTGGTGTGGTGGGGTCAGGGAGTGCTCAGAGCCCCGAGCCCCACCCCTGAGCCCACCACCTCGGCAGAAAGGCCCCAGTCTCAGTACTGGGGCCATGGCTCTTGCGGCCCTGGGGGCCTGCAGTGGAATGACCGCAGGCCCACGCGTGGAACGGGGCCAGTGGGACTGCTGGGACTGGGGCTCTGTCCTGTGGTATGGCCCTGACTGGGCAAGTCCCAGATGCCCCAGCGCCCAGCAGGTCGGGCACCCACATCTGTCTACCCACGTGTGTCCAGAAGCCGGGCCAATGCCTCTTGCTCAAGGCACAGCCCCTGGATGCACCTCTCTGACTGCAGCTGGGCCCCTGGGGCCAGGGAGTGGACGTGCAGTCAGCTCACCTTGGAAGGCACAGCCCAGGGCTGCCTGGTGGCTCAAGAGGAAACCGGGGCCAAAGCCACAGGCCCGGAGGTGCAGAGTGCTGAGCGCAGGGCAGGCCCGCAGGATGGAGGCCAGGGCCTGGCCACAGCCATCCCCAAGGGGGTTCATGCTTAGGTCCAGCTCCTCCAGGTTCTGAGGAAGACACAGGCCCCAGAGCAGCTGGTGTCCTTGCCGTCCCAGCTCTGGGCCTCAGCCAGCACAGCGCCCCCCCGCTGCACCCTCCCACCGAGGCCTGGCCCAGTGCGGGCAGCCGAGTGTTCCAACGCCGCCCTGTCTCCGACCTGCTGCTCCCCACCCTTTACCTGCAAGGTGGCCTGTCCCAGGAGGCCTGCGGCGAGCTGCCGCAGGCCCTCGGGGCCCAGGTGGTTGGAGGAGAGGTCGAAGACGGTCAGGCCGGGCACAGTGCTCAGGGCGGCCAGCAGCTCAGCGGCGCAGCCGTCCCCCAACCGGTTCCCCGCCAGGCGCAGCTCCCGGAGTGCCGCGTGCAGCTTGAGGGCCCGCAGCAAGGGGGCGAGCTGGGCCGGGCGCAGGGCCAGGCCGCAGGCTCGGAACACGGGCCCCAGGCCCTGGCACTCCACAGCCCGCAGAACCTGCGGGTGCTCCCCTGCGAGGGGCCGGGGCGTCACTGGGGCCAGAGCCCCCCTGTCCGCCAGCAGCCCCCCTCACTTCCCAGCCCACCTTCTCCAAGCCCGTGGGCCCCAGTGCAGGCTGGTGAGCGGTGCTGGCCACACCTGCTCCGTGGGACCTTCCCCAGCGGGGCCCCAGCCTCTGCCAGCCGCCCCACATCTCAGCCTGGCGGCTCCGGGGTCTCTGCCAGGTCTCGTCTCCACACGGAGCCACTTTCCCCACTCGCTGCTCGCGCATGTGGGCAGCGGTCGGGGAGGAAGCCCTGAGGACAGGTGAGCGGGGGACCCAGGGGCCTGGGATTGCCAGTCACGGTGGGAGCCCACGTGCCCAGCCCCTCCACCCAGGCGACTGGGGGCCTCCGGGCCCTTACTCTGCCCCAGGCTCTGGCAGGCCCTGCGGTAGCGGTCTGTCAGCGGGGGGAGGTCCCACGAGGTCACTTCGGCCAACACCTGGAAAGCACCGTCCGGTCGGTGGCCCTGGGAACACCCGGCACCAGGGGTGCCCCCCACTCGGGGCTCGGGGCCTGGCTCCTGCCGCTCACCTCCTCGTTGCTCTGCAGCACATCGGGGATGGGGTCCTGTGGGGCCAGCAGGGCCCCCTCCTTCCGCAGGGTGAGCCTCGGCAGCAGCCCACAGGCCTGGTAGTAGCGTTGGGCGGCCTGGTCAGCCAGCCAGGCCACGGAGTGGGCCTCCTTGCTGTGGGGACAGAGGGCGCACTGAACCCTGGGGGGGCCTGGCCAGGCCCCTGCACACGCTGGGGAAAGGCCCTGGGGTCCAGCCGTTCGTGCTCTTGGGTGAAAACCTCCTCATCTGGCTGCCCCCCCAACCCACCCGCTCAGGATGCCTGCAGCCCAGCTGACCTCCCGCTCCCGGGCCACTCCCAGGGCCGCAGGACCTCACCTGACCCTCCGGGGCCCAGGCTGTGCTTGTGCAGAGCGGCCCGACCTTGCCGCTGCCCTGCCTGATCCGCAAACCCCCGGGCTCTTGGCTCCCACCCCTGGCAGAACCCACCGGGGCACACGGAGCCAGGGCTGGGAAGGACAGGGGGCACCCTACCTGTGTGGAACAGGGATGAGGAAAAGGCTGTCCCGTACTCGAACTCGAACCCGGATGGCAGGGGGCAGGACTGGTCCCTGGCAGAAAGGGGCAGGGAGATGGCGGAGTTACCAACACAGCCCCCTGCCCACCTTCAGCCACCTTCGCAGGGGCCGGCTCTGCTCCAGGCCTGCGCACCCACCGGGGGATGGCCTGCTGCAGGGGTGTCGCCGCCGGGCACCTCAGGGCTCCGTGGGGGCTCCGTGGGTGCGCCGCAGCCTCCGCTTGCTCGGACCCCTGCACCCCGACTGCCGAAGTGGGGCAGCCGGCTCTGCCGAGCCTGGGCCCGCGGCCTGACGGGGCTCTCGTCGCTGCTCGACCCCGAGGCGCTGCGCCGGGCCCTGTACCCTCGGTCCCGGCGGCCGTGGGTCAGCAAGTCGTCTTCCAACCAGGCCCCCGCCGGGCACTCCTCCTCGGGGATCAGCGCCGACGGCGGGGTGGGGGCCTCGCCTGGGCCCCGGGGCGGGTCAGGCCCTAGGCGGCAGCTCTGGGCACTGCCCACTCCCTGATCGGCTGTCCTGCTGGCTGTCGCCGCCTCCCTGGTGCTGCCGTGGCCAGGCACCCGGGCCCTGGCTCGCTGCCCCGGGGCTGCGTGCCGGGGCCTCTTCCGCATTGGCCCGGGCGGGCCTGCGCTGGCCTCACCCTCCGAGCTGCTGCTGCTGGCCAGCTGGTGCCTGCTCCTCCGGGACCTGGCCGTGGCTGGCCCTGCCTGCGCCCCCGAGACTCCGGCGCTGGCCTGCGAGGCCTCTGGGGGTCCTGGGCAGGGTCTCGAGGGAGGGGTCTCGGGGTCAAACAGATGGTCACTTGGGGGGGACCGGGGAGCCAGGGGGCTGTGGGGAGCTGTGGGGAGATGGAAGCTGCCGTGAGGCCGGCCCGACACTCCTGCCCCCCATGTGGGCGTGCCCAGGGGGCCCAGGGGACTCTCGGGCTGGGGGTCCCTCCTTGCCTCGGCCGGAGGAGGACGCCCGGAGCAGCCTCTCCATCACGCTGGCCTTCTCCCGCGTCTCGCTGTCCAGGTCCCTGTGGTACAGCTTCACCCACTGCCGCAGCGTCTCCAGTGGGCTGTGGCCCTGTGCGGCAGCCACCTGAGCAAGGCTGGCAGGAACAGACCTGCCAGCCATGGCCCAGCCCACCGGCCCTTGTCCCCGCTCACCTTCCTGGTCCGGAGGGTGACCGATGCCCCCCGTTGAATGAGCAGCTCGGCCACCTCGAAGTGGCCACAGGTGAGAGCATCGTGCAGGGGAGTGATGCCCTCGCAGCCCTGGCCGCCCGGGTCATCCACCGCGGCCCCGTGGTCCAGCAGAAAGCGGACAATGTCTGTGGGATGGGGGATGTGAGCCGGCTGCCGGAGCCTCCTCGGACCCTCCCCGTGGCGCGACAGCCCCCGGGCCCAGGCTCACCCAGGTGCCCGTAGTTGCAGGCCTCGTGCAAGGGTGTCCAGCCACAGTAGTCCCGAGGGTTCAGCGGGTGGCCCTGCGACCAAGGTCAACAGGAAGGAGCCTCACCACGTCCCCGTGGCCTGACCTCCCCTCTCCTCGGGGCTCTGAGGCCTGAGGAGGGCCAGGTCCCGGGCTGCAGAGCCCAGAGCAGGTCCCGTGGGTCCAGCCACGCCTGACCTGGCCCAGGTCCCACCCGTGTGGAGGAGACGCCCCCCACCGAGAGGCAGAGTCCCTGGCAGGGCCCCACAGGGACGGCACTCCCTCCCACCCCCTCGGCGCAGGCAGCGCACCCACCCAGAGAGCCCCCGCTGTGCCCCGGGGGGTGCGGGGACACGCGCAGGCCCACCTGCCTCACGAGGTCCTGGACGCGGCGCAGCTGGCCCTCGATGCAGGCTCGGTGCAGCAGGGTCTCCCCCACGTCGTTGCGCCGGTTCCACTGGGGGTGCGGTCACCGCAGAACAGGGGCAGAGGGTGAGGGGCCCGGCCACGCCAGTGAGCGCCAGAGGAGACACCCACCCAGGGTCCTCACCTTGTTCACCTGCCGCCGGCCCAGGCAGCCCCGCAGCTCCTCGTCCTCCTCCAGCTGCTGGGACTGGCCATCTGCCTCGCCCTCTGTGACAGAGCCCAGCCGGCACCCCCGGTGAGCCCAGCCCCCGCCCACCCAGCCCCCTCCCATGGCACTCAGGCCTCACGTCCCGCACCCAGGCCTGCTGGGTGGGCAGTGTCCTTCCTCTGCTGAGACGTGTCCTCGTTGGGACAGGTCACACCCATGTTAAGAACAGCTTGTCCTTGAGCCTGGGTGCCCTCTGCCTGCCCAGCCCACTGCGGCCCCTCCCCCAGCTCCTTGCCTGGCCTCACTCTCCACCCCTGCTCCTGCCTCTCCCCTCCTGTGCCTCCGGCCCCTTCTAGAGCCTTTCCTCACTGTGACCACCTGATGAACAGCATGGCCTAAAGTTTTCTCTGGTCCTCTCTCTGCGCCCTGACTGTGGCTCCCTGCACTTACCCCCCAGCGGCATCCAGCTGACCCCCTTTGGCTAGGCCCAAACCTCCCTGCAGCCCCTGGACAACCGCCAAGAGCTTCTGAGGGCCCCTCAAGCCCAAAACTGCACTCCTGGCCCCAGCCCCCCTTCCCTGCCCGCCCCCGCACCCTGCAACAGCTACAGCCCACGCCCACCCCAGACTGCCCCGCACATCCACCTGCCACAACACCAACCACAAGGGCAGGGGAATCTGTACCAGCTCTCAGGGTCTCGGGAAGTGCCGAGCCCCACACCCCCTCACCTGCCTGTGCTTGCAGGGTCCCTGGGCTGCAGCTCTGACCCTGTGCCCCCTCCCTGGGGTGCCTACCCACTCCCATCACCAGCCCTTCTGGGAAGGATCCAGGGCAGCCCCAGGCTCCTGCACACACCCCTCTGTCCTGCTCACTGGCACTGCTCACCCCCCTTGCATGAAGCTGTCTTCCGTCACAAACCTGGGAGCAGGCCCACGAAGGTACCACCCTCAGCAGCTGCAGCCCAGGGCCCAGCTTGAGCAGGTGTCGGGGAGCGGACCCCAGGGCTGTCAGCGACACTCGGGTCTCACCGCTGTCTGAGAGCTCCAGCTCGCTGGCCTCCAGGGTGCTGCTGTCCTCGTCACCCTCCCCGTCTTCCTCATCTTCACCCTCGCTCTGGTCTGCACTCAGGTCCTGTAGCCTGGCTTCCGTGCCCGGGGCCTCCTGGGGCTGCAGCCGGAGCTGTACCGTGTGGAGGTGCTGCAGGACCTGCCTCTGAGGAGCAGAGGACACCTGGTCACGGCCACAGACACAGCAGCCACCCCGGGCGGGGAGACACGGCGCAGGGGGCGGGTACAAGGGTTAGGGACGCACCTGCAGCTGGGGCTGCTGAGCCCGCTGGGCACAGCAGAGAGCCTTCTGGAAGCACGGCGCCAGCTCCTCGTAGGCGTCGCCAGCCTCCTCGCGGGACAGCGCGATGTTCAGCCAGGTCTTGGCTTCCTGGGGCAAGAGGAAGAGTGAGCTCAGCGATGGCCGTCCCCTGTCCCCTCGAAAGAAACGCCCACCCCGCCCACCCCCGGAGCGGCGGTGCCGAGGCCGAGCTGTGGGGACAGGTGCAGAGACCTGGGTGTGCTGCCGCCGCTCACCTCCAGGGCGTTGCCGTCCCGCAGCCTCAGCTCCTCCTCATAGTGGTGCACGGCCCGGCGGTGGTCCCTCATGTCCCCCATGGTGGCGGCCAGGGACACGTGGATGACAGCCAGCTCAGGCCCCGGCCGGCCCAGCTGCTCCGCAAAATCCAGCTGGGGACCAGACAGTGAGGCCAGGGCCCCTGCACACCTTGGGAGCCCAGAGCGCTGCGGTCCCTTCCCTCCCACCTGCCCAGGTGTGCACCTGCTTCTCGTAGGCCTCGGCCGCCTTGGGGAAGTCGCCTGCCTTGGAGAACAAGTCCCCCAGCTGCTCACAGAGGGCCATGGCGCCGCGGGGGTCGCTGCTCTCAGACTCCTCCAGGCGCTGCTGCAGCCGGGTCACCGCCAGCACTGCCGGGAAGAGCCTCGTGCGAGCGGCAGCGCAACGCGGGGTCCAGCCCAGCCCTGCCGCCCGTTAGCTGTACCCCCTTGGGTGGGCCGCCCGCCCTGCCTGGCCCCCACCCACCCGCCCGCAAGACGGGTTAGCCAGAGACTCGGCCTTGTGGGGTTTGTTACAAGGACTGAAAAGAACAGACGACACCTCCGAGCACTGCTGCCTCGAGTCATGGGCAGGCCACTGCCTGCCACTGCTCACGCCGCCCGCCAGCACCCCGGGCTACACACTGCGCTCGCTCTAGGTGGGACGACGTTCGTCCAGTTCACCAAAGATCCAGGCTCCCGGGAAATGTCCAGCCAGGCTCCTGACCCACCCCAGGGCTTCTCTGACACTGAGCTGAAGACTCAGGGAAGCAGGACTCTCCTCCCAGCAGGAAGCGGGGAGCTGCTACCTCCTCAAGGACACGTGCCCGGTCCCCTCTGCTGAGGGAGGGGAGCCCTAAGCCCCAGGGTGCCGTCCGGGCTCACCATGCTTGAGGGCCCGGCACACGGCTGCCTTCTGCGAAGGTTTCTGGGAGCCCAGCCTGTAGGCCTTCTTCAGCGCTCTCTTGGCGGCCAGAAAATCGCCCAGGTCTTGGAGGACCTGGGGATGAGGGAGGTCAGGCTGCGGCCCCGGGGCCCCAGGCTGCCCTCGGCCGAGCCCTCACTGACGAGAGGGCACCTGTGAGATGAGCAGGCAGCACTCGCTCTCCATGAGCCCCTTCTTCATGGCACGCGCGCACTCCCGGGCCCCTTCCAGGCAGCGCATGGCCTGGGAGTGCTGCCCGTGGCGCCAGCGGATGGCGCCCAAGTTGTAGCGGGCGCGGAACAGGTCCTCGTACAGGTGGTTCTGCCTGTGGGGTGGGGGGGGGGGCAAGTGCTCAGGGCGCCGCACGCTGGGCCCAGCCGCCCGGCGGCCCCTCCCCCCGCAGGAGGCAGACTGGCCAGGCTGCCCGCTCTGCCCCACAGCTGCTTCCTCCTGGAACGGGGACTCTGCTCCCTCCTCGGCCGAGCAGGGCAGGCTTACTCAGCGAGAAAGATGCTCTTCTTGAAGTAGTCGTTGCACAGGGCAGCCTGCTGTAGGCTCTCGAAGGTGAGGCCCAGGTTGAGGTACAGCCGGGCTCTCATCTCACTCAGCTCTCGCTTGGACAACGTCCCTGGAAGATGACCTCTGGACACTCAGGGCCTTGACCCCAGTTAGGGTCTCCAGCTTTGAGCCCTGTCCCCCACCCCTCTTCCTGCCTCTCTCGGGGGTCGCAGCAGCCACACTGCGGACAGTGCGGAAGGACAAAGAGCAGAGGGCTGACTTCCAGCGCCAATGCTGCCAGGAGTGTGGGTGATGTGCCCCCTCTTTAGGGGGCTAATGAGAACAGATCCCAACTCCGCCCACACAGGTAGAGCTGCAGTTTCCTGGGCCCACAGCCCTGGACACAGAGGGCGGGGAGGGCTGCACCCCAGGGCACCCACTTTGCAGCTTCTCATCCACAATAGCCAAGCTCTTCTCGAAGGCAGCCCGAGCCTGCAGCAAAGCGTCCTGGGACTGGCAATGGTAATAGACATCCAGGTGGGTGCGGCCAATGGTCGCCCAGGCCCTTTGCAGCTCCGTGTGGTTGGACAGGGAACGGGCCAGCTCCAGGTACAGGTGCTGGTGCTGGTGTGCAGAGGGATAAGTGGCTGTGAGCCAGCTCCTGCCTCCAGCAAACCCCACATTGCAGGAGCTCGCTATCCTTGCACAGGAGAGGCCCTGCTCCCCAGAACACCCCCTCCATCCAAAACATCTCCTGTATGCCAAGGGTTGCCTGTGGGGACACCAGCTCCATAACCCAACAGGTACTTGTCAGGACGAGGGCAGGAGGGGGAGGCAGGGCAGGGTGTGTGGACACAATGTAAAAGGCTGGATTACTACAGCCCCACCCAGAGCCAGGCCACCACACCCTGAAGGTAAGGCCCAGTTGCACACAGCCCGTCACCCTGCTGGCAGAGGGCGGAGGAGTAGAGACTGTGCCTCAGTCCTCAAAAAGGGATCCCCATGAAAGACAGGCCCAGGACGCCTGGGTCCAGCCGGTGTGGGTGTTGGGTGTGCAGCCCACCTGCAGGGCAGCTGAGTAGTCCTCCATCTCCGCCAGCCGCTCCCCGATCTTCCGGTGGGCCACGGCGCAGCCCAGGGTATCGTCCGCGCTCTCCAGCAGCCGCAGCTCCTGCTGATGCTCCTGCAGGGCCTCGAGGTAGCGGCCTGGAGGTCGGGAGGGCCGGCGGGCTTCAGCAAGGCTGGGCAGTCGGCCGGCCGGGGGCCGCGGGCAGCGCGCTAGACAGGGCTACCGCCCCCGTCCTGAGCGTGCCCCCCCCCCCCCACGGCCGTGGACGTCCCCACCGCCGGGCTCCGCGCGAGGCACGCACCATGGCTGGCCAGCAGCTCCCCCAGCTGGTGACAGAGCGCGGCTTCCTCCCGCAGCTGTCCGCTGGTCTGGGCCTTGGCTTTAGCCTTGCTCAGCTCTGCAGAGAGAGAACGAGGCCGGGAAGCTGAGGCCCTCCACCGCGCCGGCCAGACCGCTCCCGGGACCGCGCTCGGGCGGTCGGCTCGGGGACTCACGTCGGAGCTCTCGGTCCAGGCTCATCGTGGTCCGGCCGCCGCTCAGGGATCCGGACTTCCCGCGCTCCCACGGCCCCGCCCCGCGCCCCGAGCGTCGCGGAGCATCCCGGGAAGTGTAGTCCGGCCACCCGAAGCATCCTGGGAGCTGTAGTCTGACCGGCTCTGGACCCGAGGAGCGGCGAGAGGTCTGCCGCCTCCAGGGACCCCCCGAGGCCGTGCGGACGCCGAGGCGCCCCCGCGCCGGCCCCGCGCCGGCCCCCGCCCCGTTCCGCCGCCGACCCCACACTCACCCAGCCTGCCCGCAGGTGCGACTTTTCCGGAGGAGCGTACTGCCGTCGTGTAGGAAGTGACCCGTGACCTCGCCGCCTGGAGCTCTCGACGTTCCCGTGGTCCGTCCCGTCCGGGGACGCAAAGCCAGTGCTGCCGGGGGAGGGGGACGTTTTCCGTTAGAGCCGCAGGCCCACCCTGTGCTGCGAGAGGCGGCAGGAGTGAGTCTGGCCATGAGCGCGGAGACCCGCCGCTCCTGCGTGGACCCCCAGACCCCGGACTCGAGTGCCCGCACCTGCTGCGCCAAGGGCTCCCGGCCCCGGCCGCACGGCACGCCTAGCCCAGGGCGCCGGAGCCACGGCCAGAGTCCCGAAGGCCCCAGAGGAAGCCTGGAGGGAAGGAGCGGGAGATGGACGTTTTTATTTTCTATGGAAATCGAAAGACACCCAGTGGGGTCAGAGCCTCGGGCAGTGCGTGGACGTTAAGGTCTGATAGGGAGGCAATGATGTGCGGGGCGGAGGGGTCCTTAGGTCTGAGAAAGGCTGCCCAGGACCCGGCCACAGGAGCGGCAGGGGGCGGGCAGCTGGGCCCTCGGACCACCCCCACCACCCTGAGGAGTGTGACCCCCGCCGGCCCACTGGGCAGCCAGGCTCAGAAGCAGGCCGTCGCAGCCGAACAGGCAGAAGGTGGAGGGCACCGTCTCAGAGCTGCTGCGGAGATGTGGCCTGGCTTCTCCCACAGCCCCCGCATTCTCAGAGCAGCCAAGTCCTGGGGGCCCCATTCCCCTTCAGGGAGGACCCAGCTGCTCTGTGCCTCAGTTTCCGCACGGATCAGCAGGTGTGTATAGGAGTCGGTGCTGAGCAGAGGCTGGAGGCTGGGGATGGAGAGGCCCCAGGCTGGGAGCCCGCAGGGGCAGAAGCTGAGCTGACCCCCCCCCCCCCCCCCCCGGAGGCCTCCAGAACTCAGGGAAGCCCACCCAGGAGGCTCTCTTCTCATAAAGAAACAGACAAAACATGGTTTGAGATTCTTTTTAAACTACAGTTACATACAAATAATATCCGGAGAACCCAGACCACAAAAGTGACATGTAAGTCATTTCTAACAGCGGTAAAAACACCTCTCCGACCGCTCTTTAAAAAATGTTTATTGTTTTTGTAAATATCTCACTCTGGGTGAACTGAGGATGTAGTGTTCACAGTGTGTGGGGTTGAGAAAGGGGACAGGGCCGGCTCGGGCGCCCCCAGGCCTCCCCACCTCGGCAGAGGTGGCACCCCCACCAGCTCCAGGTCCGGACGCCAAGGTGGCAGGGGTTCCTGGAGACAGACCACGGTTGTTTCCGCACACCAGTAGCCCCCAGCAACACGCCACAAAGTTTGCAGCAACTCCGTGGGGGCTGGGGTCCCCCAGGGTACCGGGCTGCCCTAAGCTGTAAGGTGGCCATCACAGGGCTGGGACGTATCGGCAGTCCTCTTGGGCACCCCAGATGCACACCCATGCCCGGACAGGGAGGGTGGGCCGGCCTGGTCCCTCTCCCACACACACCCTTGGTGCGGGAAGTGTGGGCTGGAAACCCCTACAGCGTGGCGGGGCCTCCTGCCGCACACATGGGGCTGTTCACCCCAGGACTCCCCAGCCCTGTCTGGCAGCCACGTACTTTCACCAGCACACAGAAATCTGCCATCTCCCACCCTGCCCACCCCCCACACTGCCCAGAAGAGCCAATGGGGCCGTCCTCTACTGACTCACACAAGCCACCCAGACACCTGTGGGCCCAGCAGTCCCTGCCCCGCCTGGACCCCTCATGACACCATCTCCTGGAAATCCAGAAACTCTCCAGAGAGGGTGTCAGGCCCGAGAGAGGCCGAGATGCAGGAGCACAGCACAATCTGCTACACACAGGACACCTGGCATACATCTACCTGCGTGCCATCCTCTGCACCCACCAGGCAGGGGCGTCAGCCGAGGGCAGTGGGACTCACACCGGGTTGAGGCTGAAGTGGGGGGGACCTTTGTAGAGGGCAGAAAACCCAACACTGCCTCCTGGTCCCCTCGGTGGCCAGGCCATCAGCCTTGAAGGAGGGGAATCCCCCAGAGCCCCATACCCTGGGCTTGGAGCAGGAAGCCACACAGGATCCTTACAGTAGCTTGGGGAGCCACCCTGGCAGGAAGGAGGAGCCCCCAAAAGAGGCCAGGCGATGGCCGCACTGCCCGTCGAGCCCTGCAGGGCTGGGGCAGTGGGGCAGCTCTGAGGCATGGGGTGGGCCTGGCCAGGGTCAAAGGAAGAGTTCTTTGGTATTGAAGCTACAAAAACCCATCACGGAAGAGCCACGTCTCCTGAGAAAGGGTGGCGGGCGCAAGCTCTCCAGTAGCTCCGGGGATCCCGGGGTCCTCCAGACAGGGCTCTTTTTGCTGAGGCCCCCTTCCTGGCACACGCACTGAGGCCGAGAGGAACAGCAAATTTGAGGCCGGAAAGGGACCACATCTCTCTAGTGAGAAACCATGCTGCCCAGGCACTGACCTCCCCAGGGGGCCCCAGTGCAGGACCAGCAGCTGGTGCCTGAGAGCGTGGGGGCAGCTGGCTCACTCCGACGCTTACCCGGCCAGGCTGGGCCACTGCCAGCAGCCCCCAGAGCTTTCCTCACAGCCTGGTCACAGAAAACAGATTCTCTCTCACTAAGTTTGCATAACTTATAGAGGAGCCTGTAAAGAGTTTCATTTATTTCCTGGGAAGAGACAGAATTTCACCCTGCATTCCGAAACGCCAGCTGAGCCCAGGTGGCCAAGTCCCGCCTCCCTGGAGCAGCTGGGAGGTGCGCCGAGGATGCTGTAAGACCCCTGATCCTGCCCACTGCCCTGCCGGGGCCCATCACAGAAGGGGCAGCATCTCCAAGTGTCTCCCAGGGGGCGCAGTGGAGGACGAGCAGGCTCTGACCCCCAGGCCAAACCAACGCTCCCACACTGTCCAATCATAGCCACGCCTTACCCTTGAACAAGACAGAAAATAGGAAACAAGGGTGCCTTTTTAATTGCAATCAAATATGCTGTCTGAAGCCAGCGCCCTGTGAGCCCGGCCCAGGAGCTGTGTGTGGCCCAGGGCAGGTGGGGCGCCCTGCCGCAGGGCAGGGACCGGCAGGTCTGCTGTGTTCGCCTCGCGGTGTCCCTGGACCAGCTTCGGTGCCCTGGACGGGGGCAGAGGGCGAGGTGGTGAGCGCGCACACCTTCACACACGCATGCAGACTCCCCCCATGTTCGCATGTGCTCCTCCTCCTCCTCCGCTGGAACGGTCAGACAGCACTGCGAAGCCGAGGCTGGGCAGGTGTGGGCAGCGCCGTGGGCGCCTACTTCTGGATCTGGAACAGGAAGAGCCGCAGGTTGATGTTCTTGGCGGCCAGCAGCTTGTTGCACTCCACGGAATCCACGATGGGCAGTGGCACGTAGTCCGTCTCGTTGCTCTCGTTGGTGAAGACGAAGTGGTAGATGATGGGGCTGATCTTCACGTCGTCGTAGGGGCCCTTGAGCAGCAGGAAGGAGCACTCCAGGGGGGCCGTGACCTTGCTCTTGAGCAGCAGCTGGAAGGACAGCGTGCGCTTGCAGGACAGGTTGGGGTTGCGCTCGGAGTCGTTCACGCGCGCCTTCAGGACCCACGTCTGGTTCAGCACCGTGAACCGCGGCGTCTCGTAGTACAGGCGCGTGATGAAGTCGTCCGTGCGGTACGGCCGGAACTGGACCTCTGTGGAGACAGACAGGCCGGGAGGGGCCGGCAGTCAGGCTGGGCCAGGACAGCGGTGGCGCCTTCCCACCAGCTGAGAACACAGGCTCAGCCGGGGCGGAAGGCAACTTACCGGGCGGACACGGGTGCTCTACTTGTCACAAGGCAAACCAAAGGCAATTAGGGCAAACGGAGGCACACACAAGCTTTGGGGGGAGAACTACAAACAGAAGTGACACGCGTTAGCGGCAGGGAGTCCAGAGGCTTCCAAGTGGGCGGCAGCCCGCCCCCTGGCCTCCCCCCTGGGCCCCCCGCCCATCCGCCCGCCCAGGACCGTGGGTAAGCAGACACACAGACAGGATGCAGTTCTGAGAACAGTGCACTTTATTGGTTCCATACACAGCTGCCAGAAAGTCGGCAGGCAGGCAGCCGGCGCACAGCGTCCGGCCAGAGTCGAGCACTGGTGTGCGGCCCGCTGCTGGGCTCTGTGGTCAGTCCTCAGCACGGCCCACACCCAGGGCTGGCTCGTCCCTCCACGGAGGTGGTCAGTCCTTCCTGCGTGGATGGGCTCCCTGCCCTGTCAGCGCCCAAGTCAGGATGCCTTGGCCGCCCAGGCACAGAGGCCTGGCCCGGACTGTCTGTGCCACGGCGCCCACCAGGGAAACTGAGGCTGTAACTAACCGAGCCCCGGGGCCCTCAGCCTCTCAGGCCTGTGCAGGTTCACGCTAAGCCAGGCCCAGTCCAGGCAGCGTGGCGGGACTGGCTGCCAGCGACAGCCCTCGGCGCTCGGAGGCGGCCCCCGGCGTGGGTCGGGCGGTGGAGGACGGGCGTCTCCCCGAACGGCCTCAGCAGCAGCAGGTGCCTCTGGCTGTTCAGTGTCTAGACCAGGCTCTGGCCCGGCTCCTCCTCCCAGCACGTCCAAAGGCAGTGGCCAGGAGAGCCCACGTGATCCAGTGGGCCTGGATGCAGTCCAGCCTGCCTGTGCCTGGGCGTCCACTCCCGGCTCTGTATTTTGAGCTCGGCCCCCTCAGCTCGCTCTGGAGCCCTGGCCCTGAGCATCTTCTTGCTGGCCTCAGGAGGTCTGTGGCCACCGCGGCCTCACACCCACAGGCAGGCCGACATGTCTTCTCGCCTTTGGCTCTGCAGGGCCGGCCACCGGCTCCTGGGCCCCCCAGACACACCCACCTGTGGCTCAGACTGACTGTCCTAAGGCTGTACGGCCCCATGCAGTGAGGACGCCACCTGGCTGAGGTGGCAGGGCTGGGCTGGGTGGGGAAGATGGGTGGGAGGGGCCTCTGTGAGAGCCATGCAGGTGCCCCTGAGGTCCTGCCCCAGCCCCTCCCCTGCTCAGCTTCTGGGCCATCTTCTCTCCCAAGCTGTCCCCCCATTCACCAGGAGCTTGTCCAGAGCCCAGCCGCCTGGCACAGCCTGTGCCCGGTGCTCAGAGCCCGCCGCTCCCCAGGCTCCCAGCTGCCGGCCCCCAGGCTCTGCGGTGGGCCATGGGCGGTGGGCGCCTCACCTGTGTAGCCGATCTTCTCGAAGCTCAGCAGGCTGAAGATGCTGTTGTAGAGCTGCATCTCCTTACGGTGACTCTGGTCCATCTCGTCCAGGATCTCCATCAGCTCGTTGCCCGTCTTGGTGGGGTGGGCACAGGCGGCCTCGTGCACGGTCAGTTCGTGGAAGGGGCCGTGCCACGGGCAGCCGATTCGCTTGTACTTGCACTGGGTGACCCTGGGGGGCAGGGCACCGTGGTCACAGCCTGGACCCCACGCCTCCGCTCAGCCCTGCTGCCTCGAGAGCCACTCCCCGAAGGACACACTCAGCACACGCTGCCCCAGGGAGAGGCCAGCGCGCGTGAGCGGAGGAGGAGCTGTGCGAGCTGTGAGTGCACCAGCCAGCCACACCCACTGCTGTGGGGTCTCCGTCCTGCTCAGAAACAGTGGCTGCTGACCACAGTCCTGGACCCTGCACAGCTTCACCCGCAGCAAGGCCCGGGGCCTGGACCCAGCGGCCAGGGACAGCAGAGCAGCCGGGGTGCCGAGAGAGACTCTCACCGAGGTCCCAGAGCTCCTGAGCCGGCTATTCTCTCCTGGGCCCCGGGGCGCCAAGGACGGCCTTTAAGAGGCCACCACACAGCCAGAGAAGCCTGGAGAGCCAGCCAGGGTGATACGCAGACAAGACAGCCACTGTGTGCAGAGGCGAGCCCCCCACCCTCCGTGGGCCCATGCCCAACCTACCACAGGGCCTGGACCCTGAGCAGCTTCACGCTGGCCCAGCCCTGCAAAGTCACCCGAGGGTGGTGCGTACAGAACCTGAGACCCAGGCGACAAGGGCCAGCCGGCGCGTGCTGCACGCTGGGGCCTTGCCTGCACCGGGGGCCTGCAGCCCGGGCGGTTACCTGTCTTGGCATTCCTCCTTCTGGTGCCTCTCCAGCAGGGAGCGGGGAAACTGGCGCAGGCAGAAGCCACACTCAGAGGGCAGCTCGCTCACGGCCTTCTCCACGGCCAGGTTGCGGCAGCAGAGGCTCTTACTGATCTCGCAGCGGCAGTTGGGGCACGTGGCCTGCTCCTCCTTCAGCCGGGCATCTGCTAGTAGGTGGATAAAACAGCCAGCGCACATCAAGTGACCGTTAGTGCACTGCGGAGAAGGAGAGGGAGACGGAGCTCACAGACCTGCGGGACTCGCACACGCACACGCGCCCCCCACCGGCCCCGGCCCGGGCCCGGTCGGGCGCCCTCGGGGGCTCCAGCTGCCGGAGAGGCTGCCGTGACCAGAGGCGCCGGCGTGCTGGTGCTTCTCGCAGAGGGACACCGCTCAGGAGGGGCGGGCTCTTGCCGGGAGCCCTGCGCGGACACAGCCAGCTGGGCTCCCGTGTGGGCTGCCAGGGCGACTGGCCCTCCCCCACCCCGGGGGTCGGAGACTGTCCTGGGTGCCCTCAGGCCCGATTTCAGGATGCCCACAAGACCTTGGATTCCTGGCCACGCACGGCAGCAGCACCAAACCAGCAGCTGCCGAGGGGGCAGTGGATACTGCTCCCTGGCCTTCCGGAGGGCCGCTCACACTGGGGGTCGGCCCCTCCCCTCCACACCTCCTCGACCAGCACAGGTGAGAAGGCAGCTGTCGCCCACCCAGCGAGGACAGCTACCCTCGGGGCTGGTGCAGGTGGGGAGACCTACTTGGCCTGGCACAGGGTCCATGGGCAGCACATGCCAAGGGGAGGTGGGAACGGGGCAGGGAGGGGAGAAGCGGACACGCTGATGCCTGGGTCAGGGAGAGCCAGGCCTCCACCCCTTTCTGAACCTGAGGATCGGAGGCCCCGGGCGCTGCCTGTCACCAGCCGGCCCCTCCTGCTGGGAGTCTCTGCCTGTGGACGGCAGGCCACCAGCTCAGCTCCTGTCCGTCGGCTCTCACTGGGCCCACACACACCACCCGAGCTCCCATCTGGCACCGCGGAGAGTGCCTGGGGGCTGCAGGCCCCCCACCAGGGGCTCAGCGTTGGGGGAGGAGAGACCCACAAAAGAGCCAAGAGGTACAAGAGTAAAGACTGGAGCCAAACTCTGGCCTGCAGCTCAGTTGGTTGGAGTGTTGTTCCAATACACCAAGGTTGTGGGTTCAATCCCCAGTCAGGGCACATACAAGAACCAACCAATGAATGCATAAGTGGGTGGAATAACAAATGGGTGTTTTTCTCTCTAAAACCAATTAAACAAACAAAAAAGAAGAGTTGAGCTGAGCGTCCCCTTGGGGCAAACAGCTCCTCCCAGGCCCAGGTCAGGGGCAGGTGCAGGGGCGGTGGTCGCACGGAGCCCAGCAGGGCCCAGCGAACACGGTGGGCAGTCGCTGGCTGGTGCAGGCGGCGCACCGGCTGCGGCAAACCTCCGAAAGCCACTGGCCACAGGATTCCCTTGGGGTCCAGGTCCCTTTTGAGAGTGGGGGCAGCGTGGCAAAGGTTTGCCGGGCCGTCGCCCGGCCTTGCCCACACGCGCTGGGTCCCAGGCAAACACTAGCTGCCATCCCACTGCTTCAGGGGTCTACGCACCCCGAGCTGAGGAGCGATGAGACCTGCGCGCCAAGGACCAGCACTGGGGGCACCGCGAGTGGGGACGAAGGCCTCCTTTGCAGAGTCCACGCCATACACACACCGCAGATGACCTGCACCTGCACCTCGATTCCTAAGGCGGGCCGAACATCAGAACGTGCAGGACGACGGGGAGTCGGCCGGGCTCAGGCTGGAGGAGCAGGGTGGAGAGGCAGTCTGTCCTGCCCACCCTCCAGGGGTCAGTGAGGCCCAGAGAGGCAGCGAGTGGGGCAATGGGGGGGGGGACACGTGCTGTGGCCGTCCGCTGCCACGGCCGGGCCTGAGCCGGCACAGCCTGGAGGCCTCGCTGCGCCACAGAGTCCGGAAGAGGCCTGCCACGGCCTCCAGAGGCCTGCAGGGAGGGCAGCGACATGCCATCTGGCCACTTGCTCACGTTAAGAAACTTCAGGCTGAGCCCCACAGCCCCAGGCTCAGACACACCAGCGTGGAGATCCTGGGGCCTGGCCCACACCTCTCGGGGCCCAGAACCCCCTGCTGAGCACTCTGGCAGGGCAGACGGCACGGCTCGGGGCCCACGCCCAGCTTCTCTTCTGTCTCTGGGGGCCCAGTCAGGGTGCAGGGCTGAGGAGGAGACTCAGGTGGAGTCTGGGGAGTTTCTGGGGGGGTCACTCGAGGTGGCCAGGTGTGACTGGCCTACCTCCCAGCATGGCCCCTCCAGGCAGGCCCTCCCTTAGGTCCAAGAAGGGAGGCTACAAGAGCATCTGAGCTCCTGGGTGGGCCCCAGCCCCTTCCCCCCAGAGCCCCAGACCCAGGAAGCCTCAAGTGATGTGGCAGCTGCGCTGGGGAAGACGCGGGGTCAATGCTCTCTCACCCCAACAGCTCAGCTGTGAGGAGGGGCACGGCAGGCCAGCCAGATGCTCCAAGCGCTGCTGGTCCCGCCAAGGGACCAGCCCACACCCACATGCAGCCAGCCTATCACTAGCTGCTGCCCAGGGGACGCTCCCTGGTGGGCACCAGGTGGCTGGCCTGGGCCCAGCCAACACCCAGCCCAGCTTGGCGGTGACTGCCCTGGAGTGAGCAGGGCGGTCACCACGCTCCCCCTCACCCAGGCCTCCCCAGTCGTGCAGGCAGGCCAGGCTACAGGGTTGCAGAGACCCAGTCTCTGCGACAGATGGGTTGGGCTGCGCCTGCCCCAGAAGCCAGGCCCCAGAGGACTCTCCACAGTGCCGGCCACAGGCCAAGCCTCTGACGGACAGTACTAGCCAGCAAAGTTCCGAGGGCCCCACCTGACATGCTAACAGCAAAGCCCCCGAATCCTGGGTGCCCCAAGCAGCAGCTCCTGCAGTGCCCAGGCCAGGCTGCCTTCCCACCACCCACTCGGAAGCCCCTGGGGGCAGGACGGGAAGAGGAGAGGAGACCCACAGCCCAGAGCCCCAGGCCCTCCAAGGACAGACACTGGTTCAGACCCTGGCCCAAGGTCCATGGCAGCGTGGCCTGGGGCTGGTCACTTCCCTCTCTGGGCCTCCATGTCCTCAGGCACAAAAGGCACCAGGACAGGACAGGCCTCGTCATGTGTGGAAGAAGCGGTGTGGCTCAGCCTCCAGCACACGGTGGGTGGGTGCAGAACGCACCCCCCACAATGGCTGTCGTGCAGCAGAGCTGGGACAGCCCCCCTCTGCCTGGCCACAGGCAGCTCACTGCATCCAGGCTGCACAGGCCAGGGCCTCCGCCTGGGCCAAGGGGGTAAACGGACCGTCTGGACTCACGAGGAGGAGCCCTGACCCTGGGACTTGGGTCTTAAGCAGGTCCTAGAAAATCCCTCCCCTCAACTCCCCTGAACCACGCCCATGGTCAGCAGGCCTTCTGGGCCCTCTTTCAGGCCTGCGGTGTGCGGTGGCCTGAAATGCTGCCCCCGCCCGGCCACACTACACTCTCCCTCTAGAGGAAGGCTCCGCACGCAGCCCCAGGGGAGCAGCCCCAGCCACAGGCCCCGAACGGACAAGTGCCACTCGGCCCAGCAGGGCCTCAGGCACCCCACGTGCTTGGCCCAAGGTGTCCACCTCTTCAGTGGAGGGGCCTGGGAGGGCCGTGCAGCATGTGAGGCCCACAGCTGTTTCGATGGCAGCCACACCTCAAGCTCGGTCTGCAGCGCTGAGCCAGCGGCTCCTGCTGCCCCGCCGCCCGGACAGCCAGGATGCAGGCGGGGACCGTCACTCCCAGAGAGTCGGGCTCTTTGCCGCGAACACACGTGCTGCCTGGATCACGAGTCAATCCAAACGACAAACCACGGCGAGCACCCAACCTCCCGTCTAGGCAAAGCCCAAAACCCCTCTCTCTGCCCTGGCTTCCTTCGGATGCCTAGGCAGCTGTGCCTCCAAAGCTCCCCTCTGCCACCTCTCTCGCCTCAAAGCACGAGCTGCCTGCAGCCCGAGAGCAGCCCAGGGGCTGAGGAGGACCCCAGGCCACGGGGCAAGGCGCGCCCACTGAGACCCGCTTGGGACGGCGCCTGCAGCCCCAGGTGTGCCGACAGCTGCTGAGGAGGTGCGCCTGGTGCCTGAGGCCTGTGCCATGCCCACCGGCGCCCAGGCAGAGAGGGAGCCAACCCTGCCTCTGGGCCCCTCCTTGTACCTGGACCTGGGCTGAGTTCTGGCAGAGACAGGAGGCCTTAGGGGTGGGAGGTACAGCAGGATGTACCCAACTGTCACACAGCACAGACAGGTGCAAGTGCCCCGGCCTCCTGTAGCAGGGAGGGGGCAGTTGCAGCAGGGGGCGCTGCTCAGCAGGGCCCATGAGGATGAGCAGGAGGGGCACCCAGGCAGAAGGGGTGCAGGGGCAAGAGGATGGAGGAGAGGCCCAGGTCTGAGGCCAGGAGTCGGAAGCACAGGGGTCAGAGGGCCAGCTGGGGCCACGTCCCAGAGGCTCCTTTTCCCTGAGGAGGACCCCAGGGAGCTTCTCTGGCTGAGAGCCGGTGAGGAGGGGAAAGCTGTGCGGCCCCTCCCTCCAATGCCACCCCAAGGCTCAGGGCTGCAGCTGCACTCAGCAGGACCAGACAGAGGATGAGCTGGGCCTCGTGCGAAGGGCCGGGGGAGACCCGGGAGGGCGGTCAGGGATCGGGCCTCCGCTGCCACGCTCCAGGCACCTCCGAAGCTGTTTGTCCCCAGGCAGGCACTCTTAGGGCAGAGGGTCCCGTGGCTGTGACCACACGGCTGCACCAGAGCAAGTGCTGACCGGAGTTTGGGGCCATCCACCGCCACACGGAGCAGCTCCTGCAGCCCTGCGGCCCCCCACGCCAGGCGCCCACCTGCAACTCTGGAAGGTGGCCGCACACCTTGCCAGGCCAGTCACCAAGGACACGCCTAACACCCACACACCGAGAACGTCAAAGCCGGCAGCTGCTGTACCTGCTCTGGCCTTGACCTGACCTGACGCAGGCCATGATGAGAGCGCCGAGGGCCTCTCTGCTGTCTGTGGTCTGAGGCCCGAGCAGGTCCCCCAACCCAGGCACGTGGCATGACGTGCCAGGACAGCCAGCCCTGTGGGGCCGAGGGCTCAGACTCGAGAGCAAGTAGACAACCCCACCCGATCGACCCATGTCTGCCCCAGGCGAGCTCTGGCCGCCATCGAGGCTTCCCCAGTAAAACAGGGGTGGGTGGGGTCTGATGGCCAGAGTTCAAGCTCTTGAGTGACCAAGCACCCAGCCAGCTCGAGGCTCATAGAGTTGTTTTTTTTTTTTTTAATTTTAATCTTTGTTCAAGTACAGTTTTCTCCTAGGCTCATAGAGTTGTCCCCATGCCCCAGTGCCAAGTGCAGCTCACAGGGACACCGTCTGAGACAGCCCTCAGAGGCACAGCCTGGCTACTGCCCACCCCGAGCCATGGGTCTGCAGGGGGTCAGGCAAATGTGGCCCAAACTAGTTCACTGCCAATGGCCTATCAACACGGCTCCCCAGCGAAGGCCAGCAGAGGGGAGAGGCTACGTCCAGGCCCACAGATGGTGGCCAGCAATGACTCTGGACCCAGCATTTCAAGGCAGCATGTGGAACGCAGATCCTCCCAAGAACAAACCCAGTGCTGGTGCTGACCAGGCCCACCTGGACTCCTGCCCTCAACATCCCCATGCAGGCTCACTGTGAGGGTGAGATGGGGCTCTACACATAGCAGTAAGCCACCAAGAAGCTTTCCCTTCTCCCCCCACCCCTGTCTCAGGCCCCTCCCACCCCAGCTTCAGCACCAGCCCTGCTCCAAGCCCACACCCCCACAGCAGATCCTCCAGCAGCCACAGTTGAGTTCCAACCAGGGCAGGGCTCCCATCAGCCCCTCTAGAGCCAAGGGCTCTCCCAATGATCCCACATGCTGGGGCTTTCTCCAGGCCTCTTGTGGCAAGAAGAAAACCATCCCAACCAGGCCCAGGTGTCACTGGGAAGCACGGGGCTTGCGTGGGGTCCAGTGCCGGAGCCGGAGCCCAGCGTCTGTGGGCTGCCCTTGCTCTGTGAGCGTGTTCTCAGGGAAGCCACAGGCAGAGCCCACTGGGCCTTGGTCAGTGCCGCCCCAGCCCCTTCACTCCGCATCACAGCTGCTCAGCTCCCAGCACCGTGCAGGCCAGTTGGAACCGGCCAGGCTCAGAGGCCTGGCCGTGGCATCTCTGGCCACAGGCAGAGCTGCAGCTCTCTGTGCTGAGCGGGCCAGGAGCCGGCACCCTGGGTCCTGTCGTCCTGCCAGGTCCAGCTCCAACCCACTCACTGGGGAAGACGTGAGGAGACCCCCAAATCCCCCTGGGGCACTCCACCCACTGGCTTGGCTTCCTGGGCTCTCACCTGAGGCCCAAGGAAGTCCTCCCACCTGGGAGGATCCAAAGATCCTGGGCAAGGGAAAAGGGGCCAGACAGAGGACACGTCCTGAGGAGCACCCCCGAGGCTGAGGGGTTGTGAGATGTGCTCCCCAGTTGGCCCCAGGCCAAAAGGCCTGCAGCATTCCCGACCTGCGGCCTCTGGCCAGGAGCTTCCCAAGGGCCAGGAGGCCGGATGGAGACCTGGACCCACTTCGTCACCAATGCCTTCTCTTCCCATCACTGGCATGCCTCGGTCCTCCTAAGCAACCTCCTAGCACAGCAGAAAGGATCTGGAGATCCAGGTGCCGGAGAAGTGGCAACCCAGATGAGCCCCGCACGGCTTACTACAAAAATGGCCTTCTCGCCCACAGTCTCCAGACGGAGGAGAAGCAGGTGCACAAGGCCCTATCAGCTAAGCCCAACACCTTAGTGCAAAGAAAAGTGACAAGAAACCTGTTTCATTCCTCAAAGGGACTCAGGGGGCGGGGTGGAAAGGTGAGGGGCTTGAGGTAGAGAGATATATGGACACAGAAGGCAGGACCTTGTACACCAACTCTGGGGCAAGGGTGTGGTCCCTGCTGCTCCGTGGTACGTGGTTAAGACCCACCTGGGCCAGTTCTCCTTGGGAATGGCCCTGAACTGCTTAAGGACTCTGACAACAGCCACTCGGAGAGTGAGGTGGACAGACCTCCTGGAGTGCCTGGAGTGCCGGTAGCCTAGGAAGCCAGGCCTGGCGTGGGTGAGGCAGGCTGGGCTGGGGAGCCTGCCCTGAGGCACAGCATGTCCACAAGGTGCAGGGGGTCAGACTGGGGTCCCGGACTGTGCGGCTCGATGCAGGTGGTTCAACCCAATCCAGGAATGAGGGGAAGGGAGGAGGAGAGGACGGACAAGAGGCGACCCCCTCTCTTCTCAGTGTTCTTCCGGAAAGAACAGGGGGCCAAGGGGGTTCTTCCACTCAGGAGGGAGGAGGGACACAGAGAGAGCCTGAGGACAGGTTTGGTGTGTAGCGGGCGGCAGCCAGAAGAACAGAGGAGCCCTTGAGTGAAGAGGGAGCTCAAGAATGCGGGAAGCAAGCTCTGGGGTGGGGGAGGGGCGTGGGCATCTGTCACCAGCTTTCTCTGGTGTCAGCTTGGGAGGGTGGGCCGGGCAGTGCAGAGGGGGCAATCGGGGAGCTGAAAAGACAAGCACCATCTAGGTAGGAAATAGCAGATTCGGGTCGTGAAATAAGGGGAGTCGGAACAAGTCAGAAAGGGTCTCGGAGCAGGAAACAAAATCCTGAGAGTATGAGCAGCTTCCGAAGAGACGCCGGAGTCCCGACCGCTGGGCCCCGGGGCTCGGGCCTGGCCTCCAAGGAGACGCGGTGCCCGGGGCGCCGGCCGGATCGGGCCGGCGGCCCTACCTGGTACACGGAGGCCTTGGGCAAGTCCAGGCAGACGGTGCAGCACAGAACCGAGTAGAGCCGCTCCTCCAGCTTCCCGCTGCCCGCCGCCGCCGCCTCGGCTGCCTCGGCCGCCCGCAGCCGCTTCTTGGGCGGTGCGTCCGGGTCGCCGGCTGCCTCCTGTAGCTGCCGGGCGCCGGCCAGGCCCGCCTCGTCCGGGAGCCCAGGACCTGCCGCTTCGCCCAGCGCCGCCGCCGCCGGCCCCGCGGCCGCCCCGGGCCCGGCCCCAGCGGGCACGGCGCCGGCAGACCCCGTAGCCGGACCGCCTCCGCCGGCCTCCTCTGCGCCGGACATCGCTGCCGGCCGGCCCGGCGGGCGGGTGCGGGCGCGCTCCCGCGGCTAGAGGTTAGAGGCGCCGCGCGCTGCCGCCGCCCCCTCGCCGCCGCCGCGACCCCGCAACCCCACTCCCTGTGTCGCTGCCTCAGGGAGTCTGGCCCGCGCGCCACCCTGCAGCAGCCGCGGCCACCGACCCCAGGGCGGCCGCCATCTTTGTTTTTGCTGCGCTCTTCCCCACCCCCACCGCCCCCCTGGGTCTCCCCGGTCACGGGACACTCTCGGGCCAATGGGAGGGCTAGACGGCGCTGCGGCCAGAACCAATCGACGCGTGAGGGCCTGCCCCTGCAGAAAGTGGGCAGGCAGGAGGCGGGGCCCAGGACTGCCCGCGGAGGGCGCAACTGGGGCGCCGGGAGCTGGTGCTGCGCTTCCGGTGGGTCCACAGCGCGGGCCCCGAGGACGCAAAGAGCAACCGTGGGCGCTCATGTCGGGGTGTGCCCGAGTCTTTGTCTCTCCACACTCGAGCTCGAGTGCACAGGGTCCACGGGAGCGAGAAACTCCGTGCCCCCCCCCCCTCCTGTGTGGGACCAGCTGTGTTTACACAGTACGCAAGCAGAGGGGCTCCCAGAGGAAGCACTCAGGGCCCCGGACTCTAACTCGCTGCTCGGCCCAATCTCGTTTCCTACCCCTGGGGCAGGTGGCTGAAGAGGGGTGCATTGAGGAAAGTGAACGTCTTAGAAAATCAGGACTTGCCTTGCATAGGCTGGAAGGCAGACAGGCAGAGGGCGAGTCAGCCCTGGAAGGGCCTGTTCGTTTCCGGGAACAGCTGTGATACAAGCCTCCCTTGTCCCCACCCCAGCCAGCAGCCCGTGAAGGTCACTGTCTCAGAGGGCCTCTTGCTAGGCTGTGCAAGTGTGTTCAGAACTCCACCATGTCCCCAAAGAGGAAGCTCCCAGGATTACGTCTTCTTAGTCCAGGGGCCAGCAGGAGGACAGGCTGGGTGAGGACCCAGACTGCTGCCAGTACATTCCCTTCCTTTGCTCAGGGAATCCACTTGCTGACCTGGGAACCTTAGAAAGCTCAATCTCTCTCAAGAACGGGCAGATCCTATATTCTTGCTTAATCCCTAAGGTTTATTGGAGACCAAGCCTCTATTTGGATCCACAACCATGGCCTGCTCAGTATCAGGTTTCAAAATGTGCCTGAACCCCACTCCCTTCATTCTGGTCTAGGCAGGTCCCCATACTCCACCAGAGGGACAGTGCCCAGACTCTGCCCCTGACCAGTCATCCTGCAGCAAGCCCACTGTGGGAAAAAGGAGATCTATCTCTAGGGAAGGAAGCTCCAGGAGGGGAAGTGGTAACCGGGTCACCTGCCTTGCAGTCTCCAAACATCACTCCCACTGCAGGCGCTGTGTGTGCAAGGCCCGATGGTAGGCCCAGCTCCCTGCAGCCAGGACCCAGCGACAGACGTCCTCCTTCGGCATCAACAGCAGTCTGTCCTGCTCTAGCCGACTCAGGAGGCCTGCAGCACCCAGCATCAAGCCCCCCCACATTCCATAAGTGTTGGTCGTGAAAACGGCCACAATAAGAATGGTTACTGCCACCACGAGCACCACCGCCTGACCAGCCACAGAGCGGCCCTCCGCGCCAAGGTGGTCACCAGCCACTGCCAGCACCATGCCTCCTCCCAAGAGCAGGTTTGCAGAGGAGCGGTCCCCATTCACCCAGTGAAAGTCGAAGGCCAGAAGGGGCAGGCCAATGACAGTGGCCACCCAGGCTCCAGTAAGACAGTCTTCATCTGTGCCCTGCCCTGAGGCCAGCGTGGTGGCAGCAGCCAACGCCTGGAGCAGGAAACCAGCGGCAGCCCCTCGACTTGCCTGTCAACACAGGGAGGGGAGATGTGGGAAAAAAGAGGACAGGACCTTACTCTAAACAGGGAAAAGTCTAGGGGTCTCATGGAAGCCTGACCCCTACACTTGCCTCCCACCACCCTCCCTGATCGAAGGCACTGGATAGGCCCTTGGGTTTGGGGAATGGGATCCTCCCCTACCCAGCCCCTGTGTACTCACCTGGGCAGTGCTCAAAGCTGCATGCAGAGACACCACTCCCAGTGCCAGGTGGGACAGGGCCATGCTCCACTCAACCCACGGTTTGGGTGCCATGGCACCTAGGACGGTAGTAAGTTTGAGGAGACCGGGAGGGGCTCGTCAACTTTGGAGAGGACGAAGGAAGCAGAAGCCGGGGACCGGGATCGCTAAGGGTGGCTCTCCAGGACTCCCAGTTTCCAGAGCCTCATTTCTGAATGTTGGGATAGGCTCATCAGAAACTTTCTGTAGCTATGAGGTCACTGGACACAACTGTGGGGAAGAAAAACTTATCTGGCCGGGAAAAGAAAAGAGAAGACAGAGGCGGGCCTGTGTTAGGCGGGAGTGAGCCCTGGAATCCAAGTGGGGGCGCCGGGCCTGGGGGAGAGCGGCGCTGGACGTGCGCCGGCCCACTCGGCCTGGCCCCCGCGCTTTGGAAGGCGTCGTCTTCAGAACCCAGCCCCGGAGGTGCGACAGCACAGGCCCTCAGGGGCGACCCCAACGCAACGGAAAGCGGGAGGCCGGAATTTGTCCATCGCAACGCCCGCCCGTCCGTGGCTGCCCCGCCTTCCGCGCCCAGCCAGTGGAGACTCGAACCAACGAGAAGAGCGGAGGCTAGAGCGTCGGGGGTGGGGCCAGGGCAAGGAGGGCTGAGCCAACGGGCCGAGGGGAGGGCGGGGCTTGAAGGAGGGCTGTACGAAAATAGGGTGTTATTGCCCAGTGATTTGCAGGGATATGCGGAGAGGGGAGGGGCCTGAAGAGGGGCTGCGGGCGGGGGGGGGCGGGGAAGAGTCTGAGGGCGGGGCAGGGAAGAGGGGGGAGGGGCAGTGGGAGGAGCAGCGCGCGGCAGGGGAGCGGGCCTAAGCCTGGACACGGTGGGTGGGGCTGTGAGGAGAGGGGCGGGGCGCGGTTGTCCGGGGCAGGTTTCTGGGAGGGGCTGAACGAGGAGGGAAGGGCGGTACGAGGTTGTGATGGGTGTGGCTGAAAGAGACAGGGGGCGGGGCTGTAAGGGGTGTGGAGGCAGGATACCGGGGGCTGATGGCTCTCAGGGGCGAGAGCAGTGGAAGCTTCCTCGGAGACCTGGCAAGGATTCCGTCTAAAGGAGGTGCGGGGTCGTGGGTGATTTCAGCCTGGGGTCTCCGCGAAGTAGGGGTAGGGGCGGAGGGCAGGTGTCCTGGCGTGGGCGAGGGGACACCTGTCTCTGCACCTCTTTCCTCCGCCGCGCATCCTCCACCCGCAGGAGCGGGGCCGTGGGGGCGGCCGTCCCGAGCATGCGCACCGGGTCTGCTGCGGGCAGGCGAGCGGGCACGGAGTCCGGGCGCGGGGACGCGGGGCGGCGCGAAGCCGGGCCCTCTGCCGCCCCGCGCTCCCATGTACGCCTTCTACTCGCTGCTCATCTACATTTTCTACAGCCTCTTCCGCAGGGATGGTGGGGCCAAGGCGACCGCCGACCCCAGGGACCCCAGCCAGGTGAGCGGGGGCGGGTTGTGCAGGCCCGCGCAGCGTAAGTCTCCAGGGCTGGCGCTGCGGAGAGGACTGTGCTGAGGATCCCCGTGTCTTCTCTGGTGTTGCCATCAGAGACCTCAGCCCCAGAGGGAGGCTGCGGGCCTCTCCTCAGGCGCCCCCCGTGCTCCCTTCGTAGAGTGCCAGCTGCAAACCCGAGGGTAGCCACCGCCCTGACCAGCCCCCTGCAGAACTCTGGACCGAGCTGACCGGCCTGGTCGGTAGGTGCTATCGTGCAAAGCGAGCGCTGCGTCCCCGGGGCCATAAGAGAACCCCACCGTCCGAGAGAGGGGGAGGTGTCTGTGACCTCATTGGGAGCGAGACCCGACAGGTGCCATCTGGCTGTCTACCCTTCACCACGTGACCCAGCACGACTTCCCTTCCCACTGTCTGGCCTCGCAGGCCGCTCGGAGTCAGAAGATGATGGGCCGGGAGGGGGAGCCGAGGGCCGCCCGACCGAGGTCTCCCTGGAGGAGGCTCTCGTGCGCCTTGCTGAGTTCCTCTCAGTCCAGCTGGGGGCGGAAGAGAGCTGTGGCTATCCTCCTGATCTGAGCAAGGTGAGCCGGGCTGTTGGGTGAGCGGGCTGGCGGTCTTTCTCCAGCAACCTGCCCTCTCCCCCCAGTCCTGACCTCCACACCCCGGCCCGCCTCAGTCTCCTACGTTCTGATTCTTCTCTCCTTCACAGCCTGGTGATGTCCCCCCACTGTTGACTGTAACTGGTCAGCTCTTGGCCCTCCTGGCATGGATGCGGAGCCCCAGGGGGAGGCAGGCCCTGCCCCAGGGGACTC
Source organism: Phyllostomus discolor (assembly GCF_004126475.2). Taxonomy (NCBI): domain Eukaryota; kingdom Metazoa; phylum Chordata; class Mammalia; order Chiroptera; family Phyllostomidae; genus Phyllostomus; species Phyllostomus discolor. The sequence goes on from NC_040909.2 coordinate 139,019,339, forward strand.
AGCCTGCCTCGGGGGTGCAGCCCCCTACTCCAGCTGGTGCGTAAGAAGCAGTGAATTGAAAAGAGTGTGTGCATGGAGTGAGGCCTACCAGAACCTGAGTGCCCTGGAGTGCAGGGTCCTAAGCCCTGCTCCCAAGGTGCCTCCCCTTCAGGGCAGAAACCCCAGTTAGTCCTAACTGGGTATGCCCCACCCCAGGACCCACACCCCCAGAAGAAAGCCCTTCCTTTTCACTGAGGGGTGAGGCCCAGGGGCAGCAGGCCTCGCAGTTGGAGGAGGATCAGAGGGCTTGGCAGCGGCTGGAACAGCTCATCCTTGGACAGGTGAGGGGCCTAGAAGGTGGTGGGCAGTGGGGAGGCTGGGAGGAGTTTTGCCACTCCAACCCCCTTCCTCCATGCCAGCTGGAGGAGCTGAAGCAACAGCTGGATCTGCAGGATGGGCTGGGCCAACTGCACCTGGGAGTGGTGAGCTGTGGGGCTGTGCACGAGCAGGGGAGGGGAGGGGGCCAGGGCTTTCCAGTGAGTCCAAATGACTTCCTCTTCTCCAGGGGGCGACAGATTCCGAGAAGAGGGTTCAGCATCTAACCCTGGAGAACGAGGCCCTGAAACAGAGTCTGATCCTCACTCAGGACCTTCTGAGGCACTGGGGTCCTGGCCCCCATACCAGGGCCCCCCAGGTATTCTCAGCTGCTGCTGTCCTCTGCAGGCTGGCTTTCCTGCACACCTAGCCTTCCTTGGGACCTGGGGCTCTGGGACAGAGGCAGGGGGTTCTCTGACTTGCCAGGGCCAGGGCTAGTGCTGTGGACAGGCCCAGTGCCATCAAGGAGGCTGATGCCCATGGGAGAACAACCGCCTCACAACCTCCCCGCCCCCATGGCTCCTCCAAGTGACTGACCCCAGGGGAGCGAGGGACTTGGGGGAAAGCCCTGCATGGATTCATGACTGGCTCTCTCGACCTGACGTCCCCTCACGTGAAACGGGGCTGTTAGAATGCCCCTCCCAAGTTTCCTCCTGGCTCCACAGTTCACGGGGCTCCCACCCCTCCCGCAGGAGGAGGCGGAGGCCCTGGTAGAGCTCCAGGGCCAGCTCCAGGAGGCCCAGGACGCCACAGAAGCGCTCCGAGTCCAGGTGGGCACTGGGCCCAGGGGCTGGGAAGACTGGGAACACTGGCAGGGGGAAGGGGATGCCTGAGGCAGGGCCTGGTAAGTGCCTATTTCCTCAGTGACGGGGTGGGGCGGGGCAGCTGGGGGTCCAGGAGGTGCAGCTACAGGGCCTTCAGGGGGCCCTCCAGCAGCTCCAGCAGGAGACGGAGCAGAGCTGCAGAAGGGAGCTGCAGCAGGTGCACGGGCAGCTGGCAGGTAAGGCCTGGGGCAGTGGGCCCCTGGGAAGCCTGCTGGGTCTGGCTTCCCCTCACAAGCACTTTCCCTCGCCAGGACTTCGGGCACGCATGGCCAGCCTCCGTCAGGGCTGTGGGGACCTCCGAGGCCTGGTCAGCACCTTTACCCAGAGCTGTCAGGGTTCTCTGAGCGAGGCCCGGGGCCAGGTCAGGACCAGCTGCTCGCTCTGCAGCGGGTGCTCCCTGGTCAGCCTGGTCACTGTTCTTCCCTTGGGGAGGCCCTTTCTCCCATCCCGCCCCTAGGGAGCTGCCTGCTCTAATGGAGGTTGTAGGCTCTAGACCCAGGACAGCTCCCGTGACCCAGGGTGTGACCTCACTTCTGGGTCTCATTTTTGTCCTGTGCAAAGGAAGGTGACAGCGAATCGCTGGCAGGATTGTCAAGAAGCCCAGAGGAGACAGATGACGCCCTTGCCCATGGTCCTCCTGATTGTGGGCTCCACCCCAGGCCCACCAAATGATACCCCCGGGTGCCCTAAACCCCTGAAAGTCGTGGATCACCATAGCTGGTGGCCACACAATGGCTCCATATTGCCCTTAGCACCCCACCCCAGCTACCTGGCTGCTCCCGCTGGCTGGTTTGCTCACATCTTTGTTCCTCCAGGTATCCTGGGCCCTGGGGGCACTGTCAGACAGTGGGGCTGGGACTCAGCTCCCTGAGGAGCAGCTGGGGCCCCCAACTGGATGCCCAGGGCGGCTGCTGGAGCTCAAGGGTATGGCCGCTTGGGGAGCGGAGGAGTGGAGCCGGCGGACCGGAGCAACTGCGGCCTCCCCGTGCCTCAGGGCTTGGGAGGCAGCCCAGTGACCCGATCTCCACCCCAGGAAATATCCGTGTGCTGTGTCGGCTGCGGCCAGGGACACCCTCCAGCCTGGTGAGCTCGGAGCCCGGCCCAGGCGGCACGGTCACCACCTGCTATCGTGGGCACCAGCGTCGATTCCGCCTGGACTGGGTGTTCCCTCCAGACGCCAGCCAGGAGGAGGTGAAGCTCCACCCTCGCACCTGTGCTGGCTTCCCTCAGAGTCCCCAGGAGTCCCCAGGGGCTCTGGTCCCCTTCCCTGCCCTTACGCCCTCCCAGGAGCAAGACTGGCTAGATTCCAGCAGGGAAGGGGAAGGCAGTGGATGCAGCTGAGCTGGGCACTGCTGTTCCTTCCAGGGTTCTCCCTGTGTCCACCCCTCCCCCCAAGCTCTGCAGGCCCAAGGGAAACATCTGGTTTAGACAGGAAGGTTAACATTTTCAAAAATAATTTTTTTTACCGGGAAACTAAGGAACATGAACCTGTGTGAGGTGATGGGCACTGTTCACACAGGGCTGGCTGCGGAGCACAGCGTGATGTGCTGGGACCATCCCCCAAGGTGTCGCTGGCCGCAGGGTCCAGAGCCTGGCCACTGTGAGGACAGGCACCTTTCCTTGCCTTGTGACCAAGGGCACAGAGCAGGGCACTGGTGAGCAGGCCAGCCTACAGCCTCAGCCCCAGCCCTCTCCACTGCTTTGTGCTGGTGCCGCCCTCCTTTCCTGCTGGACCCAGTGGAAAAACGGAGGCGCAACCCAGCCCCCCACCATCTTGCTTCACACACGCCAACTGTTACACACACATTTTGCTAGTAGAGCGTCCACAGTTCAGGAAATGGAGGCAGACCCAGGAGGGGATTAGGCCAGGGGCAGAGCTCAGACCCCTGTCGGCCTCCAAGGGTGGCCAGGTCTCCCTCCCCCCACTTTCTGGGGTCCCACGGCTGTTTCCCACCTGCCTCTCTACCCAACGCACTCCCCAGGCCTCAGCCCCACCGTGCAGCCCTGCACGGGCCCCTGGGACTGGACAGGGCCCTCCAGTGTAAGTGACCCAATGAGAGAGGGGAAGGTGCCCGTCACTGTTCTGCAGGTCTGCAAGGGCCCCACTGTCCCCCCCGGGGCTCCCTCCCAGTCGTGGAATTTTAGGGACCCACCTGCAATTCTGGATTCTGCCCCCATGGCTGGCAGCCCACACCTCCAGCGGAACTGACAGTTCATTCCGTTACTAGCCTCCTGTGCAGGAGAGCTGGCCGTGCCACCACTCAGAAGACCGCGGTCGCTGGTTCTGGTGCTGGTGCTGGTGCTGGTGCTGCAGCGGGACACAAGCCCCAGCCCCATCCGCCCGCCACCGCCTCCCTGCACCCTCCCTGGGCCCAGGTCCCAGCAGTCCTGGCTGGCGGCCATCCCCCACACCCCACCCACGGGGCGCTTTCTGGAGTCGCCCTCCGGGCACACGTGCCCCCTAACCCGCACAACAGGTGCCACTATAGTCCCTGCCCCCCGGGCGGGGGCACCTCGGCCGCCGTCCACCTCGGATTTGAACCGGGCAGTGAGCCCAGTGTCTGGGCTCTTGACTGCCAGTCCCCTTGGCCTCCCGAGTGGTGGCCGGGACTCCAGTACTCTGCAAGTCTGTTCCCTCTTCCTGCCGTGGCTCTCTCTTTGCCCAGAAAACTCTCGCAAATGACAGCTCCTTCAGGGGGCCTCTTCTGCCTGCCAGGAGACCCGCCCTTCCTGTGGACTGCGCCCCCCCCCCGCCCCCAGCGATCCCAGGGGAATCAAGCTTCACTCACACCTTTCCCCAGGCCAGGGGCTCAAGACTCCTCCCCCCACTGCCCTAGGTCTTCAGGGAGCTGGAGCCCACTGTGCTGTCCTGCCTCCGAGGCTACAGTGTCTGCATTTTCACCTATGGTCAGACAGGGACCGGGAAGACCTACAGCATGGAGGTGGGAAGGGAGGGGGGAACTCTGGGTGGCTTCTGGGGCCAGGTGCTGGGATGTGAGCCCAACACGGCACCCCACCCATCTCCAGGGCCCCCCTGAGGACCCCGGCATAGCTCCTAGGGCGCTGCAGTCACTGTTCCGGGAGATGAGGCCGGGAGGGCGGCACTGCGTGACCCTCAGCATGGTGGAGATCTACAACGAGGCTGTCAGGTCAGGGCTGCGCCCTGGCTGCCTCCCACTGTGCCCCGCCCCTCAAGCCGAGAACCCCAGAACCAAGCCCTCACCTTTCTCACCAGGGACCTTCTAGCCCCAGGGCCTCCCCAGCGCTTGGTCGTGAGGCAGGGCCCCGCAGGCCAGGGGGGACTCCAAGTGGCCGGCCTCACGTACTGGGACGTCCCCAACCTAGAGACACTGAACCAGGTAAGGCTACGGAGGGGGCGCGAGGTCCTCCAAGGCCCTGTCCTGTGCTCACACCTGGAGGTGTGCTCCCTACAGCAGGACAAGCATTGTCCTGCGTCCTCCAGATGCTGAGCCTGGGGAGGAGCAACCGGGCGACCGCCGCCACCGCCATGAACCAGCACAGCTCCCGCTCGCACGCCCTGGTTACGCTGACGCTCCGAGCAGCGTCCCCAACGCGCGGTTCAGGCACCGCAGGTACCACGCCGGCCAGCGCCCTGCCCTGCGAGGAGCCTCACCGCACGGGAGATTGGAGTTCCCTCCACGTAGGCTCGCTCGCCCCTGCAGGCACGCTGCACCTGGTGGACCTGGCGGGATCTGAGCGTGCCTGGAAGGCGGGGGCCGCCTGCAGGGCGCGGGGAGACCCTGAGGATGCCCAGCGTTTGCGGGAGGCCCGAACCATCAACCGCTCGCTGCTCGCGCTGGGAGGCGTGATGGCCGCGCTGCGGGCCCGCCGGCCACACGTGCCCTTCCGCGACTCGCAGCTCACGCGTCTGCTTCAGCCCGCGCTCGGCTCCGGCGCCACCGTGGTGCTGCTGCTGCAGGTGGGCGCCCGGCGCAGGCGTGGGGCAAGCTCAGGGCGGGGGAGAGTGGTTTGCATGCAGGCGCCGCCCACTAGGGGCCGCTCACCCGCGCTACTCCCCGGCAGATCTCCACGCGGCCCGAGGACCTCGGCGAGACCGTGTGCTCACTCAAGTTTGCTGAGCGAGTGGGCCAAGTGGAGCTGGGGCCAGCTCGGCGCCGTAGGGCCCCGCGCTCTGGGACGCCCTCCTCCCTCAGTACCGACACACCGTTCACTGGGACTCCCTGCACCCCAACACCGTCCCCGGGCAGCCCTCCAAGCCCCAGCCCCGACAGTGGCTCCAGCTCGGCTCGTGCGCCCCCAGGGAACTTGCTCTTTTAGCCTGGGGTTGCGCCTCTGCCGGCAGAGGCGGCAAAGCCCCTGCCCCCCAAACTCCCAGATTTGTCCCCTCAGCCCCTCCTGGCGAGGAGTGTTCCGCGTGGGGGCTGGAGGGGGAACAAATGCCCGCCCCTGGGCCCCGGCCCGGCCCCCTCCTTATCACCATTTGCTGCTATCGCTGCCCGCACAGCAGGGGGCCCCAGAGCAGCCGGCCCTGGCCTACTGGTCTCCGAGTCACGATGTCACCACCCCGCCACCAAAAATCAGACTTGGCATTAAAGTGTGGTCCATTCCTTTACTGTTACCTCTCCTGCTCCACCACCAAACCCAGGCAGGGCCCTGCTCCCTTCGCCCTTCCCCGAAAAAGGTGCTACCTCCTTCCCTGACAGTTGAGGGAGGACAGGACTTCAGGCTGGAGGCGCCATTAAGGTCTCCCTCCCCCACCCCTGGAGCCAGGCGAGGGGAGGTGACAGATGGTGATGGATAGATGGACGGATGGACAGAGGGCCGAGGAGGTGGGAGCAGGAAGGGGACAGGAAAGGGTACTCCCAGCAGCTCCTTTCCCCCCAGCGTTGCTTCTGGGGGTAGCAGAGAGCTGTCTGGCCATCAGGGTGGTGCCCAAGGGGCCACAACCCTTGGTGGGTCACCCAACCAATAAACATTGTGGACTCTCGGCATGGCTGGGGCCTGGTGTTTCAAGGCAACCGTGGCCACGCTTCTTGGTCCTCTTGGCCTTGGTTCCCCTCACCACGTCAATGGCAGGAGGGGGTGGGGCTGGGAGAGGGAAGCAGGCCCAGTGTGGGAGCCTCACAGGCTGTACCAGGAGAGGAGCCAGCCTGGAGTGGGGGCAGCCAGCTCCCGGGGGTGGCTGACCCACACATCATAGATGCTCTTGTTGGGTGGCACCCCCTGGAAGAGGGCATCTAGGTCCCACAGCAGGCCTGGGGGGCCATGTGTTTCAGGGGCCACTCCCCAGTAGGCTGGGCTGGTCGAGGGTGGGCATTGAGGGCAGGAGGTAGGTGCTAGTGGGGCCAAGGGCATTACCACGTTGGGGGTGTAGATGGGCAAGTAGGAGGTGGGTAGCTGCCCCCACAGTGAGGCCCCGTGACCCCCACCAGACAGTCCCCCAGGGTCGGGGGTGCCCTGCAGCAAGTGGAGAGGCCAGGCTCTGGGCTCAGGGGAGAGGGGTGAAGGCCGCCGGCTTGTTCCCCCGTGGGAAGCCTCCCCTTCCACCCTCACAGTCCCGGGGAGGGCGCACAGGGGCCACGGGGGCCTCTCAGAGGGCAGGGGCGGCGTGGGCACCACTTCCCGTGTATTTGGAAGGGAACCTGCCGGACCTGGGCTGCTCCGAGGCACTCCCTTCCCGGGGTCCCCCAGCAGAGACTTTATGCTGAAGCCCTCACTGGGGGGCGGCTGGGGGGTGGGCGGACTGGACAGCTTGGGCGGTCGGTAGGGCCGGCCGTGAAGCACGTAGGGGCCCAGGTCCTTGGCGAAGGCGCCCCGAGCGCCCCTGCTCTGCCAGCGCCGGCACAGGGCCGTGTTCTGCAGCCGCAGCGCTTCGGCCGGGATCAGGCTCACGTCGACAGCCCAGAAGTTGCCCTTGGCCTTGGGTTTCGCAGGATCCTTGGGCACCTGGTGTGCATGGAGGTGGCAGGCTTGGTGGGGCTACCCGACCCCAGATACTCCGGATTTCTGCCCCCACCCTGCCTCCGCCCCGGCTCGCGCTCGGACCCTCGCCCTGCCCCACCTTGCGGAAGCATCGGTTGGAGGAGAGGTTGTGGCGGATGGAGTCCTTCCAGCCCTCGTAGTCGTCCCTGAAGAAGGGGAACACGGCCTGAACCTGACGGATGATCTGAAACCGCGGGAGCGGTTTCAGCAAGCACTGTAAGCCAGGGAGCGGACGGGGGAGCGCCGCCCCTCCCCCACAGCCAGGCGTAGGGGCGCCGGTGCGCGGTCCCCAACACCTGCGCGCCGCAGGGAGGAGAGGGCACCTCATGGGAAGGGTTCTTCTGAGCACCTCAGCTCTCTTCCTCAGGGCTCGGACTGGGACTAGCCCCGCTGGCATGGCTGGGTAGGGCCAGGTGGGCTTGGAGGCCGGAGCCTTAGCCTGGGAGTAGGTGCGGGGTCGGATCTGGGAAAAAGTGGGACCACGGAATGGGAGGGAGAGCGGGAACCCTCTCACCTGGGCCAGCTTCAGCCTGCGGGAAGGTGCGGCCTGGATCACCAGGGCGATCATGGCCAAGTAGGTGTAGGGGGGCTTGTCATGCCGCAGGTATCTCTTCTTCCTCCTCTTAGGGGGCTGGGGGGGCAACTCTACCCCGGGGAGCCCCAGGCGTGGGTTGCTGCAGGGCCCCATGAACAGGAGGTCGGCAGCGTGGGCAGGGGCCTGGCCGGTAGGAGGTCGCAGGGCAATGGGGCAGGTAGTGAGGCAGGGCCAGGGCCTGAGACCGGGCGGGGGCAGGCAGGCCGGGCCCTTTATCATTCGGATGGAAGGGGGAGGGGAGGGGAGGCAAAGGGAGGGTGGAATAGGCAGTGGGGGAGGGGAGTAGGCAGAGGGCTGCCACAATTAGCAAGTTTCAGTTAATCTGGAAGGGAGGGGCAGAGAAGATTCCAGTGGGGGTTGCCTGCGGCCACCCAGGCCTGGCTTCTCAGTCCTGGACTGCCTTTGGCAAAGTCTGCGAGCTGGAAGGAAAAGCCCCTGGAAGGGGCCCATGACTCATGGATACTTATCAGTCTGTCTGGGCTGGGTCTCAGGCTCCCATTTAACAGATGGGGAAGTGATTTGCCCCGGCCGAGCTGCCAAGAGGGGGTCAGCCAGCCCAGAGTTCAAGGCCAGTCCGCTGGAAGGACCTGAGTGGTGGTCCGGTGGGTCTTTGTGGAGAAAACCTCAGGAAAAAAGGGGGACACAGTTGATTCAAGGGATTTTTCTCAGGGGCTGCTGCAGGACCTCAGTGGGCCCCTCGAACCCTGAAGACCACGTTGCTCCCCCTCGATTCCTGTTAGCCACCGGCCTTGAGAGCCGGCTGCCCTCATTATTTAATTGGGCGTCTCCCTGGCCCTGAGCGAGCGAGGCCTGCCTGGCCACGGAGGACTCCTTGGAGCCAGGTTTGCCTTGCTTCTCTTCTCGTCCTTTGGGCTCAGGTGCTCCGGGGTTGCTGCTGGGGAGGATGCCTCTCCTTCCTTGGGGGCACTTGGGCAGTGCTCTTGGCTGGTGTGCTTGGAGGGAGAAGTCTCCTAGGTGTAGGGGTTTACCGGCCACTGGGCAGGACAGACCTTGGGTCACAGTCCCTGTCCAGGAGAGTCTTCGAGGACCGCCTGGCCTCACCCTGGGTGAGAGTGAACACAGGGATGTGGTGTGTGGGTGCCTGGGGAGGGCTTCCCAAGCAGCCCCAAGGCCCTGCGGCTCAGCCTGGAGCAGTGATTTTCTACCTTTTTCATGTCGTGGCACACTTAAACTAATTACTAAAATTCTGCGGCACACCAAAACATGTATGTAGTCAGAGGTTGCAGCCCCTGACTGAGTGGTCAGATATTACATGCTTTAAGGATTTTCAAACACACTGGTTGAAAATTGACGGTCTAGAAGGAGGGAGATGCTCTCCAGGCTGCTGGGGGCTGGCCTGAACAGAGGAGGCGTTGCCTTAGGAGACGCAGTGGAGGCTCAGGCTGGGGAAGCCCACGACAGCCCCCACATGGCCCTGGTCCCCCCTCTGAGGGCTTTGCAGAGACAGGACCTGGCCCAAAGGTATGGGCCTAGCAAAATGCCCCCCGGCAGCTATCCAGAGACTCACCAGTCCTCTTAATCCCGAGATCCTCTCCTGCCCCTCACTGTGTCTTCCTTGGCTCTCTGAGCTGTTGCTCTGCCTCTCAGTCAGTCACGGCCTGTGTTCTCCCTCAGAGCCCAGGTTTGGCCACACACACACACACACACACACACACACACGCCAGGCAAGTTTGTCCCAGGAGACATCACAGGCAGTGGTGGCTGATGTTGGTTCCAGGGCCCCCAAGCCCCAGGGAGGCCACAGAAGCTGAGACACACTTTATATTCGTTTACTCCGAGAACTCAGCTTTTGTATAGTCCCTGCCATGATTTCCTTGAACTGTTGAGGATCTGCGGCGTGCAGTGGTGCCTGGCTCATGGTAAGGAACCAAGGGAAGGGCTGAGCGGTGGATGCACTGGAGGAGGAAGCCTGGGCTGAGAGGGAGGGTGCATGTGGGCGCCACACTGCTCCCACCCCCTCAGGCTCTCCCTTCTTGCTTCCTCTGGCTTCCTCTGAACTCCCACTTTCCCAGCTACTTTCTATGTCCAGGGGTCTAGTTGAGGGTCTCTTGTGTCTCACCAGTCTCAGTACTTATGGCCTCCTAGCCTCACTCCAATCGCAAATAAGTCTTTTTCTCGTCCACGTCTTTTTTAAAAAAGATTGTATTTATTTATTTATTATTTAGAGAGAAAGACAGGGAGGGAGAAAGGGGGAGAGAAACATTACTGTGTGAGAGAAACATCAGTTGGTAGCCTCTTGCCTGCCCCCAGCCGGGAACCTGGCCCACAGCCCAGGCATGTGCCCCGAGCAGGAATGGAACCCGGCCCTTTTGGTTTGGAGGACACGCCCCACTCACCGAGCCACACCAGACAGGGCCCCTCCCCGTTTTAAGTCACCCCCTCTCCTCCAGAGGTCCTCCCTTGCTTCCGGCTTTTGTCCTGACCACCCCCCCCCCCTCCTAAGCCGTCATCCCGCTGCTCCCCATGGCCCTGGTGCGCCGGGTCCTTGCGCGCGGCACAAGGTGTCCCCTCCGTGCGGGCAGTCTCTGCTTTGCCAGCGGAACCTCTGCCTTTCTTCAGAAGCCCAGCCCACCCCTGGCCCGGTAGCTCAGTTGGTTAGAGCGTCGTTCCCATGGGTTGCAGGTTGGGCTCCCCCCTAGGTTGATCCCGGTCCGGGCACAGACAACCTATGAATGCCTAAGTGCGTGGAGCAACAAGTCGATGTTTTTTATCCCCTAAAACCAATAAATAAAAATAAAACCCCAGCCTAAACAGGTGACCACCCTCCTGGGAGCCTTTTGACTACTTGCCCTCCCGCCCACTCCGAGGACGCCCCGGCCACAGAGACTCCCGCGGCTGCGCTCCACAGAGCGTCTACCACGCGCTCCTGGCAGGCCCCGCCCCCGGCTCCCACGCGGCACAGCCGCTTCCGGCTGTGGGCGCCGCCAGCCGGAAGTGTAGCGTTGCCATGGCGAGGGTGCGGCGCCGGGCCCGCCCCTGCGGCGCCTGGGGAAGCGCGGGGCTGACTGACCGGTGGACCGGATCCGGTCCACTGCACGAGGGGAAAGGTAAGGCTCGGACTTCCGGGGCCTGCGGCGGGACCGGAGGCCGGGCTCCCGGGAGAGAGGAGATCGGGCCCCGGGAGAAAGGAGACTGGGTGCCCGGGGAGAGAGAAGGCCGGGCCCCGAGGGAGAGAGGAGATCCGGCCCCGGGGGAGAGGAGATCGGGCCCCGGGCAGAGAGGAGGTCGGGCCCCGGGAGAGGGGAGGCCTGAGGGCAGGCTGAGCCGAGCTGAGAGAGGGAAAGAGGGGGACCAAGTGGAGAGGGCGAGGAGGCAGGCAGGCAGGAGGGTCTCCAGGCCCGACGGAGGCACTGGCCCCTCAGGCTCCAGGGGGCGTGGGCCCCTTGCTTTCCTGGAGCAGAGGCCGAGGGGACCGTGAGATTAGTTTCCATGGCTGCAGAGAGGGCGGTGTGCGTGGGGGGAAGCCAGGGAAAGGCTGGTCCTCCCCGAAGCGCTGCCTGCCGTTTCTCCCTGGACCCTCACCTTAGCTGGGCGGGGGCAGGGGGGCACCGCACTGCTCTCAGTCTCTGTCTTTGTGCCCCAGGGGCTCCCCTGGCCGGCTGGGGGTTTCCCTGAGAGACGTGTGTCCGTGTCCAGCTCGCCCACGTAGCCCACCGCACTGGCTTCCCGCATGGGTAGGCCCCTCTCTCCGAGTGGGGTGCCCCATCGTGTAGGTGGACGGCCGTGTAGCCTGGCCACACACCTGTGCCCAGGCCCGCCTTTGGCTGTCGGGAATAACGCTGCTCTGCGCGTTCACAGACGCGATTCTTCGTGGGACATGGGCGTTCTCTCTCTAGGTCTGAGAGGACAGAAAGGGTGGATCGAAGTTTGTGGTTAACTTTGTTAGAAAGTGGCGGACTGTTTTCCAGAATGACTGCGCATGCACCTCACCTTCCCAGTAGTTACAGCCTCAGTGCCGTCAGCCTGTTCGCGTGCAGCCATTTCCGCGCCGTGGCCCTCGCGTGCGCTTCCTCCCAATGAATGGTGCCGAGCGTTTTTCCACGGGCGTACCCTCTGTGCTCTTTTGGTTCACGTGCTTACTTTCTTGGCCATTTGTATATCTTCTTTTGTGAAGGGTCTGTTCAAGTCCTTTGCCCTTAAAAAAACTGGTTTTGCCTTGCCAAGTTTTAAGCATTCTTTGTACCCTTAGGGTGCCAGTCCTCTGCCAGACATGCACTGCCAGTGCGTGGTCGCCGCCAGTGTGTCCGGAGCAGGGGGCGCTCTTCATTTTGACAAAGCCCGGCTTGGTGGTCTTTCCTGGACGGTGTTCGCTTTCTCCCCTGCTGTGAGGAGGAGCCGAGGGTCCTCGTTTCCCATGTGGACGCCCAGGCATCCCGGCACCACTCTTTGAAGACCGTCCTGTCTCAGGTGTATTGCCCAGCACCTTTGCCGAAAATCAGGGGACACTCACGAGCGGGTCTATTTCTGGATTCTCTGTCTCATTCATTAACCTTGTGCTGCGACCCCATAGATTTGGAGGTTGTAGCTTCGAAGCCTTGAGATCAAGGACTGGGAGTTCTCCAGCTTGGTTTCTCTTTCTCATGCCATTTTGGCTCTTCGAGATATTGTGCAGTTCTTCATACATTTAGAATGAGCTTGTGACTTTCTACAAAAAGGCTGACTGGGGTTTTGACTGGGATCATATTAATGCTGTAGCTCTATTTGGGGAGAGTTGACTTAGCAACATAGAACGTGGTATTTGTGTATCTGCATCTATCTTCCCTTAGGTAGGTCTCTGCACTAATTGTCTGTTGCCAAGTAGTAAATAACTCTAAAACAGAATGGCTGAAACAATAAACACGTTATCTCCCGGTTGCTGTGGGTGAGGAATTAAAAAACGGCTTAGCTGGGTGGTTCTGGCTCTAGCTCTCCTGCGGTTGCAGTTAGGGTCCTCAGCCAGCACTGCATCGTCTGGCGGCTGCACTGCCAGCTGGGGAGCTGCCCACGGAGTGGCTCCGTCACGTGGCTGGTGGCGGGGGGCACCTGCCTCACCGGTGGGGGCGGCGAGGAGTGTTACAGCCCCTCCGGGAGAGGTGGAGACGCTGCTGCACTGTTTTGTGATGTCGCCCCTGAAGTTAGGCGTCGCCATTTCTACTTCATTGTTGTGAGAAGTGGGTACTCCAGGGGAGGAGGTATCAAAGTATTTCAGGCTTCATGATACTAAGTTTATAAGTGACACTTAACACTTCGCATTTTCCAAGCACAGAGGCATACGGTTGAATTTAACACACTGTCCTTTTGTCCTGCAACCTTGCTGTTCATGTTAGTAGCCCTCTCCTAGATTCCTGCGGTATTTCTGCATGTCTGCTACACGCCTTCCGCATCTTTTCTCCAATCTGCGGGCTTTTCGTGTCTCTCCTGAGTGCACTGGCTGGGGCCTCTGGCACAGCGTTGCCAGCCTCCCTGGAGGACCCTCCCTTGCCCTGGGCTGGGCCCTACCCAGGGTTAGTGATCCGTCCAGACTCCCGGGGCTGGGGGCTGGGGGTGGTGCATTCTGACGTGGAGCAGGCGAGGGTACGTGACAGCCAATCCCCATTCTGCTGCCGGAACGATGCAGGTGGCTCCCCGTGGCCAGCCAGGCCAGGTGCTTGGAAGGCCACTCCTGCCCTCTGCCTTTGGGCGTGCACTCCCGCTGCGGTGACCCAGTGCAGCTGGGAGCCTCGGGGGGCTGACGTCCACCGTCTGCACTAAAGCTGGCACTTCGGTTTCCCGCCCCGGCCCCGGCTGGCCGGCTGTCCTGGGAATGTCTGTTACAGCGATGGCCCAGGACAGGTCCAGCGTGGGAACCCAGCGCGGGAACCCAGCGCGTTTCCGTCTCCGCCTGGGGCAGTGCCGGGAGCGGGACGTGAGTCCTGCGTCGGCCGGTCACGTGCTCCCACTCCCCTGAGCCGGCTGCGCAGGGGGGCGTGTCCGGTGGGTGTCGGGTTTCCAGTGCGTCTCCCTGATGACTAAGGGCCTGGGCACCTTCCTGCGTTTGCTGGCGTGAGGTGGCTGTTGAAGGCTTTGGCCTATTTTCCTGTTTGGTGCAGCGCTTTTATTACTTGTTTTGTTGTTTTATCCTCACCTGATACGTTTAGTGGCTTCAGAGAGCGGAGGGAGAGAGAATCATCAACGTGAAAGACAAACATCAATGGGTTGCCTCCTGTACGCGCCCCAACTGGGGATCAAACCCACAGCCCTTTGGTGTACGGGATGGCCGGGCTTTTTTTTTTTTTTAAGATTTTATTTATTTACTTTTTAGAGACAGGGGAAGGGAGGGAGAAAGAGGGAAACATCAACGTGTGGTTGCCTCTCACGTGGCCCCCCTATCATAACCCTAACCCTAACCCCAGGCCTGTGGCTTGACTGGGAATTGAACCTGCGACCCTTTGGTTCACATCCGGGCACTTGGTCCCCTGAGCCACAGCAGCCGGGCCTGCCTTTTAGTAGTTCTTTTTATATCAGTTGTTGGTTATGTATTGCCAGTATCATTTCCTACTCTGTGACTTGCTTTTTCACTCACTCACTCGTTTTATTTTTAAATTCTCTTTTGGGATTGTTGTAGATGCACACAGTTGTAAGAAACAGTTCAGGGAGACCCCGCCTCACTCTCAAGTCCCCCAAAGGCACATAACTGCGCTCAGAGCCCCACCTGAGACACCGACCCGCGGGTCGCCAGCTGCTCAGGCGCCGACGTGCGCGCTCACGTCTGTGCAGCCTCATCACAGCCACGTGGTCCTGCGCCGGGCCGCCGCGCTGGGGGCCGCCCTGCCCCAGCCCCAGCCCCAGCCCCAGCCCCACCCCCACCCCAGGTCTGGCCTTTCGCTGGGGTCCTTTGACTGCACCCAGCAGATGTGGCTGTTGGCGGTGAGCCAGCGCCCGCGGGACGCCTGAGCTGTGTGCACTCGGTGCGGGTGTACCCACGAGAGGCAGCTGTCTCCCGCTGGAGGCTCCGATGGCTCGAGTCACCGTGAAATCCACACACAGGTTTTTGTGTGAACTTAGATTTTCATTTCTCTGGCATACGTGCCCCGAAGCACAGCTGCTTGGTCTTGTGGTTTAGTTTTTTAAAAGAAACTGTCACTGTTTTCCCAGTGGCTGCACTGCCAGCACCGTGGGGGACCCCTGGCTTCACTCCGGCGGGCTGAGGCTGTGGGTGGGCTCGCTGTGGCCGCCACTCGTGTCTCCCTGCGGGTGAAGCCGGCCAGCGCCTTCTCACCCTGGGACCTTGTCAGGGAAGCGCCTGCACACGTCACGTGCCTATTGTCTGATTGGAGTGGTTTTATTTTTTGCTGAGTTTTGGGAGTTCCTTGTGCTCGCTGGACAGAAGCCCTTTGTTGGGACGTGGTTTGCAAATATGTTCTCAGGTCAAGAGCTTGTCTTTCTGGCCTCTTCACGGGGTATTCACCCGAGCAGAAGTTTAACATTTTGGTGCATCCAGTGTGTCCTGTGCCCTCGGCTTGCTTCTGGTGTTGCCGCCGCAGGCGCTGGGTGGCTGTGCCCTTTGCACTTGACGGACAGTGTTGTGCCCGCTGCTGAGTGCGGAGCTGGGCCCTCGCTCGTCAGTGGAAACACTCCCGGTCCAGCGGCCTGGGCCGGGCTGCCCGCCCCCGCGGTTCTGAGTCTGCTCCTGCAGGCCCCGCCTCCCCATCCGCCTGTCAGTGCCTCAGCGTCTTCCTCACCAAACTTCACAGTAAATCTGGATACCCAGACGTGTAAGGACGTGCTGTCTCGTTGTGTGCAGGATGGTCCCTGCTGTCCTTGACCTTTCGCATTTCATGTAAAGTGGAGAATTAACTGGGAGAGAGAACTGAGTTGGAGAAGGGGAGCTCTGATACAACTGCAGGGTTTGCACTGCAATGCGTGGAGTGCGAGCTCAGTTCCGGGGGAGTGACGCGTCCGGGTGGTGGGCGCCCTGGGCGCTCCTGTCTGCCTGGACTCGGAGTGGGGCTGCGGCAGCGAGGGCCGGGGAGTTCCTCTCCCCCTCTTTCTGCCTCCCTTCTCCTCTGACTATAAATAAAATATATTTTTTAGATTAATTAAAATTAAATAAAACCTTTATTTTCTTTTTTAAGATTTTGTTTATTTGTTTATTGGGAGGGGGAGGGAGAAAGAAAGAGAGGGAGAGAAACATCGATGTGACAGAGAAATAGCGATGAGTTGCTTCTCATAGGTGCCCTGACCAGGAATCACCTGCGACCTTTCACCTTGTGGGCTGATGTCCACCGCACTGAGCCATACTGGTCAGGGCATCCTTTTTTTTTTTTTTTTTAAGATTATTTATTTTTAGCGAGGGGAAGGGAGGAAGAGAGGGAGAGAAACATCAATGTGTGGCTGCCTCCCACACGCCCCCTGCTGGGGACCTGGCCTGCAACCCAGGCCTGTGCCCTGACTGGGAATCCAGCCAGTGACCCTTTGGTTGGTTCACAGGCCGGCACTCAGTCCACTGACCACAATAGCCAGGGCCCTCTCCTTTTAAAAAGACAAGGAGGTTTGTTTTCTTTTGGGAAGGACCACCCGTGCAGGCGCACCTGCAGGGCAGGTACGGGGAAACAGCGTGTGGGGTCGAAGGCCTGGCGCGTCCCCGTAGGTGCCTCAGGGCCTCCTCTGCGGCTCAGCAGCCGGCCACCTGAGCGGTCCCAGCGTGTCCCGCTTCTCGTTTGCGTGCGCTCACTGTCTGGGTGTTTTCGCCGTGATCCGTGTCACTGTCCTGGGAGCTCTCTTGCTCCTTGCCCACCGTGTGCGCCCCTGACGACGGGCCCGCGACCACTTTGCTTGTTGTAAAGTTTTTGTAAATGTTTTGGCGCAGTTGACTGTCTCTTCTGTTGTGAGATATATATATATATATATATTTTTTTTTTTTTTCCTCTAAAAGAGAAAGTTTATTTAGAAAGTCATAGAGGGCCCTGGTTGGTGTGGGTCAGTGGATTGAGCTCTAGCCTGAAACCCAAAGGGCCGCCGGTTCGATTCCCAGTCAGGGCACGTGCCTGGGTTGCTGGCCAGATCCCCAGTGTGTGTGTGAGAGTCAGCTGCACATCGATGTTTCTCTCCCTCTCTTTCCCCCTCCATTCCCCTCTCTCTAAAAATAAATCAATAAAATCTTTAAGAAAATAATAATAACAAAAAAGAAGTCACGGGGGTAGAGGAAGTGACCAGTAGAAGAACTGGGCTCAGGAAACCAGCCACAGAGGAGACTGAGACCGAAGGGCCCTCGGACCTCAGGAGAGAAAGGTCGAGGGGACGGGGTCGGGGGGGTGTGGGGCTCCTCGGGGTGGGGGGGGCGCACTGTAGGTCTGGGTTTGTTTGCTCAGTGCAGACATTTTTAAAGCCTAATGTAATCGGATTAATCAGTTTTCTTTGAGGTTTTTGGGCTTTGTGTCTGGCTTAGAAAGGCCGTCCCTCTGCTTGTTCCTGCCCGTTTGTGTCTGGTGTGTCTGTGGCAGGGGGTGGGCCCTGCCCTGTGTCCCAGGCAGCCAGCCCCTACAGCGGTCACTCTGGTCTTCCTCTGGCATCTGCTGACCGCTGGCTCCCGGGCTTCCCGGCCCCGCCTCACTGTGGTCACTCCTCAGTCCCACTCCTCAGGGCCCTCCTGCGTTCCCTAGGCTGCCCCCTCGGTCCTTTCCGCGCATCCCACAGCCCTCCCCACCCTTCCCTTGTTGCTGCGCCCTCTGCTGCCCATGCCTGCCGGTGGGTGTGCGGGTGCCAGCATCTCTCCTGGGAGGTCCCCCCACCCCGGATCTGATCACATCGCTCATTTGTCTGAAAGCCTCTGGCTCCGTCGGCCTGCTGGGCAGAGGCCAGCTCCTCGGCCAGGGCCAGAAGGCGGAGTGCACTGTACACCCCTGCCCTCCCAGCCCGACCCGATACCTGGGCAGGCAGATGCGAGGCCCCCGCTGCTGCTGGGAGGTGGACGGGCCCTGGGCTCGCAGGACGGGCTGCGCCCTCCCTGGGCATCTCTGTGAGGCTCTGCCTGCCCCACCCACCCTCCCCAGCCCTGTCGCCTGCGCCCACAGGTGCTGCGAAGGGGGCTTGAGGGGCAGTGTGGTGTGACGGCTACCGGGGGCTCTGCGTTTAGGCACAGCCTCAGTTTCCTCACATGGAAAATGGGGACAGTGACAGGGACCAGCCAGGGGAGGACCTGCCAGGACATGGCCTGGGCTGGGGTCTGGAGCCCAGGGCCTCCCGGCCCCACGGCCAGGCGTCTGGCAGTGTGCTCCGCAGTCTTGGGGACTGCCGGAGGTTCAGGCTGAGGGGGAGGGGCAGTGGCCACTGTCCCTCCGGCAGGCTCCTCCCGCCTGGCTCCACACCCGACACGGCTGGCCTGGGCACAGAGCTGAGACCTGGGGAAAGTCGCCGGATAATCTCTGTGTGACATTCCAGGGAGGCTTGGGGAAGCTCTGTAGACGGGGCGGAGCTGCCCTGCTGAGCCCCCTCAGCCTGGGTGTGGTGTGGTGGCCACTTGGTGGGACCCCACTGGGCTGGGCTGGCCTCCCTGGCTCTGCCGGGGGCCGGGCTCCTAGGTCGGCGGCTGTTCTCCGACTGTGGCCCGAAGAGGAGGCTGAGTGCGGTTCGGGCAGCAAGCAGGATTCAGGGGCTCCTGCTGTGGGGAGCCCGCCCCGGGTGCTTCAGGGCACCTCCCTTCTCCCAGAGGCTGTGGTCCAGCTGCCCGGGGCCACGGCAAGGAGTGCGGCCGAAGGGCCCAGAGGGGATGTTGGCTCAGTGAGGGGCCACCAGAGTTGGGGGCAGAGGGCCCGAGAGCCGCCTGGTGCCGGGGGCTGGCGGGGGCCAGGTACACGGCCTCAGCCAGCGCCCTGCGCCCTTCCCCCGCTGCGGGGCGGGGGGGGGGGGGGCTGTCCAGAACCTGCTGCGAGGAGGCTCCACAGAGAGACGGCCTTCCAGCGAGAGAACTGAAGGCAGCGTGTGCCCCGGGGGCAAGGCCAGTTGCTGCTCTTTCCTGTGGGACCTGGGCGTTGGAATGTGTGTTCTTGTGCAAAGTGGTGGTGTCTCCGGGGTTTTAGTAAGTGTCACAAGGTCAGGCGGTGGCTCTGCCGTTGGCAGTGTCCTGGGGAGTGGGAGCCAGCCCCTCGACCCTGCGCTGTGCTCCACGGGGGCGCCGCGGCCCTGGGCTGCGTTCCCGTGGGTCCCGCCGGGACCGAGGCTGAGGCCTGCGCGCCCCGTGCAGAGGGCAGCACGCCCCACCCCCGGCTCCTGGTGCCTGGAAGGGAGGGGGCTCAGAGGCTGCCCGGAGAGGTGGAAGTCCTGCCTCACAGGTGTGTGTGTGTGGGGGGGGCGGGCAGCGGGTCCCAGCTCTCGGGCGGAGACGGGAGCTGGGAGTGGTGTGCAGGGTGTGAGGGCTCTGCTGTGTCCCGGGATTGTCCGGGGCTGGCCGGGGCCACGGGAACTGGCTCCCGGCCCCTCTGCCTGTAGAGGTGGGCTGTGTTTCCGGGGGCAAAGGCAGGACTTGGGGGACAAGCAGCGAGTCTGGACGGCTTGCCTGTCCCTGGTCCCCGGAGTCTGCAGAGGTGCTGCCCAGAAAACTCTGTCCTGGGCCCTGTCGGCCCCAGTCCCGTCCTGGAGAAGGCACCGAGGCCAGGCTTGTGGAGGTCGGGGGCACGGCCGGGGGCAGGCTGGCCCTGTTCAGTGAGGTGCCAGGTGTGCCAGAGGCCCTGTGGCAGGAGGGACAGTTCCCGTCTGGAAATAAGGGGGTACGCACTGAGTATTCTCCACGCAGGTGTGGCCAGAGGACGCTGTGTTGGTGTCTAGGTGTCCCCAAGGTCTGGCTGGGGGAGGGCCGGGACCCCTGGGGAGCCGTGGGCCAGCGCCTTCCGGGCAGAACACGGCCAGGGCCTCCGGGGGGTGTGTCTCCTGACCACACGCAGCAGCCACACCAGGGGTGCTGGGCAGGGCCTGCCACGGCGGACTCTCCGTGGCCGTGCCCCAGCCTAACTCCTGCTTGTCCTGGTGCAGCAGATCCCCGCCCAGCAGGCGACCTGGCCCGTGTCCACACGATGGGGACTTTTATTGCAGCCCGGGATGGCTGGCCAGGGCATTGGCTGGACTGAGCTGGGGACTCGTGGAGGAAGGGGCCCAGCTGCTGGGCAGTGAGGAGCCGGGGCGTCGGTCTGAACGGGCTGGGCCCTCCTTGGCCTGAGGCCCGGGAGGCAGGGCCTGCCCTTGGGGCAGTTCCCGCAGAGCCCAAGGAGAGGGCGACCTTGCCCGGCCCAGCCTGGGGGCAGGCAGGTCAGAGTTGTGGGGACCAGGCCCTGGGGCACCTGGGGCACCTGGGAGAACAGCTCGCTGCAGCAGGTGCCTGGGCCCGGAGGGCAGCCTCCTGCTCCCGTCTCAGTCCTTTCCCGGTTCCCGCGACGCGACGTGAGTCGGGATGGGGCAGAGCAAGCCCCCCCATCCCTGCCGGGACTGTCGTGTAGCAGGGCTTACTGTGGGCACCGGGGAGGGGGGCCTCCCACAGGGCAGAGCCTGGGCTCACCTGCGAGCCACTGGGAGCCCAGCCAGCCCCGCCCTGAGCCAGCCTCCGTGTGCCTGTGCTTCCTCTTCCTCCTCAGGCCCCTGGAGCCGCCTGCCGCCTGCGGCCCGGCGACCCACCCAGGACTCCTGCAGAGGGGCAGCGCCCCTGGAGACAGCCGCCAGACCGGCTGTGCTGCACGGTGCCCTGGCTGCTCGGAGCCTTGCCCCGGGCACCGGGCCGGGGACCCCAGGACGCCCAGCACACACCCTGCTCTGGCCTCGCTGGCCGTGGCGCCCGCCCTCCTGCCACACCCCCTCGCTGGCGCCCACACACTGACCCTGGGAGGCAGACAGGAGGCGGCGGAGGGCAGGGAAGGCTGGCCCATGGCTGCTCCCAGGCCCCGCCCGGGCTCCTGAGGCCCGTAAGGAGAGGGGGCTTCTAGGACTCCCGGGGGCCTCTCTGCCCATTGTCCTCCCCCCCACCCCCCGCCCCGTCCCTTCGGCGAGGTGCCAGGAAGCTGCAACTTTATTATCGGGGCAACTGGCTGCAGACCCTGGACTGCGGCGGACAGGCCCTGCGGCTCCCTGCCGGCTGTGCACCCTGACCCCAGGAGGGCGGGCGGGAGGCCCTGCCCTCGAGCAGCTGAGCTGCCGGGGCTCCGTAGAGGCAGCTGCCCTTTCTGCCCAGAGCCTGTGCCCCTCGAGCTGCCCGGCCCAGGGCCTGGTCTCGGGCTGGAACCTCCTGACCCAGCCTTGCCAGGGGCAGAGGGTACCGAGCCTTGAGGGGATGCCCCCAAGGGTGCCAGTCCAGCCAGCTGCCCCACCCCTCAGGCCCAGCCTGGCCCCCTCGTTCCCCCGCCTGGTGCCCCGAGCAGCCCCCCTGGCAGGCAGCCCCCACCATGGCCGAGCACCTGGAACTGCTGGCGGAGATGCCCATGGTGGGCAGGATGAGCACGCCGGAGCGGCTGAAGCACGCCCAGAAGCGCCGGGCCCAGCAGGTGAAGATGTGGGCCCAGGCTGAGAAGGAGGCCCAGGGCAGGGAGGGCCGCAGGGAGCGGCCGCGGAAGGAGGCGGCTGCCGGCAGGGCCCGGAGGCGGGTCCTCTTCCCTCCCAGCGTCACCCTGCTCGAGGCCGCTGCCCGAAACGACCTGGAAGAAGGTGAGTGTGGCTGACCCCAGGGGCGTGTACCGCCTGAGCCTCGTCCTTGTCGCCCTCGCGCGACCTCGAGAGACCTGCCAAGGACACGGCTGCATCTCATGGGCGCTCGGGGTCCGGCCCGGCCGTGGGCTGCAGGCGAGGGGCAGCATGCAGGGCCCCTGCCGCAGGGTCGGGGCCGAGGTGGGTGGGCTCCCAGGAGCCTGAAGCGCCCGGGGTGTGGCCCCCGCGGGCTGGGGGCAGCCCGGTCTGCCTGCCTCTTGCCGGGGTGCGGCGTGCTGGGCAGGAGAGTCTCGCCGTCAGAACCTTCCTGGCCCGAGCTTTGGCAGGCCCCTGCCCTCCCTGGGGCTCCTGGGGGTTCTTCTTGCCTCCCCCAAGGGCAGGGTCCTGGGCCGCAGAGGCTGGGGTGCGGGAGGCCGGGGTGAGGGAAGTGGACAGGGTGTGGTGGGTGTGCCCCGGGTCCCGTGGAGGAGGGGCGCCCGTGTGCGGACTGTCAAGCCCCTCAGGGAGGTCCAGGCCACCAAGGGGGTCCCAGGGGACCTTGGCAAGAGCCTGGGCCCTGGGTGGGACTTCTGAGCGGTGAGGGCGGGACCACTTCTGCTCATGGGGAGACCCTGGGGGGCAGCCTGGGCGCCTCAGGCCCCCCACTGCAGGCTGTGGCAGCCTGGGGCGGGCAGGTGGCTGCCGGCACCAGGGAAGGGCGGTGTGTGGTCTGCCGGGCGGAAGGCTTAGGGGAGATGTGGGACATGGTGGGGGGAGGGTGCTAGCACCCAGGCCAGCGGGGGACGGTGGGAGCCCGGCAGGGCTGTTGTCACTCTAGAGGGGGTGTTCTGGGAGCCTGAGCGCTGGAGTGCCAGGTTCCCGGGGGCTGGAGGCGGAGGGCCGCCCTGTGAGGCCTGCTGGGACAGGGGGTCTCCTGCCACCTGCACCCCTGCCGTCCTCACCCTCCTCGGCCCCCCAGCTGCAGCACCGCGGGCGGCCTGGGCCCCTGCCAGCACGGGCCTGGCCAGGGCGGTGCGGGCCCGTGGCAGGACCCGTGTCCCTGCGCCCTGAGCACGCCTCCCCTTTTGCAGTCCGCCAGTTCCTTGAGAGCGGGGTCAGCCCTGACCTGGCCAACGAGGACGGTCTGACGGCCCTGCACCAGGTCAGTGCCGTGGGGGTGGGCGGGGAGGGGTGTGGGGCGGGCGCGGGCCGGCCCGGGGCTCAGGCTGCCGGGTTTGCAGAGCTGCATCGACGACTTCAGGGAGATGGCGCAGCAGCTCCTCGAGGCCGGGGCCACGGTCAACGCCCGTGACAGCGAGTGCTGGACACCCCTGCATGCCGCGGCCACCTGTGGCCACCTGCACCTGGTGGAGCTGCTCATTGCCCGGTAGGACCGGCCAGGGGCAGGTGTGGCCGGAGCGGCTTTTGTGTCGGGGATGCAGCGGGCGGGCAGTTCGTGCTGAGCCGTAGCCCAGGGTCTCGCCCTCAGGAAGGGGGCCCTTGCCTCTTCTGTCCCCACTCACCTCTCCTCACTGCCCGCGTCCTGGCAGGGAGAGCTGGGCCTGGGCAGGGGCCACAGGCACTCAGGATAGTGAGGTTGTCTGCCCCCGCCCCCCCACCCTGCGCCCACTGGCTGCCTCCTGCCAGGTGCCGTTAGGAATCTGGGAGCTCCTTGAGGGTAGGTCTGGACCTCCAGCTCCTTGCCTCCCAGCCCCCCAGGGTCTGTGTGGAGAAGCACCATTCTGGTCAGTGAGGGGGTGGGACTGGCCAGAAGGGAGGGAGTGTGCGGACTCAGGGGGGCCTTTACCACTGAGAGGTGGGCTGGGTGCGGGTCAGCCTCACCAGGACCCAGGAGTCCCCTGCCATGGCCCCCAACTCTGACCCTCTGGTAGGACAGAGGGCTGGGCGCTCAGACAGCCTGAGGACCAGCCCAGGCTTTGGGGGGGGTGGGGCCGGTGGGGGCGTGAAGGCAGGTGGTTTCCCCCTCCTGGCAGGTGGGCCCACTGTGCGTGTTCCCAGGGGCTGATGGGTGCCAGTGACCTGGAGACACGGGGGAGACTGCAGGGCGCCTCGCCTGGCTTGAGGCGGGACCCAAGGCTGAGGGGCCGCCTCTCCCAACAGTGTCTGGGGCCTGGGCCTCCTCCGTGGCAGCCTCCCGGTGTCCTGGAGCGCAGCCCTGGGCTGGGAGGGGGCTGGAGGCCTCTCTGGGGCGGGGGTGGGGGGGAAGGTAAGAGGAGCCCTGTGGCCACGCCCCACCTACCTTCCCTGCAGGGGTGCTGACCTCTTGGCGGTCAACACGGATGGGAACATGCCCTACGACCTGTGTGAGGATGAGCAGACGCTGGACTGTCTGGAGACGGCCATGGCGGACCAAGGTGTGTGCAGCCCCCCGTTGCCAGGCCGGCCCGCGGGCGGTGGGGGGCACGAGCCCTGAGCCTGTGGCCCTGCAGGCATCACCCAGGACGGCATCGAGGCGGCCCGGGCCTTGCCGGAGCTGCACCTGCTGGAGCATATCCGGAGCCTGCTGCAGACAGGGGCGGACCTGGATGCCCCTGGGGACCACGGGGCCACGCTGGTGAGGACGCGGCCGGGGGATGCGGGAGGAGGGGCGGCCGCGGGAGGGAGGAGGCCGGACTCGGGACGTCTGCCCGCAGCTGCACGTCGCCGCGGCCAGCGGGTTCGGCGAGGCGGCGGCCCTGCTGCTGGAGCACCGGGCCAGTCTGAGCGCCAAGGACCGAGACGGCTGGGAGCCGCTGCACGCCGCGGCCTACTGGGGCCAGGTGGGTGTGGGGCCGGGCGGGGGGGCCAGGCGGGGGGCCCGGGTGGGCCTGCCACGCCGGAGCACTCAGCAGCCCGGGCTCGCCGGCCGCAGGTGCACCTGGTGGAGCTGCTGGTGGCACACGGCGCCGACCTCAACGGGAAGTCCCTGCTGGAGGAGACGCCTCTTGGTGAGAGGGGGGGCCTGCGCCTCCTCCCCCCGGGGCCGGGGCCTGGCAGAGGGCGCCCCTGAGCCTCTCTCTGCACCCCCCCCCCAGACGTGTGCGGGGACGAGGAGGTGCGCGCCAGGCTGCTGGAGCTGAAGCACAAGCACGAGGCGCTCCTGCGCGCCCAGGGTCGCCAGCGCTCGCTGCTGCGCCGCCGCGCCTCCAGCGCCGGCAGCCGGGGGTGAGCGCCCGCCCGCCCCACACCTGCCCACGCCTTGCCGGCTGTGCCCGGGTCTTTGCCCTCGCCGGCGTCAGCCCTGTGCCCTCTGGAGCTGGGACCAGAGTCCACGGGGCGGGCGGTGTCCTCCCCCGCTCACGCTGCCCTCCCCCAGGAAGGTGGTGAGGCGGGTGAGCCTGACCCAGCGCACCAGCCTGTACCGCAGGGAGCACGCCCAGGAGGCCATCGTGTGGCAGCAGCCGCCTCCCACCAGCCCAGAGCCTCCCGAGGAGGACGAGGATGGCCAGACAGACACTGAGCTCAGGCCACCGCCCCCTGAGGTGAGCGCCTCCCCACCCTCCCGCGGGGCAGGCCGCCACCCCAGGAGCCGGTGGGATCTGTGACCCCACACCACACTCGCAGCAGGCACCCCCCCAGCCCTCGTGCCGCCTCTGGACCGCCCCACAGTGGGGGCCCACGGCCGGGGGCAGCCGGGCAGTGCCCTCCTTCATGGCCTCTGGCGCCCACGTTCCCCTCACAGGAGGACGACTCTGAAGTGTCCAGGCCACACAACGGCCGTGTGGGGGGCCCCTCCGGGCGGCACCTGTACTCCAAGCGGCTGGACCGGAGTGTCTCCTACCAGCTGAGCCCGCTGGAGGGCACAGCCCCCGACACCCTGGGCCGGGCCAAGGCCCACCACACCCTGGCGGAGCTCAAGCGCCAGCGAGCGGCTGCGAAGCTGCAGCGCCCCGTGCCTGATGGGCCTGAGGCCCCAGTGTCCCGACCGCCCATGGAGGCCACGGCGCCCTTGCCCGGGTGCAGCTCCGGGGCAGCGGGGGACCCGCCCCTGCTCAGGCTCACGGCCCCCTCAGAAGAGGCCCCCGCGGAGAAGAAGCCCTGCTGCCTGCTCATGTGAGGGGCCGGCGGCCCAGCCCGCGCCCTGGGCCCCCTCCCAGGGTCAGGGTCTGCCTCCTCGCTCAGGGACAGACCTGTGGCAGAAGCCACATCTGGGGGCACCTGGCTCCAGAGACCTTGTTTCACTCTGTGACTCTTGATAAAAAGCCCTTCTGCCACCTGCCTCGTTGTGTCTCAGCTGGGCCACCGTCCCCATGGTGGGGGCGGCCGCGTTCCTGGGCCTGGGTGCGCTGACCCTGTGCGCGCTGGTCTGGGCCCTTTCAGTGCGTGCTTGGGCCGGTGGCAGCCCAGCCCTTGCGTGCCTGCTAGTGAGGCCTGCAGCCTGGTGCCGCCCACCTTCCCAGCATCCTGCAGGCTGCTCTGAAACTCGACTCCCCTGAGGGGAGAGAGAGCTGGGGAGGACCCTCCCCTGGGACCAGTGGTCCTGGTTTGGGGAGGGAGGGGCCAGAGCCAGATGTATTGTGTGCGGCTGGCATCAGGAACGTGCGCAGGGGGGCAGCTCCCCACTCCTGGCCTGTGGCCTGATCCTGGAGCCTGGCTGCCAGCTTTTCCCTGGGCTGGCAGAGGGGCCAGCAATTGGCCACTCAGGCTCCAAGCTGGCTGGGCACAGGGTGACAGGGGCCCCTTAGGGGCCTCGCGTGGGAGGGCTGAGGGCACTGTCCACTCATCTTCCCCTGGAGGGCGGTGTCACATGGCCCCCAGCACTGGGTGGTATGGGGTCAGGGCACCTTCCCCTCCTCACCGGGCAACCACCTGGTCAGTCCAGTGTCGCAGGGGACGGCCCATCCTGAGCATTGGTGGTGGGAGGGGTGTGCCCTGGGGAGGGCTAGGCTGCTGGTTAAATTTAGTGCGGGGGCCAGTGCGGCTGCCCAAGGTCCGCCTGCCACCGGGCCTGCTGCTCGGGCCCTGCTGCCAGGGGGCGGGCGGGGCCGGCCCCGCCCGGGGCTGGGCCCACATTCGCCTGCACTCTGCCCCGGGGGCCAGAGGGACAGGCCTGCATGCTGGGCGGCTGAAGTGGCAGCAAAGTGACAGCAGAGCAGAAAGGCACAAGGTGAGGCTAGGCCAGCACCCGGGCTCCCGCCTGTCCTCTCCGGCCGGCCAGCGCAGAGGAGCCGAGGCTGCCCCCTGGCCCGGCCAGCGGCCCGGAGCCTGACTCCGACCGGGAGGGTGGACGCCCTGACCCTCGGGCTCCTGCCGAGGCTGCCTGGCTGCCGTGGCAAGGGGGCAGCCATCCCTGGGCAGGGCCTGTGGAGGCGGGGCCCTGAGGGCCTATCACTGCTCACTCCCCACTCTCCACCAATCAGCAGCGACTGGGAAGCAGAACGGAGGTCACCCAGCCTGTGGTGTGGCCCAAGGGCGGCCCCAGGCTGGCCTGGTGAAAGGGCACCCCATTGCAGGGCAGCGGGTGTCCAAGGGCCCCTGCTCAACACCCCGGCCCAGAGACTCTGGCCTCCCAGTCCCGATGGCCACCAGGGTCTGACCAGGGGGCCCTTGCACCCCGGTCATGGCCACCAGCCCAGGAGGGGCCAGATGGAAGCCCCCTGTCTGTGCACCTCGGCCCCCTCCCCCGACACTCCAGGGTTCCTGAGGCCTGGCCCAGTTACCTGGGAGACAGGCCTGCTGAGCCGAGAGGATGGGGGCCCCGAAAGGGCCAGGCCTCCTCCGGGGCCTGCTGGGGTAAAGCCCCCTTCCCCCCTCCTTGCCCAACTCTGCCAGCCCCCGAGGGGCACTCCGCCCACCTCCCCTCCAGAGCCAGTTCCTCAGCGCTTCCCCAACCGTCTGTCCCTGCCCCCCACGAGGGTCTCCTGCTCCCCTGTGGCTGGGACAGGGTGCTGGGCAGAGCCCCAAGCCCCACCCACCTCCTCACCCACTCCCTAAGGCTCCCTGGGGCAGAGCTCTGCCCAGTGGGCAGGGCGGGGCCCCCGGGGCCCCAGCTCCTCCTCCAGCCTGTCCTGCCCCTTTCAGTGGGGCTGGGAGGCTGCAGTGGAGAGGGTGCCCTCTTACCTGAGCCCCTGCCCAGGCCCACCCTCGCCAGCCCCGGCCCACTGAGGGGGCTGTTTCCCTCATCCCAGCTTCGGGGTCCTGCCACCTCCTGAGCCGCCTCCTCGCCTGGTGTGAGCAGGGTCATGGCCTTGAGGGCAGGAGAGCACAGCCAGGCTGCCATGAACGGGCCGAAGGAAAAGGTGCTGACGCTGGACACCATGAACCCGTGCGTCAAGAGGGTGGAGTACGCTGTCCGCGGCCCCATTGTGCTGCGTGCCCTGGAGCTGGAGCAGGAGCTGCGCCAGGTATGGCCCGGAGCCCACCCTGCCCTCCAGGCCGCACCTGGGCCGTCCAGGGGCACAGGAGACTAGGGTTTTCGGGATCGACGAGGCCCATTCTCAATGTCCCTGCCTCCGTCCTCCCAGGGTGTGAAGAAGCCCTTCACCGAGGTCATCCGCGCCAACATCGGGGACGCACAGGCCATGGGCCAGAGGCCCATCACCTTCCTGCGCCAGGTGAGACTCTCGCTGCCCTGGCAACCCCGCCCCACCTGCAGCCTACCTGCCCCCGACTCAGCACTTGCTCTCTCAGGTCCTGGCTCTCTGCGTCCACCCAGACCTCCTGAGCAGCCCCGACTTCCCCGAAGACGCCAAGAGAAGGGCGAAGAGCATCCTGCAGGCTTGCGGGGGCCACAGCCTCGGTGAGCACCAGAGCCGGGCCCCAGGGAGGCGCAGACACTGGGGAGGCTTCCAGGGGAGCGGTGGGCCCGCCCACTGGAAGGGGAGGATCTTCTCCGGACCTCACCCGTCCTCTCGGGTCCTGCCCCACCCCGCGGCACAGGGGCCTACAGCATCAGCTCCGGGGTCCAGCCGATCCGAGAGGATGTGGCTCGCTACATCCAGCGGCGCGACGGAGGCATACCCGCGGACCCCAACAACATCTTCCTGTCCACGGGGGCCAGTGACGCCATCGTGGTAGGCAGGGGCCAGGGCAGGAGGACGCCGAGGCTGTTTGTGCGCGGGCTGCCGGCCAGGCTCCTCCTGGCACGGCAGCGCGTGCTTGGGGTGGAAAAGACGGGTGTGGCCCCGGCCCCGCCAATGCCGCCTCCCCACCCCACTCGCAGACGGTGCTGAAGTTGCTGGTGTCCGGCGAGGGTCGCACGCGCACGGGCGTGCTCATCCCCATCCCTCAGTACCCGCTCTACTCGGCCGCGCTGGCAGAGCTCGCCGCCGTGCAGGTGGACTACTACCTGGACGAGGAGCGTGCCTGGGCGCTGGACGTGGCGGAACTGCGGCGCGCGCTGCTCCAGGCTCGCGACCACTGCCGCCCCCGCGCGCTCTGCGTTATCAACCCCGGCAACCCCACAGGTGCGTCCCTCACCCCGCCCCGGCCCTGCCCCTCTCTGCCCCGCCTCCCCGACCCGCGGAGAGCAGAGCGCGCTCTCAGTTAACCCGGGGCTTGCCGCGTCTCCCCTCCATCCCCTGCCCGCGCCCCAGGGCAGGTGCAGACCCGCGAGTGCATCGAGGCCGTGATCCGCTTCGCCTTCGAGGAGCGGCTCTTCCTGATGGCTGATGAGGTGCTGGCAGGGGCGCGCGGGGTAGGGGGTGGAAGGGCAGGAGTGGGCGCCCCCAGTGACCCCCTCGCTCGTGCAGGTGTACCAGGACAACGTGTACGCCGAAGGCTCTCAGTTCCATTCGTTCAAGAAGGTGCTCATGGAGATGGGGCCTCCGTACGCGACTCAGCAGGAACTCGCCTCCTTCCACTCCGTCTCCAAGGGCTACATGGGCGAGTGCGTGCGGGCCAGACGGGCGGGGGCTCTGTGACCCCGGCCGCCCGCCTCTGTCGGCCCTGCCTGGACGCCCGCCCTCGCCCCCAGGTGCGGTTTCCGCGGCGGCTATGTGGAGGTGGTGAACATGGACGCGGCGGTGCAGCAGCAGATGCAGAAGCTGATGAGCGTGCGGCTGTGCCCGCCCCTGCCGGGCCAGGTCGTGCTCAACATGGTGGTCAGCCCGCCTGCGCCCTCGGACCCCTCCTTCACGCAGTTCCAGGCGGTGAGCAGGAGTGGGGCCTGGAGGGGCGGCTGGGGCGGCTGGGGCGGCGAGCGTGCTGGCCTGCGGGGCACTGCTCCCCCACCTGATGCGCCCTCCCTCCGCAGGAGAGGCAGGCGGTGCTGGCCGAGCTGGCGGCCAAGGCCAAGCTCACCGAGCAGGTCTTCAACGAGGCTCCTGGCATCCGCTGCAACCCGGTGCAGGGTGCCATGTATTCCTTTCCGCGCATACAGCTGCCCCCGCGCGCGGTTCAGCGCGCTCAGGTGCTTCGCGGGTCGGGGAAGGCAGGGCAGGTCCGCGGGGAGGGCGGGGTCTGCGGAGCCCCGCCCTGATCACGCCCACCGCTCCCGCCCCTCACTCCAGGAGCTGGGCCTGGCTCCCGACATGTTCTTCTGCATGAGCCTGCTGGAGGAGACCGGCATCTGCGTGGTGCCGGGCAGCGGCTTCGGGCAGCGGGAAGGCACCTACCACTTCCGGTGAGGTCCCACCGCACGGCCCCTCCTCGCGGCCCCCACACCCTTTGCCCGTCGCTTATCTCCCTCCCCTTTTAGGATGACCATCCTGCCCTCCATGGAGAAGCTGCGTCCCCTTTTGGAAAAGCTGAGCCAGTTCCACGCCAAGTTCACCCGCGAATACTCCTGAGTACTGCTGGGGACCAGGCCTGGCGGCCCCGGACTGACAACACCCTGGGGCCCGAGGGCCTTGCTGCCCGTGGGGCTGGGCCCCTGCCTCCCTGCAGGCCTCCAATAAAGCCGAGCCTCTGGCTGTTAGGCGGAGGCGTGCTCACCTGTGTGCGCCTCCCCCGTCTCCTGATTGGCCTTCTGCGCAGGCCTGGTCTCACTTCAGGAGTGGTCGAGGAGGCCTCCCAGAGGAGGTGGCCTTCTTGCCTTCGCAGCGCCTCCGGTGGGCTCATTCCCCGCCGTGGGGCCTCAAGGAGGAAGCCTGGGTTTCCTTCCTAACTGCCACCTGGGGCTGCTGTGCAGCGCAGGGACCAACGGGTCTCGCTCAGCCTGGGTTGTTTGAAGAGCGGGGTGAGAGCGTGTGACACGCAGAATGGGTCGCCTTACCGGCCCCTACCCCGGAGGCCAGCCCCTGTCGGCGGCTCGCGCGCGCAGTACCCAGGGTGGCCACCGGGGGCGCCTGCATACGGCCGGCGCTCTGGCCCGCTCCGGCGCTCTATGGCCCGCGTCTCCGGAAAAAGGGGACCGCTTGCGGCTCAGCGGGGTACGGACGCCAGCCAGTCCAATCCTAACCCCCCTCGGCGCAGTCCAAAGGTCATGCCGCCGTGTGACCCTGGACCCGGCCAGACCACCAGCGGGACCGCTCCGCCCCGTTCCACCGCAGGCCGGCCTTGAACTCGGCCCCAGCTCCCCGTCCTCTCTCCTGGCTATGCGTGGGAAGCTGCTGCCGCTGGCCGGCCTCTACCTGGTGCAGGGCCTGCCCTACGGGCTGCAGTCTGGCCTGCTGCCCGTGCTGCTGCGAGCAGGTGGCCTCTCCCTGACCCGCGTGGGACTGGCCAAGGTGCTGTATGTTCCCTGGCTGTTCAAGCTGGTGTGGGCCCCACTGGTGGACACACGGGGCTCCCCCAGGGCCTGGCTGACGCTCAGCACGGCGGCTCTGGGCCTGGTGTGTGGGCTGCTGGCAGCCTTTTCTCCCGCCGAAGATGGCCAGGCCGAGCTGCCCGTCATGGTGGCGGCACTGCTTCTGCTGCTGAACCTGGGCGCAGCTGTGCAGGATGTGGCCCTGGATACACTGGCTGTGCAGCTCCTAGAGCCAGCGGAGCTGGGACCTGGCAATACCGTGCAGGTGGTCGCTTACAAGCTGGGGTCGGTGCTGGCGGGTGGTGGGCTGCTGGTCCTTGTGCCCACCCTCTCCTGGCCCCGGCTGTTCCTGCTCTTGGCTGCCACCTACTGGCTGGCTGCTGCCCTGGCTTGGAGCGCACCCGCTCTCCAACAGCTGCCCTCTCCCAAGCCGTCAGGACACCCGCCCCACACCCTGCAGCGTCTGCGGGACTTGGTGGCTGTATCTGGGACCCTGTGGACCGCGGGCTTTGTGCTCACTTACAAGCTGGGTGAGTGAGGGCTTAAGTCAGGCAATAGCAGGGGCGGGGACCTCAGGGGAAGCTCCAGGTGGGTCCCCAGGAATCCTGGGATCCACCTGTAGGGCTGCCCTGTCTGGGGCATGTATGCCTTGTGGGCTGGAGCCCGTCCAGTCCTGCAGCTTGCCTCCTGTCCTCCAGCTCTAGCTGCGCAGCCACTCTGAGCTCTAGCCACAATCCTTTGCTCATGCTGACCCTGAGCTTGGCTGATGCGGTTTCCTCGGTCCCTCAGCACCAGAGGCAGGGGTAGCAGCCTAGCTGGGGAGCACGACCAAGGCCACAGGTGGACAGGGAGGCAGGTGACACCTGCTCACATTCTCCCCACAGGTGAGCAGGGCGCCAGCAGCCTGTTCCCACTCCTCTTGTTGGACCGAGGCCTCACCGCCCCAGAGCTGGGGCTGTGGAACGGTGTGGGCGCTATGGCCTGCTCCATTGCTGGATCATCCCTGGGCGGGGCCCTGCTGGCCAGGCACTGGTGAGCTGTCTTCAGCCTGCCCCCCTCACCCTTCGGCACGTCCCACATCCCTGACCTGCCCAACCTCACCACCACAGGAAGCTGCTGCCCTTGCTGAGATCAGTGCTTCAGTTTCGCCTCGGGGGTCTGGCCTGCCAGACCACCCTGCTCTTCTACGTGGACACCCTGGGGGCCAAGCTGGGCCCCGGCACAGTCCTGAGAGGTGAGGGGCTGGCCATGGGGGGAGGAACACGGTGCAGCCTGGGCCCCACTGACCTCCACCTTCCCAGGGGCAGCTTTG
Organism: Phyllostomus discolor; assembly: GCF_004126475.2. Lineage (NCBI taxonomy): Eukaryota > Metazoa > Chordata > Mammalia > Chiroptera > Phyllostomidae > Phyllostomus > Phyllostomus discolor. The sequence goes on from NC_040909.2 coordinate 139,051,657, forward strand.
CTGAGCCTGTGTCTGCAGCACTTCCTGGGGGGCCTGGTCACAACGGCCACCTTCACCCTGATGATGCGCTGTAGCCAGTTGGCACCGAGTGCCCTGCAGGTGAGGAGGCTGGGACACTGCGGGCATGCAGGGCTGGGGTCCGAGCAAGTCCTCATCTGACCCCCTGCCCCCACAGGCCACACACTACAGCCTCCTGGCCACGCTGGAGCTGCTGGGGAAGCTGCTGCTGGGCTCGCTGGCCGGAGCCCTGGCTGACAGTCTGGGGCTGCACCTCTGCTTCTCCTTCTTCCTCGCCCTCTCCGCCACACCCATTCTGGGCCTGGGCCTGGCGCCCAGAATCCTGGCCTGAGCTGGGTGGCTGGACGGGTCAATAAAGCCAAATCTAAGTGTGGCCTGTTTGTGTTTTTCTGGAGTGTGTGGTACCGGAGGCTGTCCCGAGGCTGTGGCACCACCCCACCCAAAAGGAGGATCGCTAAAAACTTCAGCATCATTTGTTTTTGCTTTTTTTTGGGGGGGGGGGGGGCGGGACTGCTTGTGCCCACAGTCCTGGTGGTATGCTTTGCCCAAGGTGCTCAGTCACTGTCCTGGCCGCTGATGTTCCCTTGTCTTTGTCTGACACCTGCCACTCTCTGAGCGGTGGGACATCCCTGTCCACACCCCCGTCGGACGTGGGGAACAGGGCCTGCCTGGGGCAAGGTGGTCAGCGGCCCCACAGCAGGATCTCCTCTGTGGCCAGGTGCATCAGGGCGTGGAAGCTCAGGTGCAGGTACTTCCTCCAAAAGCGCCGGTCTCGCCCATACACCTGGGCTGGAAAGCAGGGGCTTCCTGTGGTGGAAGGCGAGACATGGCCCTGACGCTGTGTGCTGGGTCCAGCCCCCGCCCGCGCCCGAGTTGGGGCCCAGCCTCCCGGGCCCTCACCGATGCCGTGGAAGATGCGGGCCACAGCCCTGCCTGAGAACTGCTGCTCCGGCCACAAGGACAGGAAGTGACGGACCTCCCTGCGGACCTGGTCCTCCCAGTCCTGGAGCTGCGGGTGGGGGCATGTCCAGCCAACTTGAGCTTCCTGGGCCCGTGGCTCCACAGGCCCCAGGACAGAGCAGGAGGTGGGCGTGTGCATGTGGGTGAGGCTGCCTAACTCTGCCCCAGGGGAGCGCCAGCACTTACCTCGACCTGCCCAGGCTCTGGGCCCTGGGCTTCCTCCGAGACCTCTGGACTCTCTTCCTCAAAGTAGTGGCTGAGCAGGGCCTTGAGCCTGGCGCTGCGGTCCTCGTCTGGCTGGTCCAGGCACGGCCCGCAGCTGGGGAAGGCTACACTGGGGTGGGATGAGCCCGTCAGAACCTCCCTTGGGGGTGGGGTGGCCGTGTTCTGCCCGCCCTCCCCCGCACCTGTGAAAGGCCTGGAACACAAGGCGCAGGCAGGCCAGGGCCTCCTGCTCTCTGGCCCGCACTCGGTCGTACAGGAAGTCACAGATCTGGTCCTTCTCCTGGGCCGTCAGGTCCCCGGGGCTGCGCAGGTGGAAAGCCAGCTCGCTGAACTCCACCAGCACTCCCGTGTCCCGAGGCACACCTGCCGCAGAGCGTGTCAGACGGGCAGACGGGCGGGCAGGCGACCGGCAGGCAGGGCGTGGGGCGGGGCACACCTGTCCTGGGCTCTGGGTCCCACTGCAGTTGGCGGAGCGCCTTCCGCACCGGGGCCAGCTCCCAGCCCATGGAGTCCACCAGCTCGACCACGTTCAGCTCCACAGAGCTGCCTCCCCCATCCGTGTCCTCGGGGGGCTGCTGAGCCAGGTATGCAGCTAGCGGGGGACACCTGTGCCGGGAGGAGGGACAAGTGGTTGGCAGCCCCCGTCCTCGGTCCCCGTCTCCACTCGGGGGCGGGACCCGTGCTCACCTGCCGGCCAGGGCCTGCAGCTGGGTGGGGCCCCCGGGGAAGCGCAGGCGGCAGCAGGCGTAGGTGGGTGTCAGCAGCTCCAGCCAGTGCTGTGGGTGCAGCTCCAGGTAGCACAGCAGGGTCTCAATGACTGGGGACAGGACTGCGCTCAGGGTACCTGGGGCTGGGCAGGGTCCGCCCCCCCCACAACACCCGCCCCAGCCCCTCACCCTCTTCAGGCATGTCCAGAGCCTGCACTGTCGGCTGCACCGGGAGTGCCCGCACATGGCCCGGGCACCGCACCGCCTGCTCACGCAATGGGCCCTCCTCCCTGCTGCCTCCCTGCTGCTCTGGCGGCCGCTGGGCGCAGGAGCAGGGCGGGAACACACGCTGCACCAGCTTCTTGACGGCCAGGAAGTCGGTGGCGCTGGCGTGCACGTGTCTGCGCAGCTCCCGGAGGTCCTCGCCCTGCAGCAGGAGGGCCCTGAGCGTGTGGCGGTGGCGCCGGGCTGGGGGTGGCGGGGAGGCGGGAGAGCTCCCGCGGGTGGGCACCCACCTGGGGCTGGAGGAAGAGGTGGCACTGCGCGGGCTGCCCGTCACGCCCGGCCCGGCCTATGGCCTGCACGTAGCTCTCGAAGCTCGGGGGCAGCCCCAGGTGCAGCACAGCCCGGACATCCGGCCGGTCCAGCCCCATCCCGAAGGCCACCGTGGCCACCACCGCCCACAGCCGGCCTGCCATGAAGGCCTGCTGCACCCGCCGCCGCTCCCGGCCGCACAGGCCGGCGTGGTAGGCTTCGGCCACGGCCCCCCGGGCCTGGCCTGCAGGGGCGACACGGACACTCGGTGGAGTGCGTGTGTGGGCGGGCCCTCGGGGCACGGACCTGCCCCAGACTCACCTGCACGCCCCGGGGCCCGGGCCTCCGGGAGGCGGGTGCGGAGCAGAGCGGAGACGCGCTCGGTGTCCTCCCGCCGGGGGCAGTAGACGATGACCGAGTCCAGGGCGCGGAAACGGCCGCCCTGCAGCAGCGTCACCAGGGCCTGCGGAGACACGGCGGCGGCCCAGTGACGGCCACCGGGCGTCCGGCCTCTGCCAGGTGTGTACGCACCCACCTGCTCGGGGTCCCTGTCCACGGACACGGAGAGGTGCAGGTTGGCGGGGATGGTGGCGGGTCCCCTGAGGACAGCCTCCTCGGGCACGCCCAGGTGCTTGGCCACGTCGAGGGCGGTGCTGCGCGTGGCCGTGGCCGTGAGGCCCAGGAAGCAGCGCACCCCCAGGTGCTCCCGAAGCACCTGCGCAGGGACGGCTCGGTGAGGACGGCCCCCCTCCCTCCCGCCCCTGCTCACGGCACCCAGGACAAGGCTCACCTTGCATACGCGCAGGTAGCAAGGCCGGAAGTTGTGAGCCCACTGGGACAGGCAGTGGGCTTCGTCGACGCAGACAAAGGCCACGGGCGGCAGCCGAGAGAGGCAGCCGAGGCCCCGAGCCCCAGCCCCGGCCACGGCCTCGGGCGACAGCATCAGCACTTGCACCTGGGCTGCCCGCGCCTGCGGACCAACGGTTAGGGCCGCCGCCCAGGGCCCCGCCTGCCACCCCCAAGGGTCTTGCCCCACAAGGCCCTCACCCTCTGCAGGGCCGAGTCCTGCTGTTTCCTGGTCATGCCTGAGTGCACGCAGGCCGCCTTCAGGCCTGGGGGCAGGCCAGACACCTACAGGGACGGAGCAGAGCCTGTCGAAGGCCACTCCGTCCTGGCCCTGTCCCAAATGCCTCTCCAGGTTGCTCAGCTCCAGCTACCACTGTCTCTAGCCCAGGCCCTCCGAGGAAACGTCCAGACCCCGTGTCCTAGAACTAAGTCCAGAGCCGCCTGTGGGCCTGGGCTCAGGAGCATGGGGGAGAGACGGGCCCACTGGGGACATGTCCCTTCCCCATGGCTCCTTTCAGGGGAGGGTCTGGCCAGCCCTGTCCCTGCTGTCCCTGGGTCACCGCCAGGCCAGGGGACTATGGGCAGAGCAGGTGGGCTGACAACTGTCGAGATGCCTGCAGCTCCGGGACTGGGTTCGGTAGGAAGTGGCAGTGCAAGGGGACAACGAGGCCACGGGTGCCGGCGCCTGCCTTCTGCCCATGCCCGAGGGTCCTGTCCACATACCTGGTCATCCATGAGGGACAGGAGAGGAGAGATGACCAGCGTGAGGCAGGGGCTCCGCCGGGCGTAGAGCAGGGCAGGGAGCTGGTAACACAGGGACTTGCCAGTGCCCGTGGGCAGCACCAGCAGCGTGGACAGGCCTGGGTGGGACGGAGGTCAGCAGTGGTTCTACGTGGCCTGGCCTCACCCCTGCGTGTCCCCCGGCAGCCACGCTCACCAGACAAGATTCGCATGATGGCGTGCTCCTGCCCGGGGCGGAAAGCTTGGTGCCCCAGCTGCTCCAGGGTCTGAAACACCTCAGCTGGCGTCTCTGTGGACACAGGTGTTGGTCAGTGTGGCCCCAAGTTGCCCCCACCCCTCACTAAAGGCTGGTAAGCTTCCACTCACCTGCCACCTGCCCCAAGGGCCCCGGCAGGTAGAGTGGTGGCACAGTCTGGGGTGGACAGGGTGGCCTGGGCACAGGCCCCTCCGTGGGCACCAGCAACTGAGGCCCAGCAGGCTCTTCATCGCCCTCACCTGCTGGGGGCAGGAGAGGGTGGTGTGGGAGCCCAGACTGGGCTGGCGTCATTCTACCAAGAAGGCCGCCGGCCACACCTCCTCTCACCAGGGTGCTGGCGGCAGGCAGGGCCTGTCCTCTGAGCTACTGCTTCCAACACGGACAGTGCTTGTACGTCATCTTTGTCTTTGCCACCCTCCTCCTCCTGGGGGGCCAGGGCAGGTTTTGGGCCTAGGACAGGGAATTGAGAGGGCTTTTGCTGAAGCCAGGCTGTCCCCACCCCCAAAGGCACAGCACCCTCTCCAAGCAGCATTGACCCAACACGCTGTCCAGGACGGGTGTGGCGAGGCCTCACCTTGTTGTAGGCACTGGGATGCCCAGTGGCCGAGCTGCCCACATCGAAAGCAAGAATCCTTGTCTGTGGTTCTGGGCTGGCCACCCCCAAAACATTCCCTTTTCTTCTTCCACTTCTGCTTCCACGCCTGGGTTGGGGCACAGAGGACAGTCACAAGGGGAGAGACGGGGGGGGGGGGGGTGAGGGGAGCACCCGCCGCCTTCTCACCTGCTTGTGGAGCAGCCTGCCACGCAGGGCCGGGCCCCGCACGTAGCGCTTCTGCTTCATGTTGAGCCGGACGTAGTTGCCCCTGTTCCGCACCGCTGGCCTAGAAGCGACACGCAGGTGCGCTCTGCCCATGGCCCTCCCCACCCTGGCCCAACTCAAGGCGACCCTGCGGGGAGGCTGTAGTACCTGGGGGCCGACGGGCTGCTGAGGGGCTGTGCCCGCGCGGGCTCCCCTGGACCGTCTTTCACCCGCACTGCAGCCCCAGCTCCCTCGGAAGGGGGGCCCGCCTGGCTGCTGTGCTGCTTCTCCTGTGCAGGGGGCGTCTCTGGCTGCCCGCTCTGTCTCCGCTTCTTGCCTTGACTGCTGCCCAGTGAGGGGCTCCCTGCACCGACTCCAGCTGCCTGAAGACCTGGAGCCTCCGGGCTCTGTGAAGGTGCCTCCAGGCCCGTGCCGGGGCCGAGGACAGACGGGACACCTGAGGTCGGGGGCTGTGGCTCTTCTGCACCCAGGGCAGGTGGGCAGGCCTCAGATGCCCCCGGAAAACCTAGGGCCACTTGGTGACACCGCTGCAGCCAGTCGGGGTCCAGGGAGCCTAGCCGCAGGCTCAGGGACTCCTGCAGCTGCTGGAGCCGGCCTGGCCTCGGCAGGGGCCTGGGAAGCTGCAGAGGCACCTCACTGACCTCTTCAGGAGACACGGGGGCAGCCCCTGCAGCTGGTGGCCCCAAGGAAGGCACCTTGGGTGAGGGTCTTCGTGGAGTCCGGGGTGTGCGGCTCAGGGCCGGCCCAGCCTGGGAGGGGTTGGACAGACAAACAAGTGGGAACCAGGCCCTGGGCTGCTGCAGACTCTGGAACCTGCCCGAGTCCCCCTAAACCGCCCGCAGTGAGGCTGCAGAAGAAAGGAAGATGAGAGCAGGAGCTGGCCCCAATCTCCTTTCAGAAGTTGTGGCCTGATTAATGCTGGCACACGTGTGTGTACTCGTGCACGTGCATGCACGTGGAGTTTCTGGTGCTCCTGCCCCAGGGACAAGGGCAGTTCTGGCCCAAGGTCTGACCGTGTGCATAGCGCCTTACTTCTCCTCACCTGCAGAGTACCCTTTAAGTTTGCCTTAAGCCTCTCCCCGTAGTCCTGCACAGACCCCCGGGGGCTTGGCCTTGGAGTAGGATGGGGACAGCGGGTTACAGCCCGATTCAGGTGGGAGCCCCAGCAGCTAGGCTCTGGCGTCTGCAGGAGACAGTGGAGACAGAAAGGTTGGTGTGGGGGACAAAGGTGTCTCCAGCCCACCTCCCCAGCCCCTCAGAGACCTGAAGTGGGGTCTGGATCTCCACCCAGTCGAGCCCTTTCCCCAAGTTCTGTGCCCTACGGGGGTTGGGGCACGACTCCTCTTGGCGACGCCAAACAGAAAGCTAAACCGGGAGACTAGAGTATCGGGGCCCGGGTACCTCCTCCGCTGCCGCTGGAACCGAATGCTCGGGGCCACGGGAACCGACGCCGCCGGCCTGTTCCAGGGCCTCCTTCAGAGCGCGATACTCCCGGTAGAGCGCTGGGGGCGGGGTCAGGGGTTAGGGTGGGTCCCGCTCGGCTCCCGCACTCCCCGTCCCTCTGACCCGTCCGCCCCGCACTCCTCTCCGCCTCGCGCGCTCACCGCGGGTCTCCTTGGGCGCCGCTTTCACGTCCTCCTGTGAAGGCAGTGCATCAGCCCGGGGCCGCGCCCTCAGCCCCCCCGCCCCCGGCAGCCCGCACCTGGCCCGGCCGCCGCCCGCGCTGCTGCCAGAACGCGCGCTCCCACGCCTGCAGCTGCGCCCGCACGTCCCGCAGCCGCTCCATGGCGCGCGAGTCCCACGGGCTCCGCGCCCCGCGAATTTCCCGCGGCGAGGGCGGCCCCTCGGCCAGGGCGGCCAATCCTCGCGGCCCTGGGGGGGCAGCCAATAGGGGGAGACTACGTCATCGCGGCGCGCGGCCGCGCTGGGCGGGGCGCGGCGCGCGGCGAGGCGAGGCGGGGCTGTCTGCGGTGGAGGCGGCTGCGGGGCCGGCGAGCGCGGGCCGCCTGCCGACGACGGAGCGCGGCGGCGTGCACTCCCGGCCCTGCTAGTCCACTCGAGGCGGGCGCGTGAGCCCGGGTGGTGAAGCTGTGGGGCAGGGACGGACCCGGATTCCCGCGCCCGGCTGAGCGGCCTCGGGTCTCGGGGGCGACGCACCGGGGGGAGGAGGGCGTCAGATTGAGCGCCTCCCACAGGGCCGGGAGGAGCCTCGCCGCGGCCTTCGAGAAACGCCGGGAGCCGCGGGTCGGCGGGAGGGGGCGGCGGCTACCGCTCAGAGGCTCCTCCCTCGGTGACCGTACTGGCTGCTTTCGTTTCCTCTCGTGACAGGTGCTCGGTTGATCTGTCCTGTCACAGCGAGGTATGAATCGTCCTCGCGAGATTTGTCCACAGGCAGAGTGAGGCTGAGGCTTGGCGGCCGGGACTTCTCGGGAACCACTGCCCTAAGGGCTCACGTTGTGTGCGAGGTCCGCGGCCAGACTTCCCCTCCCCCCGCTCCTCGCTCGGGCTGCAGCCCTGCGGGGAAGGCCGAGTGCTCAGCGCTCATCCGTTTTCAGGGGGATGATCGGGAGGCAGTTCGGGAGATGAGAGACTCTAATTCAGCAGAATAGCCGACTCCCAGGTCCCTGTGCCTTCAGCCTCTCCTTTGTGCCTCCTGTGAGCCTGGACGCCACTCTGGCGGCTGCCTGTAGCCGTTTGAGCTCTCTCTGGCCTGGGTCTTCTGAATCCAGTGGGTTCGAGATCTGCTGTCTCAAGACGGTTCTTCAGCAAGGAGGGAGATGTTTAGATAGGTGACAGGGCCCTCGGTGGGTGACAGTTGCTGTCCGTGCCTAACGGCACTTCTGGACACAGAAGTTAGGACTGGGGGTCATGTTGAGGGCTTGGATTACTCAGGCCATCTGGCCTCTCTTTGGGTCCTGGTCCTTTCTGCCTGCCCTGGTGTTTATTGAGGTGCATCTGTGTGCCTCCAGCCGCTCTCTGCGACTCTGCACAAGGTCGGGGGCAGCCTGCAGGATCCTCTGAGAAGGGGAGGGGAGGGAACTGTGATGCAGCCTCCAGCCCCTCCTTCCAGGATCCCACTCCTGTAGTGCTTACGAAGTGCGAATGGCCGGGACTTTTTTCTACTTTTCAGGAAGAGAGGATCTCTAACAAACAGCTTTGTGGTTTGGAAGGCCCAAAGTACAGATGGGGGGCCCTGCAGGCAGCAGCTGTCAAAAGCACACCTAGACGGGTGTGTCCTCTTCGGTGCCATGCTCTCATGTGCTGTTTGATGGCTTTGTGTTCCTGAAGAGGTCCCCGGTTTCTGGAGGGTGGGAACTAGGGGGTTGCCTTGTTCCCCTTTGCACTCTGCCTGGCTCATTGCTAGATACCTAACATTTGCTCTTCAGGGCTGTGGCCCCACGGAGCACTGACTCTGGCAGGCACTATGCTGGGCTTTCCTACTACTAGTGTGTGAAGGAGTCTGTGGCAGGTGGTGGCCTATGGTCTGTCCTCCCCACTGAAGGTCCCTTCCCTGCAGGTGGCTTGCTCTTTGGCCCAGCGCCATGCACACTCTTGTGTTCCTGAGTACACGGCAGGTGCTCCAGTGCCAGCCCGCAGCCTGCCAGGCCCTGCCCCTGCTGCCTCGTGAGCTCTTCCCCCTGCTGTTCAAGGTGGCCTTCATGGACAAGAAGACCGTTGTGCTGCGTGAGCTGGTGCACACATGGCCCTTTCCTCTGCTCAGCTTCCAGCAGCTTCTGCAGGAGTGCACCCATTGCAGCCGGGCGCTGCTACAGGAGCGGCCCAGCACGGAGAGCATGCAGGCCGTGATCCTGGGGCTCACAGCCCGGCTCCACACCCCAGAGGCTGAGGCCGGCACACAGCCCTTCTGCAGGTACGGGCTCACCCCGGGGGGCCCTCGGGCTTTGGGGGGTTCAAAGAGGATCCCCTGAGGTTTCAGGCTGGTGCAAGAGCTCACTGCAGGAAGAGGCATGTTGCTTCTGTCCCAGGGTGGCTGGGGTGGGTGTGGGCTCTGCCCCCTGTCACCTGCCTCAGCCTTCCCATGCTCCCAGGAAGCACGCACTGCGGGTGCTGGACATGACGGGCCTCCTGGACGATGGTGTGGAGCAGGACCCCGGCACCATGAGCATGTGGGACTGCACGGCAGCTGTGGCCCGCACGTGCATCGCACAACAGCAGGGGGGCACCGTGGAGCCCGGGCCGGCCCCTGTTCCTGTAGAGGTGCGTGTGGACCTTCGCGTGAACCGGGCCTCTTATGCATTCCTGCGGGAGGCCCTCCGTAGCAGTGCAGGCAGCCCTCTACGGCTCTGCTGCCGGGACCTGCGGGCTGAGGACCTGCCCATGCGCAACACCGTGGCCCTGCTGCAGCTTCTGGATGCAGGCTGCCTGCGCCGCGTGGACCTGCGCTTCAACAACTTGGGCCTGCGTGGCCTGTCTGTCATCATTCCACATGTGGCCCGTTTTCAGCACTTGGCCAGCCTTCGGCTGCACTATGTGCACGGGGACTCACGGCAGCCCTCTGTGGATGGCGAGGACAACTTCCGCTACTTCTTGGCCCAGATGGGCCGCTTCACCTGCCTGCGGGAGCTCAGCATGGGCTCCTCTCTGCTCTCGGGGCGGCTGGACCTGCTGCTCAGGTGTGTGGGCCCCGTCACTGTTCTCCTCCTCCTTTCCCCGAGACCCTCCTTTGGCCCTGCCTGTTCACAACCCCTTGTTTTCCCTACAGCACACTGCAGAGCCCTCTAGAGAGCCTGGAGCTGGCCTTCTGTGCTCTGCTGCCTGAGGATCTGCGCTTCCTGGCACGAAGCCCCCACGCTGTCCACCTCAAGAAGTTGGACCTAAGTGGCAACGACCTGTCTGGCAGCCAGCTGGAACCCTTTCAGGGTCTGCTGCAGGCGGCAGCAGCCACACTGCTGCACCTTGAGCTGACTGAATGCCAGCTTGCTGACACCCAGCTGCTGGCCACACTCCCGGTGCTGACTCGCTGCGCTAGCCTCCGCTACCTCGGCCTCTATGGCAACCCGCTATCCATGGCAGGCCTCAAGGAGCTCCTTCGGGACTCGGCAGCACAGGCTGAGCTCCGCACGGTGGTGCACCCCTTCCCTGTGGACTGCTATGAGGGTCTGCCCTGGCCGCCACCTGCCTCTGTCCTGCTGGAGGCCTCCATCAATGAGGAGAAATTCGCCCGTGTGGAGGCTGAGTTGCACCAGCTGCTTCTGGCCTCAGGTCGTGCCCATGTGGTCTGGACCACGGACATTTATGGGCGCCTGGCCGCAGACTACTTCAGCTTGTGATCTCTGGGCTTCGGGTGAGGAACAGGCTGTCCCGGAGTCCAGGGCTGCCGGAGGCCCCGCCCCATCCTGGGTAGGCAGAGCCTTTGCTGGGACCCTGCTGGAAGTCTGACACAAAGGCACTGGTCTTGATTTCCTTGCTTCTTGGGTGTACCTTGAACCTCCCTGCGCATTCTGCGGGGCCCTGCACAGCTGGCCCTGCACCTGTTTCTGTGACTTGCCTACCTGTCTGTGGGCCTGGGGTCTGGATTCCAGGCCTGCTCACTCCTGCTTGGTTTGGCTGTATTTGGCTACCCTCTGCTGTCCCAGACCTCTTCAGAATATTCCTTGGGTCCCAGCTCTGAGAGAGAGGGCGTCTCTCTGGGTCCTTTTCCAGAGAAGACTGCTCTGGGTTGTGGCTGGGACAGGGACCTGCCTCAAGGGGCGGGTTTGGTCCTCCTGTACTTGGGCCTGTTATGGTTTTCTGTGCCCTGGCACTCTGGAGACTGCCTGTGAGCTGGGCTTTGGGGCCAGAGGGTGTCATTAAGGTACAAATGTGCAGTGTATTTGGAACTTAAAATTTGCGGCTGTTCTTTCTGTTCCAGTTGGTTAGAGTGAGTTGTCCCTGACTCTGCTGTCATCCTGGCATGGCCTTGGCTAGCAGCTGCCTCCCAGTCTGCTCTCTCCCTCCGCTGGGCATGCCCGCCACCTCCACAGTAGTCCGTGGCTCGGGCCCTGCAGAGCTGGAATCTGGTGCGATTGTGGGAGGGTTTTCTGGAGGACCTCAGTCGGGTGCTGGGAGCCTCCCTGACCATCCGACGGTTACCTTCCAGTGCTTCTATCAGCAGAGCTGGGGGTCTTCAGGTGCCTGTGCCCCACCCCACCCTCGGGGTCCCCAGACCTCACACACAGCTCGCCGCACAGTGCGCAGCATCCACCCTTTACTGACCGCGCAGGAGCATGCGCGGAGCCAGTCCCCTAGCCAGCCAATCCGCAGAGCTCACGTCATCAGAGCGCGCCGCCCCCGCCCGCCCTTCAGCAGTGGATCTCGTAGGCTGTGGGTGGTTGCAGCGGGAGCCCCTGCGCGGGCCCCAGTCCGGGCTCTGCGCCCTCTGCCGCCTCCGCTGGGCCTTCGGCGAAGAGCGGCTTAGAGCGGTCGATGACGAACATTTCGTGGCCCCGCTCGTCGCGGAGCTCCTCGAGCTGCGCGAAGGTGCAGGGCCCGTCCGAGTAGTCGTTGACGAACAGCGCACCCTCCCCCGGCGGTCCTGGTGCCTTTTTCCGCCTGCGGCGCCGACGACAAATCAAGGTGGCCAGCAGCAGCGCTGTGAGCGCCAGGAGCGTGATGGCCGCCGCAATGGCCGTCTGCGTGGCCAGGCCCAGAGCGCGGAAGGCCATGCTGCTTTCTTCGTGCAGGGGCTCGTGGCCGCCAGAGCCTGCGGCCAGGGGCGGCCGAGGTGCTAGTTGCAACTGCTGCTGGGACAGGTTGACCAACAACTGGAAGGGCATGCGAGCGGCGCCGCCGGCGTTCGAGGCCTCGCACTCGTACTTGCCTGCGTGGGCCAGGGTGATGTTGGTGAGGAAGAGCATGCCGCTACCGGTATCAGAGGCCGCATTTCCACCTGAGCCCGGCGCCCAGCCTTCTGGCTGGGCCTGGGCCCGCGGTTGTCCCTCGCGAAGCTGTGCCACCTTTCTCCAGGTTACCAGAGGCTGGGGGTAGCCGGAAGCCTGGCAGGCAATCCGCAGGTCCTCGCCTAGGTTGGCCGTCACCTCCAGCGGCTCAACGTGCACAGAAGGCGGAATGCAAATGAGGCTACTACCAGAAATGTCCAGGAGACTCTGAAGTGCCAGGCGTGGGGGCTCTGCACACATGATTTTCTTGTCCCTGGAGCTGAGCAGCCTCTGACCCCCCTCCTTGATCCAGGCTCCCAGCCAGTGCAGGGCACAGTCACAGCGCCATGGGTTCTCTGTGGACAGAGCAGTGATGGGCAGGTAACTCAGGGGCTGCGGCAGATCTCAGCCTGTGCAGTTGGGGTTCTTTTAGCTACAGCAGGAGCCCCTTTGCCACCCCTCAGTGTCAGGGGCCCCTTTCACCCCTTCCTCTGACCCTGAGCTCCTCAGAGTGTAGACAGGCTCTTCCCTCACCCTTTCAGTTCTGTGCACGTTCCTCCTGTCTTTCCAAAGTATCTCTCTGCAACAAGTCCCACTATTTGGGGGGAACCCTGGTGTTCACACAGACATCACATCGTTGCTAAAACCTCGCAAGTCCTAGCAGCCTTGTCTCAGGGGCTTTCCTGGAAATGCCCCCAATCCCGGTCTCATCTTTTCAGTTTCTGCCTGCCCACCCTCTTATGGCCCCAAAGTGTACCAGTCCCTCAACCATGTCTAGTCCGTTTACAGCCTTCTACCTTTTCTGTTCTCCTTACAAAAGTTCCCTAAACTCTGCCCCTACCAGCACCCCCTTTCCTAGCAGCATTCTAGTGGCTTCCTAGCAGGGCTGCCCGAGTCTGCCGCTCAGAGCCACTGCTACTGGAGCTTCCTCGACACCTGAGCCTACTCCCTACTGCCAGCACTGTGGTCAAGGAGGATATCTTTGCATGAGACCCCTTGCTCAAGAGGTACCTGTGAGGCGCAGGACCTGCAGGCTGGCCAGGGGCTGCAGCGTCTCACGGCTGATGGTGCCTAGCTGGTTCCTGCTGAGGTCCAGCAGTGCCAGTGAGGAAAGCCCGGCCAGGGCCTGGTCCTCCAGCAGCGCGATGCTGTTTTCCTGCAGGTGCAGCTCCTGCAGGCGCTGAAGTGAGGACAGCAGATGGTCAGGGACAAGGGCCCTAGGGAAATGCCTCCTTCTTACCAGGCTAGGCTGGTTGACTTGTCCCCTTCACCACTCCAGTCCACAGAGCAGCTGGCAGCACAGGATGACCCTTTTCCCCCCGCACCCTCTCACCGGCAGATGCAGGAAGGTGAAATCCAGCAGCTGCACTAGCTGGTTACCAGCCAGGTAGAGCACACGCAGCTGGGCCAGGCCAGTGAAAGCACCGAGGCGCAGGCCTCGCAGACGGTTGCCTGTGAGTGCGAGCTCCAGCAGGCGAGACTGTGCACGAAAGGCACCCGGCTCCAGGGCACGTAGGCTGTTGTTGTGCAGGTACAGGTGACGCAGGGCAGCAAGGGGCGCCAGGATGCCCGGCTCCAGGCCCGTGATGCTGTTGTCCTGCAGGAACAGTGTCTGCAGGCCAGAGGGAGGGAGGACTGGCAGGTGTTTACCGCCCTGAGGGAGTGTCCTTCTAACAGAGTCCCCATCTACCCACCAAATACACATCCTTCCCTCCTGTCGTGGGCATTCCTAGCCTGCAACCCCATGCAGCTCCCACCTGCGTCCCAGGCGGGATTCCGGGTGGGACCACGCGCAGCTGCAGGGCCCCACACTCCACCGTGGTGCTGTAGCAGCGGCAGTCAGCGGGACAGCCAGCGGTGCAGGGCGGGAGACTGAGCAGACGCAACAGCAACAGCAGCAGCAGCGCAGGAACCCCCTGGGCCATCTCCCGAGAGACACGCTGCGGACCACAAAGTCAAAGCGGCAGCCTCTTCACCAGCTTCCCTATAGTCAGGGCCCGGATGGGATGCACCTCCTGAAACATAGTTTGGCGGGACTTCCCCTAACACTTAGGAGCCAGTGAAGAGCACCATGTCTAATGTTTGAAAAGTTATCAATTTAAGAAACTGATAAAATATTTCTTAACAAAAATAGTCAAGGATCTGCAGCATCAAGTTCCAATTTAGAATTTCTGATGTCCTCTGTCTCGCACGCAGGCTACATGGGGAGAGCCGCCCCCCTCCCCTCCCCATCCCATCTCTGCTGGCTCTGTGAGGCTTCTTGTTCAGGTGTGTGGACACCTGGGTAGTGCTGTCCTCTACACCCTGGCAACCAGCCACTTTCTGGATCTAGGGTGCAAGAGGCTGGTGCAAGGCACGGGTTCAGGAGCCTGTGGATGGTGAAATCCAGGGCCCAGTTACCCAAGCGAGGGCGACGTAAAGCAGGCTTAGGCCGACATGTCCCCTTGTGCATGTGGACTCCTCACTCTGGGGACTGGGTGGGAGACCCTGTGTGGTGCAGAGCACAGGCCCCTGTTGTGCTCCCAGAGTCCTTGTCCTCACCTCCACCCTGCCTCACTCAAGTCCTTTATCCCTGAGCCTCATGCTCTGTCCCTTGATGTGACGATTCACCTGTTGCCACTTCACAGGAGACAAGGGTGGAACTGGTCTCAGGGGAGCCACCAGCCACGGAAAAATCAAGGCACTGCCTTGTCCTGTCCCTGCCCTGAGGGTGGGGTGGGTGGAACGGCTTACTTGGAACGAAGGCTTGTTCTCAGGGAGCGTGTTAGAGAATGGGGTGATGAGGCAAACAGGGAAGACCATCATCTCAGAAACTATGGGCCTGTGTTCTCCATGCTGGCTCCCCAAAAGGTGCCTCTTCTGGGGGTTGGTGGGGCCCTGGAATGGCTGGGGTGTGAAACAGGGCCCTTGGGCCACCAACTAGGTTCCCAGTATAGTTTCAGTAGCGACCTGGGCTGTGAACAGACGTGCAGTGTGCCGGAGGGTTGATTGTACACATGCAGCTGCGATCCCAGGGCCACGGGGAGGCCTGGGTCTGCCGTCAGGCACGAGGAGTCCAGTTCTAATGATGGCGGCCTGGGCTGAGAAGCCAGCCAGGGATGGCACTCAAGCCCCACTTCAAATGGTTGCCACTGTGAACCACCCCCCCACGTCGATCACCAGGTCTCCCTGCTATCCAGAGTGAGCCATGTAAAAGGTACCAAGTAGCCTTGGTGTTTGCTTAAATCTTGCCCTAAGGTGTAACTCATAGTTATTTAAAGTCAGTAGAGATGAGGTAGGCACAGCAAAAGTTTTAATGGAATAGGTTTGGCCCAGGCAGAGGCAGTTCCCAGGTGTCTCAGGGTGTGTGAGAACCCCAAGAAACTGGGAGATTTCTCTGGGCTCCTGGCATTCATCTCCTTGAGCAAAAGGGAAGGTTCTTGGCTTTCTCCTCGGGACTCAGGGTACTGCTGCTCACACGGACACCCTTAGATGCGGATCCGTGTCGATGGGCCAGCGGGACAGGGATGAGGGCGCAGGCGGGAGGCACCGTGGAGGCCCGGCCACAGATTCTTTTACCCAGCGGACAACCCCTAATCCGGCTGGGCAGGGGTGAAGGGTCACGCCTACGCTTCGGAATAGCTGTCACTGCCTCCAAGACGCCGATCTGTGTGGGGCTGGGGGAGAGGGGAGGAAGGCCCGCGACCCGGTCTGGCGCAGTGCAAGCTGCGAGCCAGGAGCCTCGTTCCCCACGGCGTCCCCCGTGACCCCTCGAGTACAGGGCGTGGTCCCGCCAGGTCTCACGTCCTTCTTGGAGCGTGTCCTGGAGAGACCTGGGACAGCCCCAATCCCGCCCCCACGCCCGCTGACCTTGGGTCGGGCGCCCCCTCACCTGACGCTCCCGCGGCGCAGCTCCCCCGCGGAGCCGGAGGCGCTTCGGCCCACCGAGCAGCGCTGGGCGGGGGAGGGGCAGGCGCCGCTCACGCACGCGCACTGGAGCCCAGCACCTCCCGCCCGTCTCCCAGGCCTGTCGTCGCGAGTGCGGTCGGAATCAGAGGACACCCCAGGCCCGAGGTGTGGGGAGAGAAAAAGGCCCGGGAGTCCGCCCCTTCCCGCCGTCAGTCGGGACCGCCCGCGGCAGCACCTTGGACAGAGCCGGGAGGGGCGGGACCGAGGTAGCTCTCCGCGCACGCGCACTAGGCCAGCGCGCGCTCCAGGTGGCGCGTGCGCAGCGACGCGGGCAGGAGGCGCGGGAGGGATGCCCGAGGCTCTGGGGACCCGCGGCCTCCCGCCGGATGCTCAGAGGGGCGGGCCAGCAAGCAGCAGCGGAGCCAAGTCCATGGTGAGGGCGAGGCGGCGGCCCTGCCAACGCACGTGCGAGGGCAGCGCGGACTCGCCGGGCGAATACTCGAAGCAGGCGCTGAGCTCGAAGGCCAAGGCCGAGCGCACCAGGCCCACGCCGCCCGCGCGCTCTGGCGCCGGGTGATAGAGGCGCCCGTTGGTGGCCAGGGGCATCAGGCGTGCTGGCTCGAAGGGCACGGCCAGGGCCTCGCCGCCGCCGCAGTAGGAGAGGCGCGGAGCCCCGGGACCCGCTGCTAAAAGATGCGTAAAGACCACCGGCCGGTCCTCGCAGCGCAGGAAGTTGCGCTCCCTGCCGCAGGGAGAAAGGAAGGGGAAGGAGGCCTCGTAGCGCCCGCTGCGGTTGGGTCTCAGCCGGGTGAAGAAGGTGACCAGGAACTGCGGGTCTGGGGAGGCGAAGGACAGGGACTGTTCACCATTCCAGGCCCCGCCACCCCAGGCAAGCTTCTCGCCCTGGGCCACCCTAAGGGCTGGCGCCAGCAGTCGACGGTCGGAGGGTTGCCCTGGCTTCACTCTAGATAGCGGGGTTCTTGAGCTCAGGATGCCCATTCCCATGCTGCGGGCCGGGTTGGGGAGCGGAGCCCTCCAAAAACCTTCCCCGAAGGGAGAAGGGAAGTGGGAGAGGAGGGCACAGCAGTACCTTTGAAGCAGGTGATGAAGTTCTTCATTTTGGAGTCATCCAGGAAAAGCTGCAGAGAGGGACAGGCCGTAGCCCATGAATCCCGGCTGGAAGCCCTTCCTAAGGCGGGGAGGTCCGGGCTGGCCTGGGCCCAGGCCTGTGACTGCTTTCTTTGCTCGTCCGTACACACCGTATACAGAGAGGCGCGTGGTAGGTAAACCTACCCTTTCAATGTCCCCGTATCTACCCCGCACCCCGAGCCGTGCTTCCTCGAGCACAGGTTCACTAAAGTGGCAAGCCTTTTCCGTCCCTCTTCTCTCAGGTTTCTAATCAGATGTGCCACCTCCTCCGCGGAGGCTGCCTCCTGGAAGTGGCGATCGTCTCCCTCAGGGCTTCCCAAGGCGGAGGCAGGGCTGGTGGCTGAAAGATGGGGAAGGGACTGGGGATGCAAAGCGCGCGAGGCGCAGCCATGTGTGGAGCTGGCAGCTGGGGACCAGTCTAGGTTTGGGACCAGGGCCCCAGTCTCTCCAGCGCGTTGTCGTAGCGCAACGCAGTGGGGTTCACTAACTTGACAGACTTGGCCCAACCGTCCGGGCTCGCCCCGCCCTCAGGGGTGTCAGCCCCCGGGCCCCGCCCCTTCCCGCCCGGGTCTCCCCGGCCCCGCCCCCAGCCCACCTGGCCCTGATGATCCACGTAGTAAAAGTACTCGCGAGTGCGGGGCTCCGGGCTTTGGCCTTGGGTGTAGGAGACGCCCCCGCCCCCGCCGCAGGCCCGGGCCCCGGGGGACCGAGTCAAGGGCAGGGCCCAGGCCCGGAGCGCCCTGCACACTGGCCACATCTTCCTCCGGCCCCGGAAGCAGCCGTGGCGTCAGGTGGTGGAGGCGCTGCGGTAAAAGGCGTCCGCCCGCGGTCAAGGCCTCGCGATTTGGGTTCCGGCAACGGCGACCGGGCTCGGCCAGCCTGGTCCCCCTGCCTCCCAAGGCTCCTGGGCTCCGGGCGACCCGGATGCTCTTCCTTTGCTGGGTCCGTGGGGATGGCCTGCCCTGCCGACGGGTGCGGGTGTGAGGCGAGGGTGCAGTCGGGCACCCCTACGTGCTTGTCTTCTCGCCGACCTCCTAGGAAGCCAGTTCCGTACGGCAGCCGGCTGTCCGATTAGGTGCTGAATAAAGAGGTGGTGGATCAACTGTCTAGAAGCCTATGCCAGGTTGGGGGGAGGAGGGGCCACAAAAAGCTCACGCCCGGGCTGTCCCGCTGGGCATTTGCGGTCAAGTCAGGTATCCCAGGTGGCCGAGGCCGGCCCCAGGTCGGAGCCTCCTTCCCGGCTCGTCACCTCGCCCCGACCCCGGGAAAGCAGCCCGCTCTCTCCCAACCCGCCCCCTATTTGCCGCCTCCCCCAGCGTCCCTCCAGAGGCCCGTATCAGCAGCCGGCTGGGGACGGACTGCCCACACCCCCACAGCTACCGGAAGGAACGAGAGGCGACAGGCAGCGACCATGGCTCGCAAGTTTCCATATGTACTTTATTCACACGAAGTTGTCACCTCTCGAGTCCATGCGTCAGAGCAAGAGTCTGTGACCCTAGTCGCCACCGCCCAGGCCCCAAGACCATCCGACTGAGGACCCCCCTGCCCCGCACCAGGGTCACGGGGGCCTCTGCAGGGCTGGGCTTTTTTAATAAATAAAAACTCAACTCTAAAAATATATATATATATAAAAAGTAGGGAGAAATTAAGTCTTATAACTGGAACTGAAAATTCCAAAATGGAAAATGTACAAACTGAAAGTGTAGGTGTCCCCTCTCCCCAGCTCGAGCCCCCAGGAAGGGCAGTCCTGGGCCCCCCTGTTCCCCCACCCCAGCTCCTCCCCTCTCATCCGATGCAGGTCCCCTTGGGGATGGGGCAGGGTCTGTGTTTTGGTCAGAAGCCAAGAAGCGGATAAAAAAAGAAAGGAGTGACAACTTGCTCCGCACAGAGGATGGGCTAGGAAGGCTTGGAGATAAATAGCATTTGGGTTAAAACTATGTCGTTAGCAAATTTAGTTCTTATATCTTTCCCTCTATTTATATCTCTATACACAGGCGGGTTGGGCTGCAGGATAGATTCTAAATTGTAGTTACACCAAGAAAAAATACTCTCGTCCCTCCCCCACCCTGCCCCAAGAATGCCTGCCCAAGCCTGCCCCCCCAAGAGGACTTTGGTTTGGGGGCCCCTCCCCACCCCAGAGATGCTCTGCCAGGCCCTGGGCTAGCTGGGCCTGGCTCTGATGGTGGACAGCCCAGTGCCCTGGAGCCCCCAAGTTCCCGTGCAGTCACTACGGTGGAGGCCACAAGTGGCAGGGGTTTGGGAGGGAGAAAGCTGCAGACCAGGAGACTGAAGGAGGGAGGGGGAACCTGGCAGGGCTCTGGCCAGGACCAGGCTGAGCAGAAGCCCTGGGGAGGCAGCTCTGTGCCCTACGGCTCGCCAGGGTGGGGCAGTGTCACTTGGCTCCAGGAAACAGAAGGCACTTTCTCAGGGCTGACCGGTGGCTGGCTTTGCGGGGCGGGGTATTGGGGGCCAAGCCCAGGAACTGGCCACGAGATGGGTGGGGCCAGAGGCACCCTTCTGGCAGTCCCTCTGCCCTGGCTGAGCCCTCAGGCCTGGAAAAGGGAGATGGGGGGCAGATTTCCAGGGCTGGGGCGGGCATGGGCGGAGCCTGGCATGCTACCTCCGCGGCTGGGGCATTCCCTCCCCCCTCCCCGCGTGCTCGCTGGCCCGGGTGCCCCCGAGCCTGGCTCTGTCCCCACCCTCAGTCCCTCAGCCCACGTGCTATAGCACGCCCTCCATGAAGCTGGTGTCCAGGTGCTGGATGAGCACACGTAAGAAAGACATCTCCTTGCGAGTGTTCTCGAAGATGACACGCGGGTCATCTGATCGGCAGCGAAGGCAGTTGGGCGCCATCACCATAGCCAGATTGCTGACATCCATCTTGGTGATGGCCACGTTGGCGGGCTGCACGAACACCTGTATGGGGCAGTGGCTGGTGGGCCGGGGCAGGAAGTGGGACGTGCCTGGGGGTCGGGGATGCGGGCAGTATGATGGTGGGGGCGGGGCCTGCCTGGAGTGTAGGGGTATGGCAGGTGCAAGGTCAGGGATGCAGGTGGGACGTGTCCAAGGAGGGGCCAGCCACGCACCTGGAGGAAGCGGATGAGGTAGCACAGCACCAGGCGGTTGATGCGCGGCAGTGCATGCACCACGGCCACGGCTGCCTCGGGGTTTTCATAGTGCGCGATGCACTGTTCGTAGAACTCGTGCGGGATCAGGGGCTCCTCCAGCTCTCGGTACCACAGCTTCAGCAGCGACGCTGCGGACACAGCGTGGGCTCAGCCCTGGGCAGAGCGCAGTGTGGAGGAGCGCCCTCCTGACCCCGCAACGGGGACATGAAAGGGGCTGTGTGGGGGCGGGGCAGCAGGCCACTCCAGGGGCTGCAGGGTGGATCAGACTGGCAAAGGTCCGCCCGGCCAAGCCTGTGGTGGCCCAGATCCTAGTGAGGTCAGGAACCTGAGGACCTGGACTGATCCCAGAGGCCTGGAGGATTATGCTAGGATTGCCCTGCAAACCGGGACCTCTCCAAGGGGTGCTGTACAGCTGCTGTGAGCAGGCCAGGCTGGAGAGACGGCCGGGGCAGCCTCCGGTGGACAGGATTGCTGCCGCATTACCAGCAGAGCAGGAGCATCTGAACTGCATGGATTGGGCCTGCTCCTGCTACCACAGGGGCTGGGGACTCACCAGGGACGTGGGGGTCCTCCAGGCCTGTAGGCACCTTCCACTGGTCCACCTGTAGCTTCAGGGCATTCACCTCATCGATGTCCCCAGGGACTCTACGGAGTAAAGTGAGGGTGTCAGGGAGCAGGAACCCTGCTTCCTCAGTCAGGGCCGCTCAGCCCCTCTCCGTATGACTGGCCTCCTTCCCACGCCCTGCAGACCCATTCCTGTGCAGGACCACTGAGGCCCAAACCCACAAGCCTCAGTTTCCCCAAATGTCTTTCTGGGGGCCTGGGTAGGTGAGTCACGACAGCAGGATGGGACAGGGTGTCACCCCCAATCACAGGTGAGGACCGACCGCTGGGCTTGCTGCACCTCTCCACCTTCCTACCTCAGGCTCTGCCCGCGGGTGGAGTCGGAGCACCCCCTGGGCCCCAGGCCGCTACGTCTGCAGGGGCCCTGCCTTGCCAGCAGCTCTCCTGCCTGGGCCTGGGAGTCCGCCGTGCAGCGGACCTGCCTCTTAAGGAAGGCCCCCACCCTGCCTCTCCTGACCACAGTGGCCTGGGCCTCCCGCTTGCTCCAGGGTTCCTCTCCCCACCCTTATGCTAGTGCCTCTGCTTGCTCAGAGGCCCGGTGCCCCATGGCCCATCTGCCGAGACGTGTGGTGGAGCCACTGAGGCTCTCACACCCCGGGCCCAGGTTTCCGGCACCTGAAGATGCCTTCCGTCTGGTCACCGTTGAGCGCCAGGACCTCCTCAGACAGCCGTGTCTGTACCCAGGGCAGCTGTCGCTCAGGGTAGCGCTCCTTCTGCATGCTCATGACCTCCTGCAGCCCACTGCCAAACATGGACGGGCTGAACACGGCGTTCTTGGCGTGCCGGATCTCCTCCACGTTGGGCTTCTTCAGCCCCTGCAAAGACAGCCCCACTCTGTCCTGCCTGGCCCAGTTCCCGACTGCCCCTAGCTTTGGCTGCCCCCTCCTTTGTCCTCTCGTCCCCCTGAAATTCCAGGTTTTTGCCCACCCAGAGCTGGGGACACCCCAAACCCCTGGCCAGAGTCACCAGGGGTACTCCTGCTGCACTGCCTACAGCACCCGGGAGGACGAGAGTGACCCCTGGGCAGGGCAGTCCAGGAGCTGCCAGGAGTGAGAGGGACCAGGCTGGACAGGTCTAGGCCACATGTGGTCACCCTGGGGTGGTGGTGCAGAGAAGCCTGAGTGGGTGCTGGCAGTGGCTTCTGAAGTCTGTGTCAGGGCTGGAGCAATGCATTCAGCGGAGAGAGGAAGTGGGAAGGGGAGACCAGGCTCTGGGACAGTGGGAGGCAGTTGTGCCCTCAACAGAGGTGGGGGTGGGTCAGGCGCAGGAGAACTCCGGGGCTTCCTGGGTGGGCAGTGGGTTGAAAGGGAGGATGGGGATGGCTGCAGACACTGCGCCCAGGAGGGTGGACGGGAAGGGGGGATGGCCGAAGGTCCCAACAGTCCGGGGGATGAGGCCCAGCTGCGTAGTGTGATTAAGGCGACTACAGCCTCCTACCTGCTAGGAGCCACAGAGGACAGGATGGGTTGTGGAAAGAGGTGTGGCTGCCAAAGTCCTCCAGGTGGCAGGTGGTCCCCATGATGGCCAATGTCAGGGAATCAGTAGTGGAAGGCACTGCTAGGACCACCTGCCCGTCTGCCCGCATGGGAGGGGCTCACCCCTCTGTGGGGGTGGGAGGCTTCCTTGGCAGGAGCCCTGTGATGGATCTGGGCTCTCAGACCTCCATGGCTGGTAGGTGGCCCGGTGTGAGCAAAGGAGCATGTGGTGGTCTTCTGAGCCCACCTGCCAAGGGTGAGGGTCCTCTCTGGAAAGGGTGGTCCCGGGGCCTGCCCTCTGCACCTAATCACATCAGCCAAATGGTGGCAGGCTCAGGGCAGCTGGTGCTGCTACCACCCTCACTAGGCTGGCTGCCTGACGCCCTGGCCCAGCTACACTCCCCTTTGTCCGCAGTAGTTCCTGAGTTGAGGGTGCGTCCTTGCCTGAGGCCTTCCCTGACTGCCAGCCCAGGGGGCTCCCTGTGGCACCCTTTACACTGTGGGCTGCTACTGCCCCTCCCCGAGTGCAGGCTGCCCAAGGGTCCCCGCCTCCCTTTGTACCCTCTCTGGGAGTCTCTGGCAGAGCCCCCCCGCCCCTGCCCAGCTGTCCTGGGGGATGCTGATACCTTCTTGGCCCCAGTCAGGGCTGCCTTCTGCAGCTTGTGGTAACAGTACTTGGCATATGTGCTTATCGCCACCCCTGGAAAAGAACGGATGCTGGTCGGCTTGGCGTGGATGTATGGGGCGCAGGGGCTGCTGGCCAGCCAGCAACTAAGAGAGGAAGCAGCAAAGAGGGTGAGAAGAGGCAGCCCTACCTGAGCCCTGGGCATCCTGGCTGGCCTACCCCTGCCTACCCCTCGCCCAGGGCAGTGGGTCCTCATTCTCCAGGGCTGTCCTCTGGGGCAAAAATCCACATGGAGAAGCAAGGGGCACTTCTCTCACCTCCAGAAGAGCTAGGCTGGAGCAGGCATCCCTCTGCCAGCCCCCAACGCCCCCTCCCCATGGTCCAGGAAGAGCAGTCTGGGTATGAGACCTACTCTTCTGGACGAGTCAGACAGGATGGGGCAAGGCCTGGGTCCCAGGACCTCCAAACTTCCAGCTCCCTTCCCCAGCTGGCCATTTCGATGTGCAGCAAGCATGGAGGTACTCAGAAGCCGCTGCCTTGGGCCAGCACTGAGGGAGGGTTGGGGCTGGCTGGACAGCAGGCCCACCTCTCCTGCAACCCTGGCCCCCATCAGAGACCCTGGGTGAAGGCCTCAGCCACTAGGACCCCCTGCCTGCTAGGTCTAGGGCTGCCTGGGTGGGGTTCAGGAGAGGGACACCCAGGCCTGGTCCATGGTGCAAACGGGATGAGTGTGGAGGGCGGCCTGTGTCTTGAGCCCCGGTGTTGTGGGGAGGGCAGACTCCGGGCTCTCTGCAACTCCACCCTGGCAGCACAGCTTGTCCCTGGGGGTCATCAGGGGGTGGGGGGCTGCGCCGGCATCCTGAGGGCAAGGACCTCAGGAACCTTGGCCGGGGGCTCTGCAGATACAGAGGGGAGAGGGAAGAGGGAGAGGGGAGGAGACCCTACTCAGGAGGGTCTCGAACATATGGCGCATCTTTCCTGGCCCAGGAAAGGGTAGCGAAGGGGAGGCAGCAGCAAGACAGAGGACACACAGTGAGGCCAAGCCCAGGGGGCCCATCTGCTTGCCCAAGGGAGTCTTCTAGACCCAATTCTCCAACCTACAGGTCTGAGTCTTCTAAAGGAAGCAGTTTTTTGTGGGCATAGGGATCCTGGGACCCCAGTATGAAAAACACAAACATGTTTCAGTCATGAAAATCTGTTCATTTCTAACTTTCACAAAAGTTCTGTTGTTATAACCCGTAAGGGGACTCTTTTAGAATCATCAGAATAAAAGTAAACATTTCCTGGGGAGGGCTGGGTGGGTGGGCTGGATTGGGAGTAAAAGGGAGAAAATTGTACTTGAACCATGATTAAAATAAAACAAATGATAATAAAAAAATAAATAAACATTTCCCTTAGATGTTTAGACCCTGGAGAACCCATTTCAGGTCCCCAGGGACCTGGACCCCTGGCAGAGGAGGCTGCCTGCAGCCTCTGACCAGGCGGACGCAGCCCCTGGACCCCCCACCACAGGCTGGTGTGGCCCTCATGGGTGAGCTCTTGCTTTAGGAGAACGGACGGTGCTTCCACAATGGGGCCTGGGCTGAGCTCCGAGCACTCAGAGCCCTTCGCAGCAGGGACTCGCTGTCCCTCACCCGGGGGGACAGCAGGCCTACCTCTCCCTCAGGTGAGTGACACCTGTCCTAGTCTCGGGGACTGGGGGAGATACGCCCTGACCTCTGTCCCAGGGCCTCCTGGATCCCAACCTGGCTTCTCCAACAGACTGGGGTCTGAAGACCCTGCGGCTGCCCCCTCTCAGCTGGTGACTGCTGCCAGGTGCAGCCGTCTGGGCCCGAGCTTCCTCCTCTGCGGGGCAGGGGCAGGAATGCCTGTCTCCTACACGCTGCCAAAGGCTGTTCTCTGGTCCAAGCCCACTGCCCCGTCTGGCCTTGCCAGGGCACGCCCATCCTGTTTTACAGGCAGGGAGACAGAGGTCTGCAGAGGAGCAACAAAAGCAGCTCTCCCAGAGTCCGTGCTGTTGTGCGAGGGTCTAGACCCTCCCCCGCACCCAGCACCATCTCATGCTGCAGGGTCCTGCTTGGCAGCTCCAGGCCCACAGGGGACCGGTGGCTGCACCCCTAGCTCCACTTGGCTGCTGCTACTTGACTCTCGAGAAATGGGCTCAGGCCGGAGCTCAGGGCTCCTTCCCCTCCTGTCCCAGACAAGAATGGGCCAAGGGCAGCCAGAAATCCTGGGTCTCAGCTGCCCCTCCTCCTGAGGATGGAGTGGCCTCAGGGGAAGAGCAGCAGGTTAAGCAGAAGTGCACCCAGGATGGGGAAGAGGGGAGGTGGGGGGCGTTGACCTGACAGCAATAGGACTCATAGTTCCCCCTGCAGAGGGGGCACAGCCCCGGGTAGATAGGGCTTCCCTAGAACTGGGACAGGATGGGGCTCCTGAGCCAGGGCTGGAAGGTGCTCACCCCCAAGGTACTCCTTCACCAAACACCTACCTAGGGTGCCTCTTGCAGGCCCTAGCCACCTAATCCTCACAACCCCTCCCTACTGAGAACCCAGCATGCAAGCTGAAAACTACCGAGCACCACGGAGAAAAGCACAGGGCTGGTGCGGCCTCTCCCAGGAGCCCGTCAGGGACAGGGCCCCCAGCCTGCTCAGGACGAGGCCACAGGCCTGAAGGTTAGTGCCCCGCCCTCAGCCCAGAAGCGGTTAGAGAGAGGAGGTCAGACGGCCGAGGCCGGAGAGCAGAGCTGTGCAGACGCAGCGCATGGGCTGCAGAGAGAGGCCCTACCATCCGGCTCCTCAACATAGGGCTTGGGTTTCTTTCTCAACTTGGACTTCTTCTTAGTGTTCCTTTCCAGGAGTTCCTTCATGTGCTGTGTCACTGGGGAGCAAACAGAGCCGTGAGGACCACGAACACAAGGCTGAGCGAGTGCCCACGCGGTCCCCGTGGGGCTAGAGGAGGCCCCCGGGCCTGCGGAGGCTCCGCCTGGTTGGCTGCCAAAGGGCTGCAGCCCATCCCATTCCTTCGGGAAGGTGGGGCCACCAGCCAGTGCCCGGCTGGGGGCTGTGGGACCCCAGCCCAAGAGTGCTGATGTGGACGAACATCCTGTTCAGTGACTGTTTCCTGCTCACACTCTGGGGACAGGGCATGTGCTCATACAGACGTGAGGTGGTGTGTTCAAGCCGGGCCGTAGGGCTGGGGAGGTGCCAGAGGCCCTCTGAGCAGGTGTGGGAAGGGAGCACAGTCAGCTCAGGACCCGAGACCCGCCAGCACAGGAAGGCAGGGGTGCACCCCTTAAGTGGCTGTACTCTAGGCCTGCTCCTGAGTGGCTCTGGACATGCCCCCACCCCGCCCCGCACAAAATACCTGCAGTTGAAGTGGACCCTTTGCTCCCTGTCCATACGCGGTATCTAGAAGGAAGTCTCAGCAGAGGCCACTCTGAAGGTCAGAGTTACACTCCACTCCCTGACAGTGCGCCACCCACCTCCTGCATGGGAGACAGCTATCTAGTCATTTTTTGTATCAGAATGGAAATACAGATAGTTAACATTTCAGGTTATAATCTGACACAACTTTATTTTGTTGCTAGAATGCTCCAGCTCTGAGCACTGGGAGCTCTTTTAGTGGCTCCTGCGTCCTGCGATACACCCGGTGTCCCCCTCACCCTCCAGCACGTCCTTGCTTTGGCACCGTGTACGTTCCCTGCACCAGCCCTGGAGCCAGCAGTTGCTCCAGGGAGCTCTGGTTCCTTTTGATATAAAATGGTATTAGAAACCAGGATCTGGGTGTCAGATGTGCTCACTGCTCTTGGGGTGCCGCTGCTTCTGGGTGCTCTTGGCTGACACTCCAGAAAAGATGTGTTACGTCCCTGTGTATATTCGTCTCCCAGTATCTCCATCCCGAGCCTCCCACTCTGACTCATCGCCACACGGATCCCGCCCGCCTCCTTGTCCTTGCTTGTCTGCGACTTTGTTCATCTTTTCATTCTCCTAACAGTGTCTTTTGAAGAGCAGACTCAATTATGGTGAAGTCCAATTCATCAATGTTTTTTCCTTACAGTGTTTTAGATGTCACATATCAAAACCTCTGCTTAACTGAAGAAAACAAAGATCTTCTTCCGTGTTCTGTTCTAGAAGTTTTATAGTTTTATATTTTGGCTTATGATCCATTTTGAGTTAATTTTTGCATATAGTACAAAGTATGGGTTAAAGCTCGTCTTTTAGGCACTTGTGTGTCCAACTGCCCCAGCGCCACTTGAGGAAAACACTCCCCCCTTTACTGTGCGCCTGGGTCCACCTCTGCCTGCCCCTGTGCCCTGCTGGCCCTCTCTCTGCCTTTAGCCAGCACCACACTCTCCGCATTGTTGCATCTTTAAATCAGTCCTGCAGTCAGGTAAAGGCAGTCCTCCAATTTCATTCTTTTTCCCCAAAAGTATTCTGCCTATTCTAGGTTCTTTGCATTTTCTATGAATTTTAGAAACAGCCTGTTAATTTGTAAATTAAAAAAATTAAAATTTAGATTAGCATTGAATCTACAGAACAATCCGGGTAGAAGTAATGTCTTAACAGTAAGTCAGTCTTCTGATTCATAAACGTGGTATATCTCTTCATTAATTTAGGTCTTCTTGACTTTCAGCAATGTTTTGTGATTTCAGCACGAAAGTGTGATACATCCTGTGTCGGATTTACCCATTTATCAATTTTAAATCTATTGCAAATGATATTTTAAAACATCTATTTCCAATGGTTTGTTGCTAATACATAGAAACATGATTTTTTATATCGTGCAACCTTGCTGAATTCACTTGTTAGTCCCAGTAGTATTTTTTATAGATCCCATAGGATTTTTTAAAAAAGAATTTATTTATTTTTAGAGAGATATTTTATTTTAGAGGGGGAAGGGGGGAGAAAGAGAGGGAGAGAAACATCAATGTGTGGTTGCTTCTCATGTACCCCGCACAGGGGACCTGGACTGCAACCCACAGGCATGTGCCCTGACTGGGAATCGAACTTGTGACCTTCCGGTTCACAGGCTGGCACTCAGTCCACTGAGCCAAACCAGCCAGGGCAGAATTTTGTACATAGAGACTGTGTTGTCTACAAATACAGACAACTGCACACTTGCTTTCCCATTTGGATACCTTTTGTGTCTTTCTCGTGACTCTGCCCTGGCCAGACCCTCCAGCACCAGGGGGCACAGAAGTGGGGAAGGGAGGTCTCTGCTTTGGTCCTGATCTTAAAGAGAAAGCAGCCAGTCTTTTACCTTCCATGGAATGCTGGCTAGAGGGTATCTTCCTGACACTTTTTAAGTGTGCAATTCAGTGGAATTAAGAACATCCACAATGGCCCTGGCTAATGTGGCTCAGTGGATTGAATGCTGACCTGTGAGCCAAAGGGTCGCTGGTTTGATTCCCAGTCAGGGCACATGCCTGGGTTGAGGTCCAGGTCCCCAGTAGGGGGCATGTGAGAGGCAACCACACATTGATGTTTCTCTCCCTCTCTTTCTCCTTCCCTTCTCCTCTGTCTAAAAGTAAATAATAATATCTTAAAAAAAAAAAGAATTTTTGCTCTAGGTTCATGCTAACAATTTGTACTTTTCTCTTTTGTAATTTTGGTGTAGAATGAATTGGGAAATATTCCCTCCACTTCAATTTTCTAGATGAGTTTAGAAAGAACTGCTGTACAAACAATAAAATGTTTGGTAGAATTTACCAGTGAAGCCATTTGGGCCTGGAATTTTTTTGTGGGAAGACTTTTTAAGCACTGACTAAATTTCTTTAATATACGAGGATATTAAAAACCATAAAAACCTTAAATAAATGTCTTTAGATATTTGACTTTTCTGGTCATCTATTCTTTTTCCCCGTTTTCCTTCCTGCATGTAGTTGCAGTTTGGTTATCTATTTCTTATTGAGAGGACTGAGTTTATTACATCCAAGAAATTTAAGTTACTTATAACATTTCCTTAATATGAACATCTATTGACTCTGTAGTGATATCATTTCCCATTCTTGATACTGGTAATTTGTGTCTTCTCTATTTTTGTTCTGATCAGTCTGGTGGGTTCATCAATTTTACTGATTTTCTCAAGAATCAGTATTTTATTTCACTGATTTTCTGCATTATTTTTCCATTTTCTTTCTACTCTGATCTTCATTATTTCCTTTCTTCTCCTTATTTTCAAGATAATGGTACTCTTTTTAAAAAATGTTCCTTAAAGTAGAAGCTGAGGTCACTGACTTCAGATCTTATTTTCTAACCCAGGCTATAAATTTCCCTCTAAAAACTGCTTTGGCTGCATCCTATATATTCAGAATGTTCTGCTTGCACGTTCTTTCAGTTCAAAACACTTTCTAATTTACTTTTTGATTTTTATTTGACCCATGGGTTAGTTAGTAGTACATACTTTAGTTCCCAAATACTTGGGGATTTTCCAGACATCTTTGCACTACTGATCACCACTTTAGTTCTGTCGCGCTCAGAGAGCACACTTCCTACGGTTCACGTTCCTTAACATTTACTGATGCTTATTTTACGGCTCAGAGTATGCCCTGCTTTGAAAATGTGGTTGGGGTTTGAGTGCAGATGCTCTGGGTCCAGAATCCGTGCTCTTACTGACTCTGCTGTAGCTGCTTTTTTCCCTCAAACAGACTTTCAACTAGTTCTTTTGTTTTCAGCTTCGAGGTCACACCCTTTCCAAACCATTGTTAGAGGGAAATGGCTCCACCCGCTACTGAGCCTTCAAGGGATTTCTCCTGCCTCGGCTTCTGCGCCTTCCTTGGCCTGGCCTGCCCGAGGCCCCCTGCTCTTGGCCTGCCACATCAGCTTCCTCTGACGGACGGGTCCACGCACTCTGCTTCTCGGCTTCCAAAACATAGTTCTTCCTTTTCCATTCTCTTTGTCCTTGTAAGTTTTATTTCTTTATTGTGCTAAACATACATAACATAAAATTTATCATTTTAATTGTGCAGTTCAATGGCATTAACTACATGTATTTGTTGTGCAACTATTACATCTGTCTCAGAACTTTTTCATCTTCCCAAGAGGAAACTCTGTGCGCATTAAACGACTCTCGGTTTCTCCCTCCCCCAGCCCACGGTAACCGCCCTTCTGATTTCTGTCTCTATGAGTCTTACTGCTCTGGGGGCCTCGGAGCAGTGCAGTAACACAGGACTTGGTCTCCTGTGACTGGCTTCATTCACTTCATCCATATGGCATTAGTATAATTCATCCATGCTACAGCATGTGTCAGAATCCCTTCCTTTTTGAGCTTGAACAATGTTCTACTGTCCATGGACACTCGGGCTGCTTCCACCTCTTGGTGTTGTGAATACGCTGCTGTGAATGTGGGCGTGCAAATATAACTTCGTGTCTCTGCTTTCAGTTCTTTTGTGTCTGTACCCAGAATCGCTGGATCTTATGGAAATTCTACATTTAATTTTTTTGGATGAATTGCAACTCTGTTTTCCACAGTGGCTGCACCAATTTATATTCCCTTGTGAGGTTTTTTTTTTCCTTTTAAAAATTTCTTCACTGTTCTTTTACCAGGAGTTCGAAATGGAATACAAGTAAGTGCAGGTGTCCAATCTGTCTTTCCCTGGAAGCCCGTAAGTGCTGGGGAGGCAGGAATGGGTGAGCAGTAAGTGAAACCGCAGGGTCTGCAGATCTGCAATGTGCTGCCCTGCAGAGGAGATGGCAGGGCTGCAGTGGGTGTGTCTGCCACCAAGCGCCCTGCAGTGTCTGGGCGAGCACCTGCTGAGGGCGGTCCCCAGGAGACAAGCTGTGAAGTCACCCTGCTAGTGAGTGGCATGCAGGCGTGACCATGTATGAGACGAAGCTAAGCTGGAGGTGGGGGAACACGTGAACCAGGGTTCACTGTGTGGTGCCTTGGTTCCTGACCGTGGCGACCACACAGTAGATACCACGCACACGCTGGCAGGTGAATCAAAGGCTTCTGAGGCCACAGCCAGCAACACGGTCCAGGGTGAGATGCCCCACATGGGAGCAGACAGGTTCAGCTCTGTCCTTGCTGGCACTCCCGACATGGGCTGCAGTTCCCTTTTTCTGAGCAGAGGCTGCATTCTCCTGGGCCGATGGGGCCCACCTTACCGATCAACCAACACCCATGGTCTTGACATGAGCTCTGGGCTCATCGCTCAGCGGGACCTGTGGCAGACACCCACTGGGAGTGGGTCTCGGGGCTGGGGAGGGCCCTGTGCCATGGAAGTGAGACCAGACCCCACGGCCCAGATGCAGATGTCTGTCAGCGTGACCACACAGGCCCCGTCTTCCTCTGTGGGCTCAGGGCCCACGGTACCCCGAGACCACCTGGGCCTCACTCGGCCAGGGCTGCCCAGGCCAATCTGACTCCCTCTTACGGGCCAGCCAGGCTGCCAGAGCACAGACACCAGGACAAAGGCACACAAACTTCTGTGTCAAAAGAAGGTCCTGCTGGACCCCAACTGGGGCCTGGAGGCCAAGCTCCCAGAGGAATCCCTGGCAGGCAGGAACGGCCCCGGAGGCCTCTGACCTGTCCGTGTACTGCTCACTCACACCTTTACCATGGTGGGCCCTCCCTGGCCCCAGGGCTACATGCTGAGCAGAGGACACATTCCTGTAAGGTTTCAGCTCAAAGTAGTGACGTTGTAAAGCCTCTGGGAGAGGGTGAGCCGGACCAGGAGCCCACAAGGGCCCACTTGCTCCTGGAAAAGCCCAAGAAGCCCTACACAGAGCCAGGCTGCCCACCAACCAGCATGGCTGCATGTGCAGGGAGCTTCCCAGGGAGACCTGTCTGCTGTGGTCAGGGTTTGGCTTCAAAACCTGCACACCTGGGTGAAAACCTCATGGTTCCCATGACCTGCTTCTCAACAACTGACATGCTGGATGATGCCTGCGCTCCCTCCCCTGCCCCAGGACCCGGCACTGTCCTGCCCTGAGGCCCCATCACTGTGTACACACACATGCTTGCCCGCCCCCCCCCCCCCCACACACACCTGGACTGGGTACACGGTTACTCCTGCAGAGCAGGCTACGGTATGTGTGTCTGACTTACAGGGCACGTGTGAGAGTGTGAGCGTGTGCGCACACATGCACCCACTGTTGATGGCACTCACTCTGCCTGGCCCCGGACTTAGCTCAGCCGCTTGGCTGGCAGCATCACGGCCCCGAGTCCGGGCCATGTCTGCATCCAGAAGAACTCAGTTTGTGGCCTTTGGGAGCCTGGGGTGGGAGCTGGCCCTGCACTTGGCCCCAGGCAGCTGTCAGCAGGTGGCTACCTGGGCTGGTCCCAACCTCTGACCACTCTGGGCAGCTCAGAACCAGCTCAGCCGACAGCACCTTCACATCCTGCTGGTGACGGGCCAATTCACGCTATGGCCGCCACGCTCCTCCCTGCTTTCAGGAGCCCTCCTCCAGGACCCCCGTCTTCTCCCCAGAACAGACCGCCTGAGCCAGGCCAGGGTGGTCACACCCTAGGCTGAAGGAGAGCTGAAAATGAATACAGTAAGAGCACATGGGCTACTGTGGACTCCCTGTCCTGGTCAGGCAGGGCAACTGGCCAGTGACACCAGCTGGCTCAGACACAAAGGCTGTGCGTCCTCGTCCTGGCCCCCACCTGTTGGCCTGCGGCCACGGACCGTGCAGCACTTCTCAGGGCCTCAGTGCCGAGGACAGGCTCCCCGAGGACCCCGCGCCCTAGTGGAAACCCAGGATGTGGCCTCTGGGGGACACGTGTGTTTGCTTGGAGGTACTGCGCCCGCCCTCACACACCTGCTGCCTTTGAGAAGCTGCCCGGCGCAGGCCAGGAAGCTCTCAGTTTCTCCCTTACCTGGCCGGTGGCACAGCCCGGGGTGCCAGGGGCCCGGATGCTGGGCCTTACCTTTGGTGTCGTTGACGGGGTCCATGTGCCGGTAGATGTAGCCCTCCAGGTAGGAATGGAACTTGGGTGTGGGTGGGAAGAAGGCC
Source organism: Phyllostomus discolor (assembly GCF_004126475.2). Taxonomy (NCBI): domain Eukaryota; kingdom Metazoa; phylum Chordata; class Mammalia; order Chiroptera; family Phyllostomidae; genus Phyllostomus; species Phyllostomus discolor. The sequence continues at coordinate 139,084,490 of NC_040909.2, forward strand.
AGGCAGATGGCCATGAGCTCCCAGCCGCGCGCCAGGCTCTCCAGGCGGAAGTTCTCAGTGGTCTGCCGGCACAGCTGGATGTACAGCTCGTCCCGCAGACCCTGCATGCTCCAGCCCTTGGTCGCAATCTCCAGGGCCACGTGCAGCGGGTCTGCCTTGGCGCGCCGGTCGCCCATGTACATCTGGATCAGCTTGAAGATCTCGCATGCCTCCTTCTTCACGTGGCGGTCGCTGGTCACGATCATGGGCTTCTTGATGGACTCGCTGCTCCAGGCCAGCATGTTGGCGATGGACACCTTCCGCCGGAAGAGGCCCTGCGTGTGCTTGTTGAAGTGCTTGGAGGCCCAGTTCTCGATGTCGGTCTCCGAGGACGGCTTGCGCAGAGTGAACGTGGGGAACACGCAGCTGGCGCTGGGCATCACGCTGCGGGCCTGCCGGCTGCTCTCAAACTGGGCACAGGTGCCGAGGTCCTCGGACTGGGGAGGACAGACGGGCCGTGAGGGGGTGGGGGCCCTGCCCAACCAAGCCAGGGGAGAGGCGTGGCCCCCCCTTCCTGGCCCCAAGGTGCTGGGCAGGGCTGTCAGGTAACCTGCTGGTGGGGGAGGCGGAGCGGGGACACTCGCCGGGTGTCCCTGGGGTGAGGCCACGCCCGCACCTCCAGCTCTGTGCCTCTTTGCCTTCTGCCAGCCTCACAAAGGTGCACGAGCATCCTCCCCATGCAAGGCTGTGCAGGGATCCAGAGAGGCCCCCTCCCAGTTCCAGAGACCAAGGGATGGGGGGCAAGAGGAAGCCCCCTGCGTTACAAGCCATGGACAGAAACTGAGCTCTCCAGGCTACAGGGCCACTGAGGCAGCCTTGTCGCCGGGCACACTGACCACCCAAGGTCACTGGGCCATCGGGCACATTCTCCCTGGCAGGCTGGGTGTGGGCACGACAAGCCTAACACCGAGAGGCATTCTGTCCACTACCGGCTCTGAGCAGGTGCCAGCGTACACCCTCCCACAGTGGTTTCATGAGGTGGGTCAGGAGGTGAGAGCCAGAACATCCGCCCGTATCAAGCTCTAGGCACCGAGTTCCCAGCATGCGAGCTGGACAGGTGCACGTAGGCCCCGAGGGCCCGACCAGGGTCCATGCCTGGTGCTACCTTGGGTGGACACATCTGGCCAGGCATCTGCTTCAGCCCCAGAGCCAGTGCTGGGCTCCCTGGCGTAGGAGCCTTGTTCAAGAAGGGCTCTGAGCACCCCGAAGAGCACCCAACGCCCCACCTGCACCACTCCTCCCCTGAGAGCCTGTTCGTTCACAGGTGGGAGAAGGCTCAGGCTCAGGGGTGGGCATGCTCACCCGTCTCCCCTGCCTCCATGGTCTGGAATCAGGGAATGGCCTCTGGTCCCCAGGTGACTTGCCAGATCCTGGCCAAGGCGGCCCTGCCTTGGGGACGTCCCTGTGGGTATCCGCTGCCTGTCTACGTGGCCACCAGCAACATCTTGGGGCTACGGCCTGCCCCACCCCTGCCTGGGGCCCCGGCACCAGCTGCTTGTCCCTACCTGTGAGGGGTGGAGGTAGGGCTCAGGTGAGGCCAGGTTGGTCTGCACGGAGACACTTTTCTCGAGCAGGATCTGGGGGAAGGCGAGCCTCTCCAAGGCGCCCCTCTGCCAGTGCTTGCTGCTCTCCTGCTGGGCCAAGGCCTCGTCCTCGCTGAAGGCGCGCACCACGGGCCCGGGCATGGGCAGCGGCACGGCCCCGTCGCTCTCGTAGCCCGAGCCGTCCTGCTGGGAGTCCCAGCTGCCCCGCTGCTTCATGTGGAAGTGGGCCTGCTGCGCCTCCCAGGCCAGCCTGGCCTGGGCCAGGAAGGGCTCGGCCCCCCCCCGGGCCCCGTCCGCCTCGCCTGCCTTGGCGTCCGTGTGCTTTGGGGCCACGCCGGGCCCACACTTGGGCCGCTCCTCAGCCAGGGACTGCGGGAGCAGGTCGCGGTCCCCAGGGCCGTCAGTGGACGAAGCGCTGGGGGCATGGCACAGGGAGGGGTTCCTGCTCTTCCTCTTGCGTGTGCCCGGGGAGTAGCCTGTCGAGGACATGGTGTCCTGCTGGCTAGACCAGGACATGGCATCGTCCTGGGTCTGGGGGAGCGGTGAGGGCGGGGGGCCATGCCGCGGCTCGGGCCCCTCCATGCTGCTGTAGTCCCCGGACGTGATGCCCAGGCGCTGGTCCCGCAGCAGGCAGGGACTGGGCTGCAGGGAGAGCGAGCCCCCTCCGGGGTTGGGGGTGTACTTGTGCCGGGGGCCTGCCCGCAGCCTGGGGCTGGAGCCGGCCTGCTCCACATAGACGAGCTGCCGCACGTACTCCTTGCCCGCGGGGCTGTACTCCAGGCTCAGGAAGCGTTCCGGGCACTTCTGCCGGGTCAGCACCAGCTGCTGGAAGGGGGAGGGCGAGGTCTGCTTGGGCGACTGTGGGAAGGGCACCGGCTTGCGGCCTGGAGACCGCTGGGGTGAGCCGGCCTGGCAGGCCCCACCAGCCTCACACTGTACGTCCATGGGGGGTTCGTCGTAGATGGGGGCCTGGTACTCGATGGGGGGCTCCTCATAGAGGGGGGGCTCGTAGGCATAGCGCGGGGAGGAGGGCTGTGAGTCACAGGCGGGCTTGCGGGGCTGGGCCAGCAGCGGAGAGCAGCTGCCCAGCTCAGCCCTCTTCAAGAAGGGCGACGGCCTCCGCTCGGGGAAGAAGACCGAGCCGTCCGCGTCCGGGGTGAATGTCTGCAGGCTGGGTGAGTGCTGCCCACCCGAGGGTCTACGGGAACGGCCCCCTGACTGGCTGTCCAGGGGGTACCCATTGCCCTGAGGGGAGAAGAAGCTGGGCTCCCGGTCAGCCACTTTGATGAGCATGCGCTCCTTGGTGCCCGAGTTCCACCGGAGGGAGGAGGTCCTGGGGGAGGGGACAGGCACAGGTTACCTGGGGAGGTCCTGCAGGTGTCAGACGCTACCTGGCGGAGGCAGTCTGGCCTTGCTTGCCAGGCTGGACCCATGACCCACCCACCCTGGCCTCATGCGTGTCTGGAGTCAGGGCCCAGAAGGCGTGGTCACTTCTGATCCCCCCTCGCCACCCCTCAGTGGGGGCTGGAGTCTGCTCCCTGTACAGGAGGGCTCCCTGTAAGCGACCAGTGCGCCCTGCCCTTCGTTGCCGGAGCCCCACAGGGCTGCCCTCCGTCCTGGGAGCTCCCCACACACCACTCCTCACACAGCTCTGCAGCCGTCCCTTCCAGGAGGGCTCCCTGCCAAGGAGCTCCCCCCGGGCCCCTCACTGGACTGCTGCCCCACGCGGCCCTCCCTGCTTCGGTCCCAGCCAAGCCCCATGCACAGCGCTGCTTGTAGAATGGGGAGCAGGGCCAGCCTCCCCGACTCCCCGCATTTCTCTGCAGCCCTCACTCAGCACTGCCCAGGCTCCTGCCCGAGGGAAGCCGGCACGCCTGCCCCCGCCCTGTGCGCGGGCACCTTGGGCCCTGTTGTCCACCACACAGGCTCCTGCGAGCTACTGCAGGCTGCGTCCCCGTGACTGCCTGCACCGTCGGTGGCATTGTGCACCTGGACGGAGATGACAGACCGCTCCCCAGCGCCTGCTAAATCCAGATTGGACTAAGGGCACCCGCAACCCCAGGGGCCACTCTAGGCCTCGGGGCCTCCCTTGCTTGGTAACGACACAGGCGACGGTGCCCTTGGGACGTGGAGGTCAGGTACCCAGACCGGACGCCCACACTGCGCTCCGCCTGCCCACGGTCAGCAGGGCAGCGCTCCAGGGACGGCACCTGGAGCCCAGGGCAGGTGGCAGGGCTCACCTCTGGCCACTCCCTCGGCCGACTCTGGGCTGCCTCAAGGAAAGCTGCGTTCCCCTGATGACAGACGACGGGGAGCGCCCTCCGTGTGCTCGTTTGCCATCTCTCTGTCTTCCCTGGGGTCTAAGTCTGGCCCATTCTTGAATCTGGTTCTTTTCTTACTGGTGAGCTCTAAGGTCTCTTGGACAGACCCTTCATCAGATGGGTCTTCCGCAGATACTTCCCGTCTGCGACTTGTCTTCTCAGACAACGTCGGCCAGAGAGCAGAAGCATCTCATTTCAACAAAGCCCAGGGTATTAGTTCTTTCTTTCACAGGCTGTGCCTTTGGTATTGTATCTAAAAAAGCCACCGGCACATCCAAGGTCGCCTAGGCTTTCTCCTGTGTTGTCCTCCAGGAGCTAAGTGTAGTGTTTTACATTTAGGTCTGTGACCCATTTTTAACTGATTTCTGTGAGGGGTCTAAGGTCTGCATCTAGTTTCTTTTGTTCTTTTTCTTGCATGTGGATGTCCCATTGTCCCAGCGCTATCTGTTGAGAAGACAGCCTTTGCCCCTTCTCAGAGATCAGCTGACTGTGCTTAAGAGGGCAAATGTCTCAGCTCTCTTGTTCTGTTAACCCTTCTGTCTATTCTCTTTCCAGTAACACATTGTCTTCATTATGGAAGCTCTGCAGTAAGCCTTGAAATCAGGGAGTACTGATCTTCCCACTTTGTTCTCCTTGTATATTGTGTTGGCTATTCTGGGTCTTTTGTCTCTTCATATAAATTTTTGAATCAGTTTGTTGATATCCATGAAATAACCTGCTGAGACTATTTTTTAAAATTTACTCACTTTGAGAGAGAGAGAGAGAACCATTGATTGCTGTCCCACTCATTGATGCATTCACTGGTCGACTCTAGCGTGTGTTCTGACGGGGGGTGAAACCCACAGCCTCGGTCTATGAGGACAACACTCGAACCAACTGAGCTACCCACCCAGGGCCTTGCTGGGATTTTAATGCAGATTACATCGACTCTGTAGATCGAGTTGGGAGGCAATGACATATTAAAAACAGTGAGTTTGCCTATCCATGAACACGAGCCACCTCTTCATTTATTTAGCTTTTCTTCAACATCTTTCATTAGAATTTTGCAGTTTTCCTCATATATAGTTTGTACATGTTCTTAGATTTATACCTAAGTACTTCATTTTGGGGGTGCTAATGTAAATGGTATTGTTTTTAGTTTCAAATTCCACTTGTTCACTGCTAGTATACAGGAAAGCAATCGACTTCTGTACATTTACCTGGTACCCTGCAACCCTGCTACAATCACTAGTTCCAAGAGGTTTTTTGGTCAATTGTTTAGGATTTTCTACATAGATGATCATGTTATCTGTGAACAAACAGAGTTTTATTTTTTCCTTTGCAATCTGAACACCTTTTATTTCCTTTCCTTGTGCTGCATTAGCTGTGGCTTCCCACATGGTGTTGAAAAGCAGAGGAGAGAGAGGACAGCCTTGCCTCACTCATGGTCTTAATGGAAAAGCTGACCGTTAAGCATGGTCATTCTCACCATTAAGCATGATATTAGCTATAGGTTTTATGCAGATATTCTTTTATTAAAAATATTTTATTTTTTTTACTTTTAGAGGGTAAGAAAGGGAGAAAGAGAGGGGGAGAAATATCAATATGTGGTTGCCTCTCACGCAACCCCCACCAGGGACCTGGCCTGCAACCCAAACATATGCCCTGACCGGGAATCAAACGAGTGACCCTTTGGTTCTCGGGCTGGCACTGAATCCACTGAGCCACACAAACCAGGGAGGTTTTATGTAGATACTCTTTATCAAGTTGAAGAAATTGTTCTCTAGTCCTACTTTATTGAGAGGTCACGCCTCCCCATCAAGAATGAGTGTTGGATTTCGTCAAGTGATTTTTCTGCATCTGTTGATATGATCCTGGATTTTTCTTTTCTGAACTTTTGATATGATGGATTGTATTAATTTTTGCATACCTGGGATAAATCCCATTTGGTTGTGCTTTATAATTCTTTTTAAACATTGCTGAATTTGATTTACTGATGTTTTGTGGAACATTTTTTTATCTATGGTCACGAAACATGATACTGCTTGTATCTTCCGAAAGAGACTGTAGAGAGTTGGTGCGATTTCTCGCATAGACGTCTGGTGTTGAACTCTACCAAATGTCTGGCCAGTGAACCAACCTATCTGGACTTGGTGCTGTTTTGGAAGATTAATTATTTATTCACTTTCTTTAACACATATAGGCCTGTTCAGACGATCTATTTCTTCTTGTGTGAGTTTTGGCAGACTGTGTCTTTCAAGGAGTTAGTTCATTACACCTAAGTTTTCAAATTTGTGTCCACAGATTTGTTCATAGAATTATTTCATTATCTTTTTAATGCCCATGGGCTCTGTAGTGATGTCTCGTCTTTTGTTTCTGGTATTAGTAACTTGTGTCTTTTTTCTTAGCCTGACTAGATGCTCATTGATTTTACCAATGATTACTGATTTTTATCAATTATTTCAAATAAACCAGCTTTCTGTTTTGTTGGTTTCCAACCTGATTTCCTATTTTTAGTTTTATTGATTTCTATTCTGATTTTATTATTAATTTTATTTTGCTTTGGATTTGCTGTCCATCCTCTCAGTTTCCCAAAATGAAAGCTTAGATGGTTGACTTTAGATCTTCCTTCTTGTCGCTGATACAAATTTCCCTCTAAGTACTAACTTTGCTGCATCCCCAGAATTTTGGTAACTTGTGTTTTCATTTTTACTTCAAAATATTAAAAAATTTCTTGAGTTTTCTTCTTAATCTATGAGTTATTTAGAAGTGTGTTGTTTGATCTTCAAATATTTGGGAATTTTTCAGTTATCTTTCTATTACTGAATTATAGTTTCATTCCATTGTGGTCTGAGAGGAGATATTGTGTGATATCTGTTCTTTTAAATTTGTCAGTATTTGTTATATGGCTCAGAATGTGCCCTATCTTGGTAAAATCATGAGTTTTTAAAACTGCCACTTAATATCTTATATATACGAACCATATTTATTAAAGCCAGTGCCTGATAACTCCAACATATACATTCCTCTGGGTCTGTTTCGGTTTTTAATCAGTTCTGCGAATTTTAGACTGAAATTCCGGTGGCTGCGTATGAAACACTGCAGAGACCACCTGAACCTCGCGGCCTGCCTCTGCCTCTGCCTCTGCCTCTGCCTCTGCCAGGCAGCCCGGTGTGTGCAGACCCCCGGGGCCCATCTGGGGCTGAGCTGGCCGGAGGTCGGGCTGGTCCCCTTCCTCTCACCCTGCTCCTCGTGCCAAGGCGAAACGTGGAGTGTCCGCTGGGGCTCTTCTCTGGGCTGCCAGGCTCTGTGTGGATTCCCAGCCCCGTGGGACCAGCCACAGGGCTGCTCAGTTCTCGGCCTCTGGACTGTCCTGAGGGGCAGGCAGTGTTGCTGGGCCGGGGTGCACTGATCGGCAGACCTTGGCCCTCGAGTCCTTGCTGCTCAGCAGATCTCCGAGGATTTCAGGGTGATTTTGTCTCTTTTGTTCTTGTTGTGCAGGTTGGCTTCAGGTAAGTTAATCCACCACCACAGAAAATGAAAACCCCAACGTCTTTAAGACACCAGTTGTGCAGTTTGACCCCTCTACCTCTGTCCTCCAATTGTCACTGGGGCTTTCACGGCAAGGCCCAGGTCCTGACTACTGGGAGCGAGTGAAGAGGCTTCTGGAGAACAAAGGCTGGAGATAGGTGCTCAGGGTGAGGGAGGGCCCCATGCCGCCGTGGGGCAGCCTGCTCCTGGACACCTGCACATGCCCCGCCCCGAACAGACAAGAGTGGACCTCGAGGGTCAGTGCCAGTGCCTGGCAACCTGGCCTCACCACCTGAGGAGCCAGAGAGGGGCAGGGCTCAACATGCAGGTTCCTGTTCCTGGGGGCTCTGCTCCCGGCCTGCCGCTCACACCAGCCGGCGGAGCAGAAGGTGGCAGTGTGCTAGGGACCAGCACACCCTGAGGGCTGGCTCTGGAGCTGAGAGATCTGGGACTGAACTCCACCCACCGCTCCCTGGCTGCAGGACTCGGGAACACCACTAGCCCCTTGCCTCAGTGTCTCCCTCAGCTCCTCTGAGGGTTGAATAACACACTGTGCAAAGTCCTCAGTCCACCGCCAACACAGGAAGCACCAGCAAGGGGAAGCCGTTACTTTCCGAATCTTCTCACCGCTCAGCAGATTCGGCCCCTGCGTGAGGCCTTCCACGGCGGCCAGTGTAAACAATGGCCCCTGCCTGGTGAAGCGTGCTGAGGGCCGTGGGCCGCCCCACTGGCCTGTCAGTCACAAGCGATCAAGTCACGCTGCGGGATGAGGAGGGCGGACAAGACTGTCAGGCAGAGTCTAGAGCACGCGAGAGGCTGCTGGTGAGAGGGCACCCACCCCAGGACCTGAGAGCAGTGACACCTGGTCCAGCAGAGACGGGAGAGAAACGGCAGGAGGCAGCCCCGCAGCCTTCCCTTGCACCACGCACTCAGCACCACGGGGCTGGGGGCGGGGGCCAGCACGGCACCCCTTCCATGCCCAAGTGCCTCCAAGAAGTCTCTCATTTGATCTTCCAGACAGGCCCGAGGTCCCTGTAGGCTCCACATGGCAGATGGGGACGCAAGCCCCGGAGAACCGGAGATGGCCCTTGGTCCCCGAGAACCATGCCGCAGCTGAGCACTGCCCGCCCTTGACGAGGCGTCTCTCCCAGCCTGTCCCTCCACGTGTCGCTGCACTGCACACCACGGCGCAGGCAATGTCACCCGCCTGGTGATGGGCAGGGCCACGGGCCCCTCCACAACACCAGGCTCTGCACGCCGACCAGTCCCCACTGCTGTGTCCACCCCTCAGGGCTCCTCCATGAACCCCCATGGCCGGTTTCCAGGCCCCGCTATCTGCCTTTCACCCAGAGTCTCTCTCTCTCCAACCTGCCCCTGCCCCTTGGGCCACTGAGCAGACCCTTTGTCCAGCCCAGTCTCTCTGGCCTGCCCTCGGACCTCCATGTCTTTACAGCTCCCCCAACCCAGGGGGCCTATCCTTCTCATTCCCTAACTCCCTGCCCTCCCTGCCACTCTGCTGGCGTGGAGGCATGCAGGCAGAGAGACACCGCCTGAACAGAAAGGGACGACTGCCCGGCTCTCCCAGGGGAACAGGACCACCACTGGCCCTAGAGATGCCGGGAGCCAGGTGACAAGGATGCCGGTGGGTGTTGAAAAGGCAGCACAGGGACACAGGTCTCCGTTTAGCACGGGGCACTCTCCCCAGGGGCGGTTTCAAAGGCAGAATGGAGAGCCCCCCACCAAACCAAAGCCCTGAAGGGCTGCTCTGCAGCTGCCTCCTCAGCGACATGGCTGTTCTGGGAGTGACACCTGGACCTGACTCCCCCACGCCTCAGAGGAAAACCTCTGTACCAGGGTGCAGGCATGGCTCCCAGAGGAGGCACACTCATGTTCAGCGCGAGAAGCCACACATAGGAAGCAATGTTGGAAAACACTTAAACCTCGACTGCCCGGCAAGCCTTCAGGCGCGGGGATGCCTCCCCGTGTCCAGCGGGGCGGGTCTGTCCATCGCCACCCCTGCCCTGCTCAGTGCGGAACCTCGGCGGGTGGAACGGGCTGAGCCTCAACAGGCTCCTCCCCACTGGCCCTTCGCCTCGCAGGCCTGGTGCACAGTGCCAGGGGCGGTGGTGGTGTCTCTTCCCCACTCCACCTGTAAATGTCAGCTTCCCCCATTTTTCCTGCTGTAAACGACTGCGTCCACTCTTAAAAGAACGTGCTGTTCCCATGCCAAGCCCAGCTGGGACCTGGGATGGCAGGGCCAGGGCAGCACTTGCAAACACCAGGTGGACAAGTCTGGGGACCCGGCCTGACCTGCCTCTGAGGCAAAAAGGTTTCTAGTGCTTGACGCAACCAATACCATCTTAAGAAGCAAGTTGCTCTCAGTGACAGCCTGTTCATCCTGGAAGAGATGGACCCATATCTCCTGAAAGGAGTGTCTTTACAGAGATAAACGAGCTCATTACGTTCCACGCCCCCTTGGAATACACAGCTCTTAGCAAGCACACGCCACTCAGCTGCAGCCACCCGTGTTCCTGGGGGCCACGTGTGTCAAACCCACATCTCCTTTGGGGTGTGAAGATCCAAGATTCAGCTTCTTAATAAACGTCTGTTTAATTCTGGACTTGTCAGCCTCTTCAGGCCATCGGCCCCATCCTCCAGGGTGGGGTGGTGCCCAAGCAGCTCTGGAAGTTCTCCTGGCCCCGCGGTGGCACGGAGGCCCCCTGCCATCCGCCGCCCACGCCCCGTTTTACTGAGGGGGACGGGAGGCACAGGAAGCTGGGAGACAGTCCCACAGTCATGGAGCCACAGGGCTGGACCCAGAGCTGGACCCAGAGGCAACTCGGATCCCCTCCTGACATGCTGATGTACAAGCCCAGTTACCACGTCTGAGCTCAAGATTTAAAACTGTCTGAGCAAACTGCCAAAGGACCCTCAGGTCCTGAAATGCATCTCCAACATTGGGGTTACTCTGGTCTGTGCTGGGGGCACTGAGGCTGCCCAGAGGCACACACCTCCCCGGCCTCCCACGGCCGGGGCGGAAACTCCTGCTACAACCTGGACTCACGAGCTGGCCAAGGGATGGCCCTGCCCAGCCTAATGGCTATTGCACCCCAGGGTCCTGAGCGTCATCTCTAGTGCTTTCCAGCACCTTGGAAGGCCAGAGCCAGGGGGCTATGAGAGGCCCAGTCCTCCTTCCTGACAAATAAAACCAATGTCCCCCTTCACCTGGGAAGTGTTTGGTGCACGGCTGGGAGCTCCCAGGAGGACTCCATGCTGAGGACACGCCAGGGCCCGGTTCCCTGGCCAGGGACCAGGAGCAGGGCCACTCCAGGAGGCCTCTGCCCAGGCACCAGGGGCCCCACCAGCCACTCACGTTCCACCGGCTGGTGCAGAGCCTGCCCGCCCAGCTAGTTGCCTCCTGCTGAGCCAGACCCTTCTCTAACTCCCCCAAGAGCTTCTAAGAAACCACCCTTGGTCAGGAGACAGGGCCGAGCCTGAGACGCGGGCCCTACCTGTAGTGCAGCAGCTGGCCGTCTGCGCTGTAATCCCGGTAAATCTCATAGTCCTTCTCAAGGAACACTCCTGGTGGGGAGGAGCTGAAACACAGCAAAGGGAAAACAGGACACGAAGGTAGGTGCGGTACTCTAGAAATGCGGCACTTTCAGAATCGCACGCCCCTCCCTGTTAACAGGGTGGGTGTGGCCTCGTTTCTCAGGAACGACCTGTGTCCTGGCTCCCGCCCACAAAACTGTCCCCTTCATCAAAGCCTACTTCCTCTGCCCGAGGCCCGCAGTGCCCGGACACGGAACGCCACTCTGGGTGTTAGGAGCTCAGACGACTGACCGCCACTGAGCCTCCTGTTCCCTGGGACCAGCAAGGTGGTCCATGAGAGGCCGAGCTTCGACCAGACAGGAGCGGGTGACCTGAGTGGGAACCAGGGTCGGAGGAACCCCGATGGGGACGGGCGCTTCCCAAGGGCGGGGACCCTGGACACACCAGGCACCCAGCACCTGGGCGGTCAGTGAGTGGGCATATGACCAAATCGATACGTGTTTACGACTGTAAGAACTCTCAGCAGCCCAGAAACAGAGGAGAGTGTGCCTGACGCGAATGTGCACACCAAGCCCCGGGCCAGCACAGCGTCCAGCCGCGAGAGGCTGAAAGCAGGCCCATCGGTGCCGGGAGAGAACACCCGTGCGCAGCACCCGTGTGGGGTGGGGTGGGAACACCAGTCAGTGCCGCAAGGGTTTTTAACGAGCAAGAAATGTAAATATTTGAAAAAAGAGATAAAATTATCATGACTTGCCAACCCAGAAAAACTAAAACAATCAACTGGAGAGCGATTAGAAGCACTGAGAGAGGCTACTAATGTAGTGCTCACGTCTGCAACACCCTTGACCTGTGAGCAGCGTGGGCCTGGCCTCCCCACCCCCCCCCACACACCCCCACACACAGACACTCGCAACTGCAGAGGACAAAGGGAGACGTCAGCACGTGGGCAGTGCACTCCCAGGGGCTCGGCGGCCCTGGCGCGAGGACAGACAGACGGCAGTGTCGTCCAGGGGACAGAGTCCCTGTGTGGTAAGGGGACACACGTCACGATGCATTGTGGGGCCAAGGGGGTGGCGTGGGAGATGAAGCCTGGATGCTCCTGGCCCCTCACAAAGGTGGCTCCACACAGATCCAGGTCTCAGTGTGGAAGACAAAGCTACAAAGTTAACATAAGACACGTAAGAGGGTATCTTTGGACCTAGGCCAAGGAAGGACTTTTAAACAGAACATTAAAAACATAAACCACAAGACAAAAACCCTGTGAACTTGGTTGCATCAAAATCAAGGACACTGGGACCAGACAGCAGGCAGGTGACGGAGCGGAAGAGCCCCACGCCGTGGGGAGCCAGGGAGGAATGGGTGTCTGGAGTGTGCGAGAAACTCCTGTAACACAGAAAGTAAGACAGCAACCCCAGAAGAAAACTGAGTAAAAAAAACTTCAGCAGGCAATTCACATCCGACAGAACTCAGAGGCCAAGTGCTCCAGAGACGAGAACGAGAATCCTGGAACCAGAGATGAAAGTGAAAGGGCCAGCGAGCCCCTCACTGACTAGATCGGCTGGCGAAGCCCAGTGCCGGGGCCACCCTGCTGCCCACTCCGGGCGGCCTCGCCAATCCCAGCGCCGCAGGCCCCAGGGCAGAGGTGAACGGAATGCAGGGATGGAGCAGAAGCGCAGGACACCAGGAGGAAGGGGAGCCCCAAAGGACACACCCCAACAGCGAGACGCAGGGGAGCCATGGCACGGGCATGGGCCTGGGAGGACGAAGGGACGCCAGACCAGGTCCGTGCCCTGTGCCAGCCGTCAGTCCCAGGAAGGTACCTGCAACCCTCACGCTCCACGGAAGACAGGTGTTCAGACGGGTGGGGAAGAGATCATCTGTGAGAAGTCGCAAATACAAGCAGCATAAAGGACGGCAGTTTGGGAAAGACATGGAGAGGCAAACACCACCCAGAGGGAAGCAGCAGCAAGTGCCGAGTCAGCACCAAACCAGGCTGGCTCCAGGGTGACTGCCAAGCGAGGGAGAAGGGGACTTGCAATGACAAAAGAAATGACTCACCGGAAAGCCACGGTCATTCCACATTTATGTGCAGCCAGCCCGTGGCCTCAACACACAGAAAGCAGTAATGGGCAGATTTAGAGGAGAGACAGGCCAGTTCCATGGGAGGCTTTACCTCTCAGAATCCGTAGATCAGGTGGACAAAAAATTTGTAAGAAACTTGATACAATTAACAGATTTGCTCTAACAGACACAGAGAGGACCCTAGACCTAGCAAACAGAAAATATAAATTATTTTTGAAGCAGTCATAAAATCGTCTACAAAAATCCAGCACAAAGAGTGGTGGGACCAGGCGCCTGAGGCGTCCCGGGCGCACAACACCACAGCGGGCGGACCCTGGGAGTGCAGGCGGCAGCCGGCAGGCCCTGGGCTCAGGGTGGCAACTGTCAGGCCCAGCAAGGCAGCGACTGTGAAGCAAGGCACTGTGTGCAACCCAGGGTCCCACGGTGGGGGAAACAGAGCCCCGGGGCACTGACTGAGAGCACCTGTGGGGGCTGAGGTGCTCCCAGCCTCACAGGAGAGTTCACTGGACAGACCCACCGGGTCCTAGAACGTACACAAGCCCACCCACCCAGGAATTAGCACCAGAAAGGCCCAGTTTGCTTAGGGGAAGGGACTGAAGTCTGACGGAGAGCAGAACAATCGCCATTGTTCCCTCTCGGACCCCGCCTCCACATACAGGGTCACAACCCAGGGAGCTGGGTTGCCCCGCCCTGGTGAACACCTAAGGCTCCACCCCTCATACGTAACAGGTGTGATGAGACAAAATAAAAATGGCCCAAATGGAAGAACAGATCAAAGCTCCACAGCAAATACAACTAAGCAACCAAGAGATAGCCAACCTATCAGATGCACAGTTCAAAGCACTGGTAATCAGGATGCTCACAGAACTGGTTGAATTTGGTCGCAAATTAGATGAAAAAATGAAGGCTACACTAAGTGAAATGAAGGAAAATGCACAGGGAACCAATAGTGATGGGAAGGAAACTGGGACTCAAATCAATGGAGTGGGCCAGAAGGAAGAAACAACCAACCAAACAGAAAAGAATGAAGAAACAAGAATTCAAAAAAATTAGGAGAAGCTTAGGAACCTCTAGGACATCTTTAAACATTCCAACATCCGAATTATAAGGGTACCAGAAGGGGAAGAGGAAGAGCAACAAGTGGAAAAGTTATTTGAACAAATAATGAAGGAGAACTTCCCCAATCTGGCAAAGGAAATAGACTTCCAGGAAGTCCAGGAAGCTCAGAGAGTTCCAAAGAGGTTGGACCCAAGAAGGAACACACCAAGGCACATCATAACTACATTAACCAAGATTAAAATGAAGGAGAGAATCCTAGAAGCAGCAGGAGATAAGGAGACAGTTACCTACAAAGGAGTTCCCATTAGACCATCAGCTGATTTCTCAAAAGAGACCTTACAGGCAAGAAGGGGCTGGAAAGAAGTATTCCATGTCATGAAAGGCAAGGACCTACATCCAAGATTGCTCTATCCAGCAAAGTTTTATTTAGAATGTAGGGGCAGATAAAGTGCTTCTCAGATAAGGTCTAGTTAAAGGAGTTCATTATCACCAAGCCCTTATTTTATGAAATGTTAAAGGGACTTACCTAAGAACAAGAAGATAAAAAACATGTATAGTAAAATGACAGCAAACTCACAATTATTAACAACCACACCTAAAGCAAACAAAAAACAAACAAACAAACAAAGGAAACAACTAGAACAGGAACAGAACCACAGAAATGGAGATCACATGGAGGGTTAGCACCAGGGGAGCGGGAGGAGGAGAGGAGGGAAAAGGAACAGAGAATAAGTAGCATGGACAATAGGTAGAAAATAGAGGGGGGGGGAGGGTAAGAATAGTATGGGAAATGTACAAGCTAAAGAACTTATGACACATGGACATGAACTAAAGGGGAGGAATGTGGGTGGGAGAGGGTGTGCAGGGTGGAGGGAGGTGAAGGGGGGAAAATGGGACAACTGTAATAGCATAATCAATAAAATATATTTAAAAAATTTACAACTAAACTACAGAACAACCATCACTGAGAACCGTCAGAAATCAAGTTGAATGAAGTCCAGCAGCTACAGAAGCACAAAGCCACGTCCACCCAGACTGGTAGGAGGGGTGGAGACACAGAACGGGCTGCTCTCTCACCCACATGTGGCGGATAAAAATTCGGGAGGGGTATCTCAGGAGCGAGGGGCCCCAGCCCCACACCAGGACCCCCAGCCCAGGTTCCAGGGCCAGGAAGAGAAGTCCCTATAACTTGTGACTGCAAAATTCTGCAGGGATTGAGTCAGTGGAAGAAACTTCTGGACTCCCAAGCAGTTCCCCTTAAAGAACCCACACACGGAGTTACTCAGACTCACTCCCTCCGAGCTCCAGTGCCAGGGTCGCAGCTGAAAGGGCACCAGTGGCATACTGGGAGGATGTGAAGTGTCTGGCATCAGGGCAAGGGCTGGGGGGCAGCCTTCTCCCAGAGAGAAAGGCAGGCAGAGGCCACTGTTCCTTTTCTGAACCTTCCCCCCTAACAAGGCCGGCAGACAGGTACCATATCTGAGATTCCATCAACCTGGCTAACACTGTTTGCCTTGTCCTGGTGATTCCCTGAGGCTCTGACCCACCCAACATCCGGGCCCACCCAAGATGTTTTTCCAGGTGAATGGCTTATCTAAGTTCATGCTTGGCATCTTCCTAAATCCTCTCAAATAAGCAAGAAAAATACAAGAAAAACTAAAGGAGTTCATCATCACCAAACCCTTATTATATGAAATGTTAAAGGGACTTAATTAAGAAAAAGATCAGCTCTGTCTGGTATGGCTCAGTGGATTGAGCTCTGGCCTGTGAATCAAAGGGTCGCTGGTTCTATTCCCGGTCAGGGCACAGGCCTGGGTTGTGGGCCAGGTCCCCAGTAGGGGGCACGTGAGAGGCAAACACACATTGATGTTTCTCTCCCTCCCTTCCCCTCTCTAAAAAGAAATAAATAAAATCTTAAAAAATAAAATCTTAAAAACAGATCAAAACTATTAACCATAAAATGGCAAATAAATACATACCTATCAACAACTGAATCTAAAAAGCAAACTAGACAAACAAGCACAACAGACAGAACCATGTCTACGCAGACCATTCTATGGCTGCCTGATGGGAGGGGATGCAGGAGAATGGGTAAAGAGGTGAGGGGATGGAGAGGTAGTTACGGAACAGCCAAGGGGGTATACGTTATAGAGCAGGGAATGGAGAAGCCAAAGAACTTGTGTGCAGGACCCACGGACAAGAACAATGGTGGGCGGGGTGGCGGCTACTTGAGGGAGTGGGGGCTGCTGGGTGGAGGGGGACAAAGGAGGAAAAATGAGGACAACTGTAATAGCATAATCAATATAATACAATTTTAAAAAATGCCAACTGCAGTAGGGTCCAGGGGCTGCAGTCACACAATGCCACAGCCTGGGGCTCAAACAGCAGAAACTCGTGCTCTCACGGTCCAGAGGCCACAAGTCCAAGTTCAGAGGCCAGCCCGGCTGGTCCCCTCGGAGGCTGGTCCCCTCGGAGGCTGGGAGGGCCCCTGTCCCAGGTGCCTGCAATCCTTGGCTGCAGACTCGTTGCTCCAGGACCCACCTCTGTGTCACAGGGCGTTCTCCCTGGCTGCTGTCTTCTTACGGGATGACACCCTCCCGGGCTCACAGCCTGCCTTGCTCCAGGTGACCTCATCTCAACTAATGACACAGGTCAAGTTCTGTCTCCAAATAAGGTCACGTTCACGGGGACTGAGGGTTAGAACTTCTATGTATCTTTGGTAGGGGGACAAAATGCAACACCACTATCAAGATTCAAAACATATCCTTGATAAAAACACTACATCTATTCATGGTGAGAAGCCTAGCAGTAGAAAGGGACTTCCCAAGACAGTGTCACCAAGTTACTGGGCTAGCAGGTTTGCAGCCTGAGCACGGGACAAGATTGCTGGCCCTCCCAGGTCCAGTCCCGGCCACCGTGGGGCAGATGGCCAGCATCACAGGAGACGGATGGTGAATCTTTAATGAGACTAATGAGCTCAAACAAAAGTGTAAAAGACAAGACTGACATAAAAATCAATGTCTATTTACCAGTGGCAATCATAAAACATGACTAAAAAAAAAAAAAAGAGATATAACATAAAAGCCAGAGCTATAAAATTGGTAACATGCCTAGAAATAAACCTTAAAAATATGCAAGTCCTTTGTGGAGAGAAGCATAAAACCCACCATCCTCGTACACGGGAGAAGACAACCCAGTGAAGGCATCCCCGGCACCCGGACTGATGCACACATTCAACACGGTTGATGGCTCCTCCCGAAGAGAAGGTACGTTCTCTGCCTGGCTCCCAGCACCCACTCAGACCTGCCCCACAGCAGACACCTCCCGGTGTTGGTCCAGCGTCCACACTGATCTCATGCCTGTGCATGTCCATCTCCTCCACCCCATGAAGGCGCACCGGCCAGCTCTGCAGCCCCCAAGTGCGCAGGAATCTGCCTGAGCCCACACACCACGGCACACACACAGTATGCGCTGGCCCCTCCCCTGGCGGCAGACCTGCCCCGTCCTTTCCAGGTGCTGTGTGTTGCTCTCAGAGGATGAAGATGGGCCCTACTGTACACACCAGGTATCAGCGGCTTCGTGGTTTCTGCTGTTCCTGCTGACACCCAGCCTGCCCCCACCTGCAGGGCACCACCCACCGGCCCCACTGCCTCACCTGCCGGTCTCCTCCTCTGCAGCCCCAAATGCCATCTGCCGGCTCCTCCCCAGCGGCTCCTGTGCCTTCCCGCAGGCGTCCGGTTCGGGATCCAGGGAGGAGCTGGTGCTGCCGTCGCGGCTGACACTGCTGCCACGCCCCGGGCTGTTTTCCGCTGAGGCCCGGGGGGACTCAGTGTTCTGCTTCAGGGTCTGCAGCTTGGCCAAGGGGATGATGTCACAGCCCTGAGGCCGGTGCCACACGGTGCGCTGCGTGGTGGCGCTGTAGTAGTAGAAGCGCGACGTGTTGGGGTCGAAGAGCTCCCACCACTGGTTCTCGCTGGTTCGTTTGATGCGGACGCCCGCGGGCGGGTCCCACACGCACTCGCCCGTGACGAGGTTGGCATACATGCGCTCGCGCGTGCGCGGCTCAATGATCTCCACCCACTCCAGCCTGGGAAAGAGGCAGGCAGTGTGAGCACAGGGCCCGTGGGCCTTCGCCCCAGTCCCTGCGCCCCCTGGGTACGTCTGCAGACGCTGCGTCTGGAGTCCGTCAGCTTCAGAGGCGAGACGTCCGGTCCCTTCACAGTAAGAACCTCCAGAAGCTTCTTAGTGTTTCCTCCCCGCTAGAGAAGTCCGGTTGGGGAGGAACACAATCAGTTCATAACAGAAACAATGTCAGGTTTATAAAGAAGTTGGGAAAACAGGCTTCCTCCCGTCTGCCCAGTCAGTACCCCCAGACTATGTGCCAAGGTCAAGGTCCAGCAGGGGGCGCGGGGCACACGGGCTGGCTCCCAGCCCCGACACTGCTGCCCTTTCTCCCGGGCTGGAGCGCACCCACTTCTCATGGCCTCACCCACCGACGGCTTCAGCACCCTGAGGACTTGTGCCTGCACCCACCACGAGCGCCAGCGCAGGTGGGTGCGGCTCCCGCCCCCCCCACCCCCCCCCCGCTCCGGTGTGGGGTGGGCTTCTGCCCTCCTCTGGTGGTGCACACTGTCATGGCAGCACGGGCAGCTGCACGTGACATGCCGCTTCCTCTTCTCTTCCTTTCTGTCCCTTCTTCCTCTCCCCCTCCCTCTCCTTCAACAGTTGAGAGGACCTGTGAGCCGAACGGACGACACCTGGAGGGGATGCTCCCAACACCTACTTTGCTGTAATTTCCAAGTTTTCTACAATGTTCAGATTACTTTTATTACTGGACAAAATTAAGACACATTAGCTTCTATAAAATAGTGTTTTTCCTATTGCAGTGTGCAATAAATGAGACCTTCAGTGTCAATCTTTAAAGTTTTGGGGGTGTCTCTCCCTGGGGGCGTGGTCAACAGGACCTCCTTGGGAAGATGTGAGTTTTAATGTGAATCCAAACTTAATGACAGGGATGGTCTTGCACAATAACTGAACACAGTTATACACACTTTTTATAAAAGCGTGTTTAAACACTTAGCGACCTAAGTGTTTATACATATGTATTTGTGTAGAAAACTCTGGAAAGGGCATTAATAGCAGTTACCTTTTGGTGGAATGTGCCACAATTTTATAACTCCCCTTTTACTTACCTAATTTTTTTCATTTTTTTAATAATGGAAATTTTAAAACATGCACCAAAATAGATTAGTATAATGAATTCCCATGTATATGGCTTTAAATTTTTCCTGATCATTAGTGCAATCAAGCATCTTTCTCATATTCACAAGCCATTATTATTTCTCCTTCACTAAAAACACATATGACTCTTGCCCTGACCAGTATGGCTTGGTTGGCTGGGTGTTGCTCTGCGAAGTGTTGCCAGTTTGATTCCCGGTCAGGGCACTTGCCTGGGCTGCAGGCTGTGGCAGGCAGCCAATCAATGTTTCTCCCCCTCTCTTAAAAAAAATAAATTAAATAAATAAATAAATAAATAAAATCTTTAAAAATTGTTTTCTTACTGATTTGCAGGAGATGTATTTTAAAAATGCAAAGATATCTTTTTTCAACAGTAATCTCCCTCAATTTACACGCATTACAAATCTCTCTCCTGCTTGATGCTTGCCTTTTCACTCTTTTTATGGTACCTTTGCCTTTTGGTGTAAATCTTTTAATTTCAATATGTAAATTGAACTTATAAATCTTTTTCTTCGTAACTTCTCCTCTTTCTCTCTTGTGTAAGAAACCTGGCCCTGGCTGATGTGGCTCTGTGGACTGACCGCCGCTGGCCTACGAACCGGAAGGTCGCCAGTTCGATTCCAGGTCAGGGCGCATTCCAGGTCCCCCGTTGGGGGCGTGTGAGAGGCAACAGATCAATGTTTCTCTCCCTCTTTCTCCTTCCCTCCCCCCTCTAAAAAAATAAATGAAATAAAATCTTGCTTACTTCAAGGTCAAAGATATTCTAAGCTGACTTGCAAAGTTTTATTGCTTTGCCTTTCATGTTGAAGATCTTAATCCACCGGGATTGATTATTGTTTAGTGTGTGAAACTTTATTTCCCCCGTGGACAACCTGGGGCCTCCACAGCAGGCAGTGTCAGGGCACCCGTGTCTGAGCGCCCCACTGGCTCGCTGGTCAAACCTGCTCCGACCAGTGCCACACGGTCTCGACAACAATAGCTCTGCACTGCATGCACAGTCTCCTAAGACCCCACGTCCTGCTTCTTCACACACCTTGGCTATCGCTGACCTTGTTTTCCCCCATGAATGGTGGAATCAGCCTGTCAGCCCCACAAACTCTGCTGGCACCTTTGCTGGATCTATTCCAGGAGAAAACAGAAGGCTTTGTGATGACTGTCTTCCACCCAACTGTGGCGTGACCCCTCATCTAGGTCTGCTTTGTAGGGTCAGGTTCACTCACGACGACACCTATCCTGGGTGACATTAGCCAACACTGGGCCATGACGCCTATGGCCCACCTGACTGTGTGTGGAGAGAGGAGGAGCACACAATGGTCACAAAAGGTCAGTCTGGCGGGGGACACATTCCTGCTGTCAATACTTTTCTGTAAGTGTACAGTGATTTCTAGACATAGTTAAAAATTAGGAAAATAAAAATGAAAGAATAAAGAAAAAGAAACATGATGAGCTGTGGCCACCTGCTTTGAGGCAGACTGACGTCCAGCCAGGGCACAGCACTTGGGCCCAGCTGCAGGGCCGGCAGGGTGTCTGGTCCAGGGAGCCAAGCGCAGCTGCATGAGGAGCCCCTCCGCCTGCCTCACATCTGCGGCAGGAAGTGGGGCTAAGCCTGGGGCCCAGGCTTCCACAGGAGGAAGCAAGCACACATGGGCCTCGATTCCTCCCCGCTGAGCCAGCCCTCTGAGCACCTGCAACCGCCGCCGGCTCCTCCTCACCTGGTGCTCGACCCTGAAATCCGAGGCTCCTGCGCGCTGGCATTGTGGCTCTCGCATTCGTACTCCTGCGCCTGTGACATTGCCGTCTCTTCTCGAGGACCCAGGTGACTCGTCTCAGTGGATCATCGGGATGCCCCCTCCAGCATCAGTCGGGAAGACGTTGCCCTGTGAGAGAGCATTACTGTCTAAGCACATCCATTTAGAACACGTCGCACTATACCTTTGGGTCTCGGGGAGCAAGAGCAGTCCACCTAGTCCCTCACAGCCCAGCACACTGGCGAGGACGAGGAAGCACCCAGTCCTGAGCTGGTTTCTGGGCTCCCTGGGCCCGGCCCCTGAACCCCTCACCTGCTGGACCCAAGGAAGCTGCCCACTGCCTCTGAGACGTAGTGCCCTCGGTATCAAACAGGGGCGGCCCCACCCACCTGGCACTACTGCAGCAACCTGGCCGAAGCACACCTAACAGCCCCTAACAGGGCAACACTCAACAATATTCGGTGTACCTAATTTGACAAAGATGGACTTTTCAAAAGTGTTGTGTTGACTACACATAAACAGAAAAAAAAAAAAAAAGAACCTTGACCCAAAACTCAATTCTAGATAAATTGTAGATCTAAGTGTTAAAAGTAAAACAATAAGGCTTTTAGAAAAAACATATAAGAAAACCTCTGTCGGCTTATAGAAGATACGGGTATCTTAATCAGAAAAATTAATAAACTGAACTGCAGTAAAATTAAGAACTGTGAATCGACATTTCATTATGAGCAAAAAGCAAGGCCAGCCCTGACTGCTGTGGCTCAGTGGGTTGAGTGCCGGTCTGCGAACAGGTCGTGGGTTTGATTTCTAGTCAGGGCGTGTGTCTAGACTGCAGGCCAGGTCCCTAGTTGGGGGCATGTGAGAGGCGACAGATCCATGCATCTCTTGCCCTCTCTTTATCCCTCCCTTCCCCTCTCTCAAGTTAAATAAATAAAATCTTAAAAAAAATGGTAAGCCCAGGATTTGAAATATTTGCTACACAGAATACATTACATTGGTCCCCTTGTTGGCTAAGGGAGAGAAATCCAAGAAGGATGTCACTTTGGCCAAGTAGCGTTCCACGTTTATTTTGCAGCAAGCGAGCCGTTGCAGAGGCAGCAGCGCCCTGAGGGGGGGGTGGGGGCTTGCTGAGCTCCTTCCCGGGAGCCCCGCACAGCGTCTCGGCATCGAGCCTCCAGAGCTCCGAACCGTCTGTGAGTGTGCCCTTCGTCGCGATTCAGTCTGTGTGTCCCTTGGCAAGACGTGTCCCTAGGTGACTGCTTCTTTGCTTTACGCCCTTCTGGCTCACGGGAGGGCTCACAGTCACACTGTGCTTCGGGACAGCAGGGGAAACCACTGTCTTTCTTTCTGGCTGCTTTTAAGGCATTTCCCATCATCACTGGCTTTGAGCAATTTGATGATGACGAGCCGTGTACAATTCTATTCATGTTTCTTGAGCTTACAGTTTGTTAAGACTGTTTGATCCCGTTTATAGTTTTTGTTGAATAGTTTTTCCGTCCCTTCCTTTCCCCTTGGGAACTCCAATTATACAAACATCAGCCCTCTGCCAGGGGCCCCCCACCTCAGTCATGCTCTGTTTTGCTTTTTTTTAATTTAAAAGTATTTTCCCCTCCTTCTTTTAGTGTGGATTTTCCTTACTGTTTTGTCTTCACATTCACCAGTCTCTTCTTCTGCAATGCCTATTCTGCCATTAACCTCATCCAATGTGCTTCTCGTTTAGATAATTTAGTTTCAACTGTGCAAATGTAATTTGGATTTTTAAAATCTTAGTACTTAATGTGCCCAACATTTCCCTCAGGTTTGAACATATGGAACGTAATTATAGCTGCTTTAAGGCCGGGTCTGCTCAGCCTACCGTCTGAGGCAGTTTGGCATCAGTTTGATCGACTTTTCACTGCATTATGGGTTGTATTTGCCTGTATCTTTCCATGCCACACATTGTGAATTTTACCCTTTGGAAACTGTGCATTTTTGTGTTCCTATAAATATTCCTGAGCTGTGTTTTGGGACATAGCAACCTGGGAACAGTGTGAAACGTTGGGATCTTGCTTCTAAGGTTGGTTGGGGCACAACAGCAGCATTTATTCTGGGGCCCATTGTTCTCCTCTGCCCAGGGAATTAAGAAGGTTTTCAGTCTGCCCGGTGACAACACCCTGTTCACACACCCCACCCCTGGCCTCTGGGAGTTCCCTCAGACCCACAGCAGCCAGCACCCCTGCAAGGTAAGGCAGGTCCCGTGCCCATCTCCATGCTGTTTGCAGCTCTCCGCTCTGTGGTGCATCCCCGCGCAGTCTAGTCACCTCAGTCCCCCGGACGCTGAGCTACATCTCCTAAACTCAGGGAGTCTGCCAGGCTGCTTGCGACGCAACCTAGAAACTCCCTAATGGCTGGGCTGGGGAAACAGTCAGCCTCCTCTTGTTTGATGTGTGTCATCACATCATGCCCGACGTTTAGGAAACCAAGGTTCCACACACACGGTCCAGCTTTCCATTAGCTCCTGGGGGCTGACCAACCTGTTCCTGTCACTCCATCTTCTGGGTGATGGATGCTGTTGCTTCCCATGAGCACGGTTCCCAGTTCTGACACTGCCATGTGTGCACATGGGAACTGAGCAATTAGGCCAAAGGCTTGTTGTCGCTGGCGGAGTGGGAGGGTTCGGACCAGCATGGGAGGAGTCTAGAGCAGCCCAGGTGGGAGCCATTAGTAGGGACTTGTGCTCAGTGCAATACAGACACTGATGGCTACATCTAGAAATGTTTACAGGTCAATACACACAAATATATTTCCTTACTGTGGCCGTTGAAAAGGCTTAGACACCAGCCCATAGCAACTAGCACACCCTGCCCAGATCCTGGCTCTAGCAGCACTCTACAATGACAGGGGCTAGGAACCCCGGAAGAAAGGGCTGAAATGACTGGGGCAGGACACAAGATGCAAAGGAGAGCCAAACAAGAGCAAAGCCCCACCACAACGGGGTCCAAAAGTGCTCCCAATGACCAGAGCTGGAGCAATTTGAGCAACAAGAAAAAAATGTTAGATTAAAACCCAAACTATAAAATTAATATCCAAAGCCCTGGCTGGCGTAGCTCAGTGGATTGAGGGCAGGCTGCGAACCAAAGAGTCGCAGGTTTGATTCCCAGTCAGGGCACATGCCTGGGTCGCAGGCCACGGCCCCCAGCAACCGCACATTGATGTTTCTCTCTCTCTTTCTCCCTCCCTTCCCTCTCTAAAAAATAAATTAAATCTTTAAACAAATAAAAATTAATATCCAGAAGTCCATACTGATGTAAGCAAACCACTGCGTAAGTAAAGCCGGGAGAAGAGAGCCCCCGACGCAGAACAGCCTGTGTAGTTCCTCTGCCCTCCGGCAGGGGCGCACGACAGAAACCAGCTCCAGCGGGAGACACCGCGCCCTGCGCCCCCACCTGTCGGGCGACTCCAGGAAGGCCTGCAGCTGCCTCCCCTCGGGGCTCGGGCACGCTGCACTCGCGGGCCAGCTCTGTCCACCACACACGAACACCCCATGCCCTCCGGTTCCAGCAACAGTCCTGAGGGTCCACCAAGGACCAGAAGGGCCTCCGTCGTGGCTGGTGCTGCAAGGTGGGCAGACGGGAGCGTGGCCCCACCAGCACACAGAAGGGCCCCTAGCAAGGACTCCTCCCGCGAGATCATCGACCTTCCAGCTATGTCCTTGGGAGCCACGTCCCAGGAGCGCACAGGCCTCTCTTCTCAGCCAGCACCAGCAGACCTGAGGAACTGCCAGGGGCCCACAGCCGCAGAGCGATTTGCATTGTCTCTGCGACTTCCCCATCTCCCCCCGTTGGGGTCTCTAGAAAATGCAGACGAAGCGCCTGCACCCTCCTGTGGCAGCTCCCCTCCCTCACCAGACCCCTGCACCAGGCTCTCCACGCCCACCCGGGCCCGGGGCCAGCTCGGCCCAATCCACATCATCCCCAGAGTCCCCGTCCCCGAAAGTCCTTCTCAGCAGCACAAACAGCCCGCTCCAGGCTCTGCCTCTCACTCCTCCCGGCTGGCTGACATCCTCCTCTGACTTAAATCTCGTTCCCTCTTTTTCACTCCTTTTGTTCATTTCAGTGAGTTTCAGGGAAGGAATAAACAAGCGTTGACTCAGCCTCGGGCTCCAGAAGGCCTGAGGTCCACTCTCAATGCTGTTTTCATGAGCTCCCCCGCTGCGAACAAGGAGTGGTCTCAGTCTCCCGGCTGCGCGCGGGGCCCCGGGCAGCAGGCACAATGCCCCATTCTGCGCCGGGCGGGGCGGCTGGCATTTCCGCATCACGCCTCTGCCGCAGCTGCTCTCGCCGCCTGGGCCGCCCTGACCATGGAAACTGCGACGACCCATTGTCAAGTCATGGAACACCCGCAGGTCAAGACCAGCTTCCAAACCTCCCTGGGGGCTGCGCCACACCCACCCACAGAGCAAGGACACAGAAGATGGGCCTGACCGGGAGCAGCTCCTGGGAAGCGGCCATTCTGGGAATGGCCCTTGGCTTCTGCCTGGTGCCCGAGGTCCCAGGACAGGCAGTCAGGGTAGACGCAGCACTGGGCCCACAGCCAGGCCCCTGCCACCCATGCCTTCCTGGACTTCTCTCCCCAACGAAACAGCAGCAGAGGCCCCTGTGAGACTGCTGAGAGAGAACAAAATATCCGTCCACAGGCCAGTGGTCGGAACAGAGAAGCTGGCTCGTGACTAGGAGCAGGGGACACCAAGGTCCCTCCAGGAGAGCACGGCGCCGTCCCACTGGGCTCTGAGACACACAACAGTGGCCAGGAGCGGCTTGTGACGGAAGACACAGCAGCTCTCAGCCTGCAAGGCTGTGCTGACGCAAATACAATCACACCTTCTAGTGCCCACAGGGTCGGAGGTCACCATGCCACCCTCCCCACAGCCCTCCAGCTTGGCTCCCCCACCCCACCTGACGACTCAGGGACTTCGGCACGGGCACTGAGGGTGGCACAGTGACCTCAAACACCAGGACAGAGGGAGACCTGGGTCCCCAGGGGAAAGAGTCAGCAGCACTTTGCGTTAGAGGATGTTGTTACTGAAATCTCACTGTGACTGTTTAAAAATACCCACTCTGGGGACAGTGCCTCCTGCTCACGACTGCATCCTCAGTGCCCAATCCTTTGCTCAGTGAACCAGCAAACACCAAATGAAATAACTGGCTGATTTCTCAACAGAAGGCCCCTTTAGAATGAAAAAATGGCTTAAGAGAGTGGCAGGCAGAGGAAGGTGAGAAACACACAGGCCAGGCCGAGG
Source organism: Phyllostomus discolor (assembly GCF_004126475.2). Classification (NCBI taxonomy): domain Eukaryota; kingdom Metazoa; phylum Chordata; class Mammalia; order Chiroptera; family Phyllostomidae; genus Phyllostomus; species Phyllostomus discolor. Next base: position 139,110,861 of record NC_040909.2, read on the forward strand.
GGGCTGAGTTCCCCCTGGTTGCACCCTGGGGCCAGGGCAGAGGAAGCCCACAGGGCACAGGGCAACGCAGCAGCTGGGCTCACCTCAGGCCACGGCGGCCAGAAGGAGGTGCCCAGGACAAAATGAGGAGTCAAGAGGAAAAGAAAAGCCCTAAAATCACATAGAGAAACTGAAAATACAGCTCTGGCTGGTGTGGCTCAGTGGATTGAGCACCTGCCAGTGGGCCAAAAGGCCCAGTTCAGTTCGATTCCCAGTCAGGGCACATGCCTCGGTTGCAGGCCAGGTCCCCCGTTGGGGGGGTGTGAGAGAGAAGCAATTGATTGATGTTTGCACATTGATGTTTCTCTCCCTTTCTTTCTCCCTCCTTTCCCCTCTCTTTAAAAATAAATTTTAAAAAATTTTAACTTAAAATACAGAGAAGGTCCATTATCAGACAGCTCGCCCCACCTCCCGCACCCAGGCAGTGCCTGGTCTGTGACCTCAGGTGACCCGAGCTTGTGCTTCCTGACGGCGGGGGCTGAGCCTTCGTCTTCTCGTGCCCGGTCCACTTCCTTTCTATGGTTTTATGCTCTGCTTTTGTCGTCTGCATTTACTTTTTAAATTGTATTTTCAATAGAGTAGTTTTAATTTCTATCAGTGGTCACTACAACTTTTCTCATGAAGTCCTGAAGCCTGCATTTTTCCACTTCTCAGCTGTTTCTTTTTTTATTATTTATTATTTTCTTTATTTTAAAGGTTTTATTTATTTATTTTTAGGGAGGGGAGGGAGGGAGAAAGAGAGAGACAGAGAGAGAGAAACATCAATGTGCGGTCATGGCCTGCAACCCAGGCATATGCCCTGACTGGGAATCGAACCTGCAACACTTTGGTTCACAGCCCACGCTCAATCCACTGAGCTGGGCCAGCCAGGGCTCTCAGCTGTTTCTAGGTCACTTCTCATCTGTCTGTGCAGGAGGGAGGCAGGCTCCTGGGGGGGGGGGGGTGCAGTGTGGAGAAGACACCTGCCACTCTCCTGACCCTCTCTCCTGCTCAGTGACCTCGTATGAGCCTTTGAAACAAAACTGAGCTGCGGGTGCAGCATCTCTGTGGACTCTTCCCACCGGAGGTGTGTGTGGCCACCCTGCCCTCCGCCTCAGTCCTCACCTACAGATGAGCAGAGAGTGGCCCGGGGTCACTCGCTGGCCAGACGTGGCCTGTGCTGACACTGGGAGCCTCAGGCGGGAGAGCAGGGCAGATGACAGTTGAGGGCACAGACAGAGCAGGACAAGACGCTGCTGCCTGCACTCCATGTTCTGAGGCCGCCAAACCGCCATCTGGGCCTCCTGCCATTCCCCCGTCCCCACTGTGGGAAAGTTCCAGTCGTGAGTGGGCGAGAAGGTCTTTGATGCCAACTTCCCACGCAGGCTCCGGAACAGAAGACGCTCTGTGCCGGCTCCTCACAGGTCTGTGCTGAGAACGAGCCCCTGGAAGCTGCAATCTGCTCCTGGAACCTGGCAACGCTCCTCCCACGGAGGAGGCAGCGCGTCTGCTCCTCTCACCCTGGTGAACATGTGTATGTACACACACGGCAGCATGTTGTGACTGTGCACGGACACGTGTGCATAGACCATGCACGACTCACACGAGAACACGTGGCCATGCACGGACACGTGTGTGCAAACACGTGTGAGCCTGGTGTAAGTGACCATGTGGGTGGGTGTGAGCACACACAAGCACATTGTGGCCGTGTGTGGACATGTGTGTAGGCACATGCAAGCGTAATGTGCTGTGCCTGGGCATGTGTGACCAATAGCCACGGGCCCAATGGGTCCTGAGTGGCCCTCCCTGCATGCTGTTCCTCACTTGCTTGGGGTCATGCTTCACCACAGTGGGGACCCCTGCACTTGGCCCTGCCTCGGATATCTCCAGGAGCCCCTGCCACACCTGGAGAAGGGGGATGAATGGGGCCATGGCAATGGCAGGGCATCCTGAGGCTCCCCACGGCCACCATGGATCACTGAGGTGGGGGAGAGCAACTGGAACATTAAACAGCACCCATCAGAGACGGGCCACCCCCCGGGAGGCTGAACCCTTACATTCTGCGGGAGATCTGACTCACTCTGGAAGGCAGTGCTCCAGAACACAGCCCAGCACCCGCCCCCATGTCCCTGTCCCCCAAGTGGGGGGGCACTTCTCAAATGCAGTGGACAATTCCCACAAACACACAAAACCATGCAGGTGAGCAGAGCCCAGCCGAAGAGGCAACTCACAGCAGCCCCGGAGAACACGCAACCACATGCTGAAGACTGAACCCAGAGGCAGAGCTGAGAACAATGACCAGTGTTGGGCCTAAGGTCGGCCAGACTCCCTTTCAGAAAGAGGAGTGAAATAAAGTTCTTTTCCAACACAGCATCAAGAGCAGAACTTCCCACCCCCAGACCCTGGGAGCACGAAGGAGGGAGGGCTGGGAGCCGGAGAGCCCAGTATTTTCAAGCCAGTAAAAGAACATTTTCAGTCAAAACTACATAGACAAGCTGGTTCAGTGAGCAGTTACACAAGGTGTTCTCAGGTCCAAAGGAGAGCAGAGGCTTTGTTAGGACTCACTGTGAAATCTCATCAGTACTAGAGGAAAATAAAACAAAATAGAAACTTTTAATGCAACAGAAAGCAGCGCAGAAAAACGTCAGGAAGAGCACATAATCAGAAAGCACAGGTCTTGGGTGGTGGACCACTGGGTCTGCACAGCGCCCCAGGCACAGCAGGGCCTCGGGGGGCTGCATCCTCCACCAGCAATGGGGTCTGAGGGGCTGCTGCCGCCTCTGGGGGAGTCCCTTCCAGTTACTGCTCGAGTTTCCAGAAAGCTGTTCATAAGCCCGAGAAGCATTTCGCCAACTCTGACTGTCACAGGATTTTCCTGCCAAGTCCCAGGTACAGAAGGGCCAGTGCTGTCCCAGAAGGGCCAAATGCCGGACCAACGGGAGGACCAGGAGCAGCCCCGCTGGCCGGAAGCACCTACTGGAAACAGGTGGGAGTAAACATGTCCATCTCTATCACAATAAGGAACAAGACAGCTTCGACAAGCCCTCTAAGAAAGAACGAACAAACAAACAAACAATATGAGAGTTTTAAACTATTTTTTAAAATTTCAAATCTAGTGATGAGCAGGGAAGAAAGTTCAGAACCTCAGAGGGGAAACAAACAAAACCAGGAGCAGGCACTCGAAGGCCTGGCCAGCAGCAGTTCTCGAAGGTCTGAGCAGACAGGAAGCAGGGGAGGACAGAAAGCCCAGGACAGGCCCGGTGACAAGCCCGGGAGACAGCCTGAGGCTGAAGCCCAAGGCAGCGAGGTGAACCTGGCAGGAGCTGGGACAGGAGGGGTCAGCCTAGGGGAGGGATAGAAGTCACCATTCACAGGTCTAAGGTCTCTGAACTGTCCTGAGAACAGTAAATATAACATTTAGTTTGGATTTTGATAAGTGATTTCTGCACGTTAAGACATCTGGGGCAGCCACTATGGAAGCTGAGTGAATGAATTCCAATCCAACAAAGGAGAAAAAAAAATCAATCCAAAAGAAGTTAAGAAAGGAGAAAAAAGCAACCTGTCCCAGACAACAGGAAAATCAGAATACAGGGACGGCAGAGTAACTCAAACATGAGAATCGCACTAAACGAAATGGACCAGTGGTCCGATGAGATAAACACCGTCACGCAAGACTTTCAAAGCCCCAGACCTGTGCTTTACACCAGACACTCACAACGGGGTGTGAAATGCTGGGAGTCAAGAGGGGACAAGCTGCACTGACGGGAAAAGGCAGCTCCGTGAGCGCCGGGCAGAGCACTGCCGCCAGCAGGCCGCACTCCCCAGGAGACGAGAGCGACAGCAGAGAGGCTCGGCCAGCCAGGCTTCCTCCCTGAAAACTCACCACATAACAAGGACGCAGGTGGGTGCCCAACAAGTGGCCAAGGACGGGCTGTCCCCTGCAGTCCCCGTCCCCGGGGCAGCCGGCGGAGCTGCAGCAAGAACCGACACCACGCTGCCAGGCAGCGGCCCGAACCCAGCGTCTGCGCTCACGGAGGCGGCCTGCCCGAGGGAAGAGGAGCGACACGGACGGCGTGCTCCCAGAGCCAGCAGCCTCGGGCACCAGAAGGCTCAAAGGACAACCACGAGTCACCCGCCGGCGAGGCTGCAGCTGCCTGGCCGACAGGAGCGCAGGCCCCACCAGCCCCGCACCGTCTCTGCAGCACGCGGACCTGGGGGCTGACCAAGGCGCTGCACCGCACCGCACAGGGAGCTCGGAGGCAGCTCTGAGGCAGCGTGTCCTCATCGGGGTGGGGAGTTGCGCTCTGCGTACTGTGTGTGACAGCGCGGCTGAGTGGCTGGAGAGAGTGAACCACCACAGAGACAGCCGTCACGCGTGCACAGTGACGCCGCCGAGCCAGGAGGGGCAGCCAGCGCCACACTCACAACGCACTGGGCTTGGGCTGGAGCGTGACCCCTAGGTCCCATTTTTAAAATGCGAGTGTCTGAACTTGAGCTCCACAGCTCCTGGCTGCTCCCCCCGGGCCCAGCCAGAACCACAGGGGCTGGCACACCTGTCTAAGCTTCTGTCACCTCCCCTCCTCTCGAGACCCCCTGGCCTGGGCCCCTCCAGGTGTCTGAGTGCCCCCCTGCAGCCCCTCACCAGGATGGGCACAGAGCCAAGGCAGCGAAAGCAGCCCCTGCCTGCTGAGAGCACCAGCTTTGGGGCCACTTTGTCCTCGGTGGGGAGAGACTTCTCCAAACAACACCAGGAAGCAGAAATAACACGTGAGGCACAGGAGGGAGGCCACTCGGCTCTTGGATCCAGTCCCCCTGCAGCCAGTCCCTCCCGAAGGAGCCAAGTGAGGGGACAATGGACCCCTTATCACTCAAGCTGGCCACAGCTGGTAATCAGCAGCGCCTTCCCGCTGTGTGGCCACCACAGCTGCTGCTGGGAGGGGAGGGGAGGGGAGGAGGGAGGGAGGGCGGCAGGAGGGAGCAGGGTACATGAGAGTCTCCAATTCCGCCCCTTCTCCAACTGAGGACACAGACCCACCTCCTGGGCAGGTGCTGCCCGCGCTCGCTCTAAGCCCGACTCCCACTGGGGTGCACGGAGCCCTGCTTCCCTGCACCTCAACACCCTGCTGCCGGGTGAGGGAAGCACAGACACGGGCCCACCACATCTCAGCCACACTCCGCGTCAGGCACCCTCCCTGGATGCCTGGGCGCACTCTGGGCAGCTGGTGGAGGCTGTGCACAGCGTGTGCGTGTCATCCGCTGCACGGGTGCGGCCTCCCGAGTCAGTGTGGTGTCGCATGTGACAGAGCCCCCCCTTTCGCCGCAGCCCACGCGCAGCCCCTAACAGGTGGCAGCTCCAGTGGCAGGCACGGGGAGGTGGGAGGGCTGGACTGGCCCTGTGAGGGGAGGTGGCCCAGGCACTTCCTCCGCAGGTCCCACGGTGCGTCTGCGGCGGCGGGCTCTGCGGCAGCTCCGGAAGAGGCCCAAGCTCTGGATACAAGTTTAGAAGAAATCAGCATACGACGGGAATTCCACTTTCCTAATCAGCGTGTTCACAGGCACGAGGGGATGGGCTCCCCAAGGGGACCGGGCAGCAAGCCAAGGCGAGATGGACGCGCAGAGATGGCTGAGGGGGGCAGAGGGCGCCGGTGGCCTGGAGACAGGCAGTGGGCACCGCCTCGAGAGAGCAGGCAGGAGGGACAGCAGGTGGAGCGGCAGCCTGGAGGGGACAGGTCAGAAGCCAGCTGTCTCACGCTGTGCAACGTGCAGCAGGTGTGCGCTGACAGGCAGAGCTGCCCCGGGGGACAATGGGGGGCACCGTGGGGGGCAACAGGGCCTGACTTCTCACTGAGAGGCGAGAGCTGGAGCTCTGGCAGCCCCCAGCCTGCTGCAGACAACGGCCAAGCATTGCCCCCTGCCCCGTCCCCCCCGCCGCCATGGGCCCAGAAACTGCTTGGCCAAGCTCTCACCACGCTGGCGACCCCTCTCCCCACCAATACTCGGAGAGCAGCCATCTGGTCGGAGCGCTGTCTAGAAAACAACCGGGCTCCGTAAGAACTGTCTTCCAGCGCCCCCAGGTGAGCCCAGGTGTCCATCCTCCCTGGGCCTGACCACTAAGGCGGCTGTCAGCACACTCGGAGTGAGCAGTGTGGCTGGAGGGGACAGCCGGAGGGGACAGCCAAGGTGACCGAGAGGCTGGACACAGGTGCGCAGGTGAGCAGAGTGCACAGGGCCCCCGGACCAGCAGCGGAGCAGCGGTGCCTGGTGCTCTCGCTTCTGCCTGTGGGGGCGCCACCTCTCCATCTGCGAGAGCCTTTTCCTGGCGCTCATTTCTTTCTTTTTTTAAATCCTCACCCGAGGATATTTTCACTGATCTTAAAAGAGGAAGGAAAGAAGGGGGAGAGTGGGAGAGAGACACACACACACACACACACACACACACACACACACCCCCATGTGAGAGGAACACCGACTGCCTGCCTCCCGCGCATGCACTGTCCGACTACGGGCCGATGCGCCAACCCACTGAGCCCCCTGGCCAGGGCTCTTCTCCCTTCCTCCTGAAAAAGGGTAGGTGGGAGGTACATTTGAAAACACCTTTATCTATTTGGCAGCTGGCTCATGATTTGTGGGGCAGAGGGCACGTTCTCAGGGTCTGGACAGTGCTTCCCAGGTTCCCTGCTGGTGGTGCTGACAGGAGTCCCCCACCCTGCTGGGCCGCTGCCCTGAACCTCCCAGACCAGCCTCTGCCGGCTCCTTTTCGTTCCTATTGTCCACCTGCCTTCCTGCTCCTGCTGTGGGCGATGGCACCCACGTCATCTACCTGCACATCGAGCCTCATTCCTGCTCTGGGGTGCTCCTTCTGTTCTCTGTTCCCTTCTTCGCAGCGCCCTGCCCCGAGAGAGCTCCCTGCACAGCCCCGCTCCCTGCAAGCTGGTCTGTGCCTGCTGGAAGCAGCCTCCGGCTCTGGTGGAGTCGCAGGGTGGAACATGACAGCGGCTTACACAGAGCCAGTCCGACACGTGCTACAGCAGCGGCACCTGTTCCCACACTTCTGCCTCCTCTGGTTCACCGCCGACACTCCGCCCCTGTGGTCAGCGGTCAGCCTGGCTGGCCCTGCCTTGCTCCAGGCTCACACCCCGAGGGCCCTGCTGCATGTGTGCTCCCTGCCCCGACTCGGCTGCAGGAGGCAGGCGCCTCAACCTACAGACCAGGCCCAACACCACCGCCCGGAGCTCCGCAAGATGAAGGACTGAGAGACACAACCACCAACCACACTCCCACCGCCCCTCACCACCAGCATGCGTCCCCTCCTACAGCAGACCCCCAGCCCTGGTCCTTCGCTGGCTCCCTGGCTGGCTGGGGAGGCAGCGCAGGGTCGCCAAGCACAGGGCCCTCAGACCAAGCAGTGCCAGCTCCAGTGTGAAAGTCCCAGAAGCTGGTGCCTGCTCTTGAAGGACCCCCAGCCAGGGTGAGGTGCGCCCTGCCTCACCCCCACGGGGGCCACCACACAGAGCTCGAGGGGCACTGATTGAGGCCCTGCCCACAGTGTTTCCCAGAAGGCTCTTGCCAGGGATTTCTGTTCTGGCTGAAAACAGAATGGCTGAAGCGAGCAGCATCTTTGCATAAGCTCTCGTGTGTTCCGGAGAGGAGAGGACGGGGAGGGCCGGGGCCTCTCACAGAACCACTGTCTGGGCCCCGGCATCCCCGGTGTCACCGGCGGTCTGACTACGGCGGGCAGCTGTGCCAGGCGAGGGGTGCTCCCTCCAGCCTTGCACTCGCCTGCCGACCTCTGACCTGCCCATCCCAGCCTCACTGGGCACGCCAGCACGAAGTGCTCCGGCAAGTTCTGCCGCCCCACGGCCACTCCTGCTTCGTGCAGCCCCTTCCACCTGAGACGCACGGCCCCTCTGCCTGGTTAGCGCGCTGAACAACTCAGTCACACATACCCCACCTTTCTAGACGAGACACCCCCTCCCCCAGAAAGGCCACTTAAACTCCACGTCCCCAGCTGAGGCTAGCAGCCACTCTAGTGGTCTCTCTAAGACCCCCAACACCTCCACCTCTGCTGTTCACGGGAGGTTATCGCAGTCCACTCCTGTGTGCCCCCACCAGGGGCCTGGTCTGTCTCCCTGTCAAGACACCTGCCGGCGAGTGGCCAGCAGGAGACGGCAGGAGGAACGTGGGCAAGGCTGGAAACACGGACCGGATGTCAAGTCCTGCCAGACCAATGCAGGCAGGCTCGACTCCACCCTGTCCTGGGCCCCAGCAGCCGTGGCAGGAAGGCTGCACCAACAGGAGGCTGCTACTTCTTAGGCTTCTCAGAGTCCGAAGCACTAGGAATCCTACTAGAACAGCTGCATTTTAAATATAAAATAAAAGGCTGACACTGCAATGAAGTAGAAAAACGGCTTCTAGAGTCCAGGTGCTGCTTCCCCTTACTGGTGACCCGCAGGGCCCCATGCACAAACACCACGAGGTCTGTGGGGAGGCCTGACAGTGCCCATGTCTCGTCGTCATCCGCACTGCCAAGAGGATCACGCTGGCTGCCACAGAAGTCCCCAGAAATGGCTGAAGGGGCCTACCAGAGAGCCACAGCAAGTGTCTGAGGGACAACCCTGCCGTGAAGCTCCATGGCGACCTTTCTGTCCACACACCAGGGCTGTTTCCGCGCAGCTGTCGACACTCGGGGCTCGTCTCGTCTTCCACAAGCCTGCAAGAGGACAGGAACGTGCTCTGCTGGCTGTCAGCTCCTCAGTGTGGAATCAATGCTTTAAAACTTCACGCACATCTAGCGTCCAGTATTTCACAGGCTCCTCTGAAACTCAGCCTGGCCTCAGCCTCACGACACCCCTGGAAAATGCACAGGACAGACATAACCGGGTCCGCAGACAGGGCTGAGGCTCAGGGAGTCATGTTCACCAGCCAGGGCTGAGGGCCCACTGCTGCACCACCACACCCGGCATCTGAGAAACCGATCAGGGACCCGCCACCTGGCTCCCCCGCCGCCCACGGGGCTTCTCACCACAGTCCCAGGACTGCGTCGGCACCTGGGCCCTCTGCAGGCTCGGAGCACCAGGAGTGCAGGAGAACTTTGGGGCTAAGGAAAGGACCAGGATGGAGTTCTTGCTGCGACAGGCCCAGGGAGGGTCAAAGGCCCTGAAGGGGATGCCTGAGCTTTGCTTTTTTGTGGGGGGCATGGAACACGGAGCAGGGCTGGGCTTGGTGGCACTCGGCTGGCGCCGCTGGAGAGCAGAGCTTGAGTCAGAGCATGCAGGGCCTTGGAGAGCAGCCCAGGAGGCATGGGGAGCCAGGGAGGACGGCAGGGCAGGGGAGTGACCCGCAGAACACGCTCTGGGCCCGCTCCTTGGCCAGGCAGGCTGGCCGTGGGGCTGTCCTGCGCACTGAAGGGTGCTGAGCAGCACCTCTGGCCTCATGCAGACAAGGCCAGCGGCACCCCTCCCAGCTGGAGCCACCACAAGTGGCTCCAGACAAATCGCCCCTGAGAAAGAACCACTACCCCGCACACATCGCCTGCTCAGCTCTGTGGAGCAGAGGGAGCCTGCCCAGGAGGCACGGCCATGATGCCGAGTGGACTAGCACAGCCGCTGCTTGGCCAGTGGCCCTGGTAACAGAGGGACAATGGGTTTGGTGACTGCTTGGGAGGTGCCTGAGCAGGACCCAGAGCAACGGGATGTGGCAGCCAGGGGAGAACCCAGGATGCCAAGCTTGCAGGCAGTAACCAAGCAGATGATGGTCCCCAAGCACCGAAGGGCAGAGCCCGAAAGTGGAGAATGCAGGGCCTGAGAAGCATGAAGGTCTGAGGCTGGTCCCAGGATCCCCAGCTGAGCAGGGAAGGCTGCTCAGAGCACGGAGCAGGCTTGCCTTTTCGGGGGTGGAGGAGGGGCCACCGTATGGTCTCCACTATTTGCTCAGTCCTTCCCCATAAGAGGGCTGTACCTCTTCCATCCTGCCCCTGGCCATGGGACTTCCTGCTCCCTCTAGGGAACCTGCATCCACCCCTCCCCCGGAGGTGGGCTGGGCTAGGTGGCCCGATCTGGCCTGTGGAAACTGAGCTGTTAGCTATAAAGCTCGAAAAGACAGTTCCTGCCACTCTCTGGCATAAGAACAGCGTTGTCCACGCAGGGGCTTGTTCTAGGTCCAGGAATGGACTCTCGGAAAAGAGCCACAAGCAAAGGGAATGTGAGCAAGAAGTGGTGTTGTAAGCTACTCAAGTGTGGGGGTAGTCTGTGACCTTGGCCTTCCCCAGAGGAAGGTGTCCAATACGCCCCCTGAATCAGGTCTCTCCCTTCTCCGATCCATCCTACACGTCACCACCAGTCGCGTGTTCCCCCACTTCGTCAGGATTCCCCTGCTCACAGACCTGAGTGGCTCCCTATCAGCTGGAGAACTACAGTATAAGGTCTGTCACCCGAATTCAACGACATTCACATTATAACCCTTGGGTCCTCTTATTCCTTACACAACCTCTCACCCCTCAAACCACACACAGACCGACCTCACACCTTTGCCCCCAAACCGGAAACACCTTCCTCTGTGGTGCGGCAGTGCCCCCGACTCTCCTCCCGCTGCGCAAGGTTTGGCTGGAAGATCATCCCTTACTTGAAACTTCCCCTAACGCTAGAGCTCCACCTGTACTCACTTCCCCCCTGCATTTCTAGAGCAGGGGTGGCAAACTCATTTTCACCGGGGGCCACATCAGCCTTGCGGTTGCCTTCAAAGGGCTGAATGTGATTTTAGGGCTGTATAGATGTAACTACTCCGTAACAGTTAAATGAGAGCTCAGCACTGCCACCAGGTAGAAACAAGGTGCCAGGGTGGATAAAACAAGGTGGGGGGCTGGGTTCAGCCCACAGGCCTTGTGTTCTAGAGCCTTTTTCTGTAAATGGGCCACACAGCAGACAGTCTAGGCTTCGTAGGCCGTAGTCTCTGAAGCAAGCAGTCAGTTTTGCCAAAGCAGCCACAGGCCAATACAAAAATGCAGGGGGTGGGTGTGTTTCCATAAAACTTTGTTTATAAAGCCAGGCAGGGGCCCGCCAGCGGCTGCAGCATTGGGACTCTGGTCTAGAGCACTGCGTGAAGGGCTCACAGTCTCAGCTGACTTCTTCGCAAGCTCCTTCCAACAGCAGTGTGCCGCAGGCCTGTGGGGCTACAGGACACACACAGCTGACTGAGCATATGTTAGACATTCAGTTAGCAAGTACTGAATTAATGGCACTTAGGAAACATTATAGAATATTAAAACCCATTCCTAATACTGTATAGCATGGTTTTTCCAAAGACTTCAAAGTAGAAAAAATCCACACCAATGATGAACCAAGAAAAACTCCACCAGGTGGAGCAAAATAATGGCCCAAAAACTCTTTTCACAACACACAAACTGCGTCAAAGACCGTTGTGAGTTGGAGGTTAGCAACAAGCTTGTGGATGGTGGGATGCAACTCCTATTATCTAAGTTCTCAGACATACGATGATAAAATTCATTTATGTCACCACCACATTTTGGGGGCCTGAGCAAGAGGGCAGGCACTGCTGAGGAACTCAAGTTTCAGGGAAATACGAAGCCCTGCAAAATATGGGTCCCAGAAAGCCCGAGGCAGGAGCACGGCAGAACGGGAGTGGGCCAGGCTGTAGGCCCCGGTGAGGAGGTCCATCGCAGCAGGTGAAACAGTGTGGCCAGAGGATGGGAGTCAGAGTCACTCATGACCTTGGGAAGCAAGGCAGAGCTGCCCGGTAACATCAAGGACAAGTCCCAAAGGCTGGAAGAAGGCACACAGAAGCGGGTACAGGAGGCAGCAGAGAAGGCCAGTAACTGAGGGCGTGGACTTTACTTCGGGGCGCAAGTCAAGTCACAGGAGAAGGAACATGGGGGCAGGCAGGCAGGCGGGCAGGCCAGCTCATTCTGCCAGAGGTGCCTGCCAGTCCCAGCACGGCACGTGGGCTGTGCACCAAGCCTGCGCTTCCAAGACAGGACACTCACATAGCCACCTTTGGGACAGAAGGCGTAAGACCCACAACAAATGATCCAACGACCACTGGTCATGAAAAGGCACAGCAAAGGGGTTTTGCTAGTAAAATTAGGTATCTCAATACGAGAATATATCATACAGACATCTTTTTCAAGAGCATAAAGAACCTGGAAGAAGCCTAATAAGACACTGTATTTGCTGTTATGAAATTGTTCAAGGACAGTCCACCCCAGCACACACGCAAAAGAGGCAGTTTCGGCAGATACTTTATTTTTATTTTTAAAAATATTTTATTTATTTTTAGAGAGAGGGGAAGGGAGGAGAAAGAGAGGGGGATGAAACATTGATGTGGGACAGAAACATCCACAGGTTGCCTTTTGCACACCTCCAAATGGGGACCTGGCCTGAAACCCAGGCATGCATCCTGACCGGGAATGGAACCCACGGCCTTCCATTCACAGGTCAGGGTTCGGTCCACTGAGACCTACCAGCCAGGGTGCGACGGACACTTTAAAATCTAGAGATATTTTAAAGTTTGCCCACAAACCCTGTTTCATTACCATTTGTTCTGAACATCAAAGCTTCTCACCGTAAACCCCGCAAACGCCAAGACTCCAAGTGGAAGGGTCTCTGCTTAGCCTCAGTGCCACACCGATAAAGGTGATGACGTGTGGTTGCAGAGGGTAAATCCGAGATCCTTTCCCTAGACCTGAGAAGGAGAATCAGCTCCTCCGGAAACAGAAGTCTAATTGCTTCCAACAGTTTATTTAGCAAGACAGAATGTTACAGCACTGGCAAATCCGAGTTCTCACCTCCTGTTGCTTATGTCCTTATTGTTACTCAGAGTTTGTTAAAAAGTTGCCTTTTCTATTACAAGGATAACACTGTGAAGTGTAACTATGGCTTGGGTAGTTTAATTCCAACACAGAATCACCCAAGAACTGCTCTAAAGTTCATCTCTGTCAACAACAATCCCATCAATTCTCCAGGACAGTAAGAGCTAGATATTCCAGTTGCTCACTGGAAGCTTTTCCTAAAGACACTTTTAAACAGTTCTATATAATAATTTATCTAAGTACTTGAAATTTGATCCTCGTATACCTTCAAGAAGACTTGTTTCTCTAAATGCGGCCCCACCTTGTGCGTGTAAGGAAGGGGAGCCGCAGACTTGATGCTAGGGGACCACAGCAAATGCACCTGGAAACCACACCTTGGCAGTGGTAACACCCTGAATTTTTTTAACGCTGGCAATGCACCAGGTACAAAGCGTTTTACAGCCTCTGGGATGTGCCGAGTCCCCAGACCAACCCCTAGGAGGCCAGCAGGGCTGGTGCTCCCATTTCACAGTCGAGGAACCAAAGGCACTGAGTACAAAGGCAGTAAACAGAAGAGTCACGACTCAGAGGCAGGCAGTCTGGCTCCAGAAGCCACGCTCCTCTCCACTCTCCTCCCGCCTCTAGGGAAAGACGGCTGATGAGACGACCTGCAGGCTGGGAGACTGGCCGGCGGCGTCTGCTCATTCACTGAGCCGGCGTCTTCGGGTCACCCGGCCGGCCAGGACGCTTTAGGGAATGAGTCTCCTTGCTTTACAGTCACACCTCCTATCAAATCTCCTTCCCCTTCCCCCAGCGAGGAGAAACACACCTTGCTCATTGTGAATGGGGAGCCGCCGACCGGGAACCACCTGCTGTTTGCAGAGGCACCCAGGACCTACAGGGCTCCATTCCCCTCACTGGCTTCAAAGACAAATCTCCTATTGTCTGCCCGGAGGGAGGAACACGAGCCCTGCAACTGTAGGTTTCTGCAGAGGTCACTAGAGGTTCGGTTGAACCACGCGACACTGGAGGGTTGGGGGGGATGGGGCGCCGCATTTTCGCTGGTGAAGGCTGCGCAGCGCCCACAGCAGCTGTGGTGGGAGCCGCACTTTACACACCCACAGCTGCCGCGGCCTCGCAGCCCGGCCGCGCGTTTCAGATGAAAGACGTCCTGACCCCCAAGACCGCCGCCTGCCTCGCGAGCGGCCCTCGGCGCAGAACACCCTCCGCCCACTTCGCAGCCGGAGGGATCCCACTCCGGAGGGCGGCCGGGAGGGAGGCGGGGCGCCCCAGCCCACCCTGCTGCTGCAAAGGCCGGGTCCGCGGGGCTCGGCGGCCACGGCCAGCACCCGCGTGTCCGCCGAGCCGGACAAAGCCGAGCGGCCCCGCACCCGCCCCGACGGCACCCCGGAAGCCGCGCCGACGCCCCGCGCTCAGGCCCTGCAGTGCACTCACGCCCACCCTCGGGCCGGGCGCATTCACGCCCACTCGCGCCCACCGCACACGCCTGTCCCGCGTGGCCCGAGACCCTCGCCTCCCGCGCACGCCCGCCCCCGCCCGGCCTCTCCCGCGCCCAGCCGCGGTCGCACCCGTCCCCTCAGTCGCCGCGGGTCGGGATCCTCGCGCGGTCGGGCGGGGGCCGCAGCGCCGGCCTCTCCGCCATCTTCCCGGCCCGCACCGCCCACCGCCCGCGCTCTCACCAGCCGGGTGCGCGAGAGCCGCGCCGCCACAGACCCTCATCCCGGCCCGCGTGCAGCGAGGCAGCTGCCCGCGGCTCTCCCGTTGCCGCCACCGCCCGGTCCGCGTCCTCCGCCGCCGCCGCCGCCACCGGCCCAGTGAGCAGCGGCCGCGCGTCCTCCCGTCACCAGCGCAACCCCCCGCCTCCGGCCCCGCCCCCGTGCCGACCCACGCCCGCCGCCAGGGGGCGCCGCCGCCTCCGGTCCTGTGCGCGTGCGCCGGTGCGCGGCCTGCCGGGAGCCGGGAGCTCGGGCGACCTCGCCCCGCCCACGAGGCCGGAGCTGGTTGTGGCGGCGGGAGGAGGGTGCAGCTCCCGGGCCCACACCCGCTCGGGTGCCGCGGTCGGCAAGCTGGCCTCTCCATTCTCTGCTGTCTCCTTTGAACCGTCCCACGGGAAATTCCAGCGGCCGGAGCACTGAGCGGACCGGCAGCCGGCGTGGCGGGGGCAGGAGCAGGATGAACATCCAGGCGGCTATTGCTGCATTTGCCTGCAGAGAACAACCAGGTTCCATCGGACCTGCGCTTCGGTCACGCGTGAACTTTCCAGACCTGGCCCCCATCACTCCCCAGGAGCCAAGCCTCCTTCCTCAGGGACTGCTCCTGTCCCAGAGCCGGCCCTCACCTTCCCCACCTTCTCTGCAGCCAGTGTGGATTCTTTCTAAACGAGTTCATCTCAGACCCCGACTTCAGGTACAAGAGCCTGTCGACTCCAGGACGGCTACACCTGGTTCTTCTCCACCTGGCGCTGCAGCGAGGCCGGGGCGGGGCGGGGGGGGGGGGGGCGCGGCGCGGAGCGCCGAAAAAGGGGTTTAGACTCCCGCACCAGGAGCCGGTCTCCTCTTTGTAGCTGGAAATGGCCCAATAAACCCTTTCTTCTAAAACGGCGTTCAGCCCTGGAAGTTAAAATTTTTGTTTTACACCTATAATTTGTTAGACAAAGTGGGCACTCTGTGTCTTCCATGTCTATCATTTTTTTTTCTTGCTCTGTCATCTTAGCCCTTGGTAATTGCTCACCACCGTCTTTACTAGTGCTCTCTTTAGCACTTTCTAATCTGCATTTCGCCTGTTCTTCGGTCTTTTTAACATTGTTACCTACATTCATTTCCAGAAGGTGTATTTGACTTCCAGTTCTAGGCAGATGGAAGCTGAGCAGCCTGAAACTCACGCAACAGAACACTGAAGCCCACACCACTCAACCTGTGGCCACACCCTAGACCCTGTCATCACAAGACACTTCAGAGCTAAAAGCTCAATTTCAAAAGCCTTGGGTTGAGTTCCCCATCCTGTCCTGCAGCTCACCTACCCCTTCCCTGTGGCCCAGCCTCTCACTTCTTGCATGCACATGGACAGGTGGTCTCTGCTCTCCATTGCACCCACTCGAGAAAACCCGATGGGGCGGGGCTGTGGGGGGCAGGAAGGCAACCATTGTCCATCATGACTGCAGAAACATAACATAGTGAGACTGGCTGGCTTCATTTTAAAAGGTGAAAGGAGCACTTTGTGGCAATCTTGTGATTTTCTCCAGGAGGATAAATCTACCACTCTCCAAAGTGACCATCAGAATTTCTCATGCCTCTGTAGTTAAGCCTCCCAGCTGAGACCAAAACTCAAAGGCTCAGCCACATCCACCCTGACCCTTCACCGACCCTCCTGAAAATGCATACACCATTCTTTCTGGCTTCTAAGGCAGTCCCTTAGGAATGGAACCCACTCCGTCTACTGCTGTCAAAGACTGTACTCAACCACCTCCTCTCCTGAATCATCTTTCCTGCCTGCACCACTGCTTACACCAGACACAAGCACAGGATGTGGGTCTTCCCAGGAGAACGCTCTGGGGACCTCCAGGAGCTTAGGAGTGAAAAGGGCTATTCACCCCCGTGCTTCACAAACAAAACAAGCAAAAACTTACTGCATCAGTGCTCCACATTCATGCACTGCTTTCAGCTGGCAAAGTGCTTTCATGAGTTCTTTCTTTGTCCTCCTTTTCCTCCCTCCCTTCTTCCTCTCTTTCTACCCAAACATGTCTGAAGCACCTATCTGTGTCACATGCTGGTGATAAAAGTGCCTAATAAAAGTCTCTGACAGCAGAGAGCTCCAGTTGTAATGTACAAGTACTCGGTAGAAAGGGAACTAAAGCATGAGCTGTGAGATAGTGTGGCTGTGAAGGTCGTGCTGTGAGACACGAGGGTAGGAGACTGACTTTTTCTGAAGGATGTACATTCTGTGGACAAGGATTTTCATCCCCATTCTAGAGATGAGGGGAAAAGCCACAGAGTAAGCCCCACACAGAAGACAAAAGGAGGCCTACAGACCCTTCCACACAGACCACTCTGGGGCTGGCTGAGCTCACATTTAAAGAATTCTGTGATTAAAAATCTTTTTTAGTTTTTATTTATTTGTTTTTAGAGAGGGAAGGGAGGGAGAGAGAGAGAAACATAGATGTGCGGTTGCTGGGGGCCGTGGCCTGCAACCCAGGCATGTGCCAACTGGGAATCGAACCTGTGATGCTTTGGCTCACAGCCCATGCTCAATCCACTGAGCTACACCAGCCAGGGCTTGGGATTCTGTGATTAAGAATCTTAACACTGATGGGAGAGGCAGAACATGAGCAGGGCCAAGTAAGTCAAGCAAATCCTGGGACAAATGTTAAACCAAATGCAGAAGTGATCCCAAATTCCTTAAGACACAGGAAGGGTGGGAGCAGAGACTGAAAAAGCAACTTGAAGGGGTCATATCTGAGTTGACCTGGAGGGAATGAAGAGTGGATTTGACAAAAGATTCCACACCCTGGATGGTGTGGCTTGGTTGATTGGAACATCATGCTATATGCCAGGAGGCTATGGGTTTAATCCTCAGTCAGGGCGAATATGGGAAGAAAGGGATCCATGTTTCTTCCTCACATTGATGTTTCTCTATCTCTCTCACTTCCTCTCTAAAATCAATAAACATTTAAAAAGTAAAAAGACTCCCCCAGGTAGAGTCTCATAACTAAGTCAGGACGGCAGGGTACTCGCACCATAGAGATGAAACTGGTCCAGTGTTTTGCAAACTTCCCAGTAAAACTCTTTAAATGTAAGCGCGTGGCTCAAATAACAATGAATAGGGGAATTAAGATTAGAGTATCGGATACTGTGACATCCCGATCAAGATGGTTAGAATAAAAAAACTGGTGAGGGTTTTTTTAAAGTATTTTATTTATTTTTAGGGAGAGGGGAAGGAGAAAGAGAGGGAGAGAAACATCAACATGTGGTTGCCTCTCGCATGCCCCCCCACCAGGGACCTGGCCCACAACCCAGGCACGTGCTTTGACTGGGAATCAAACTGGCGGCCCTTTGGTTCACAGCCCGTGCTCAATCCACTGAGCTACACCAGTCAGGGACTGGTGGGGATTTAAATTAACTAAAGGCATGTTGCCAGTGGAGATACAAAAAAGTCTTTCAGCTCCTGAAAGTTAAACATAGCTTACTATGTAGCCCAACATCACTCTCCTATCTGTGACCGAGGAGAATGGAGAAATTATGTCCACAAAACAGCCTGTCTTAAATGTAGCTTTATTCATACTTGCCCCTGATGGAGCAACCGAAATATCCTTCAGTGGGGAACAGATAAACAAACTGCCACATCCGTACAATGGATGCCACTGTGCAGTAAAAAAGGGGGAACCATTGGCACACGCAATATCATGATGAGTCTCCAGTACATTACATAAGAGATGCCAGCTTCAAAAGGCAACCGACTCTGAAAACATGAAACGTCTGTGAATTGTCCAATGAAGAACAAGGTTTGTGCCACGGCTGTAGGCTCGGCTATGTCCATCACACACGGGGTGTTTCTCTCCGGAGTGCATCTGTCTGTGTGACCTGAGGCCAGAGCCAGGAACAAAGGCTGGACCACACTTTCTGTATGCACGGGGGATCCCAGCGTGGACCCTCTGATGCTGAGTGAGGGTCGACCTCCGGCTGAAGGCTTTCCCACAATCACCACATTCGTAGGGTTTCTCTCCAGTGTGAACTCTTCGGTGTAGGGCAAGTTGTGAGCTCTGACTGAAGGCTTTCCCACATTCCATGCACTGATAGGGTTTTTCCCCAGTGTGAACTCTTCGATGCTGGACAAGAGTTGAACTCCGGCTAAAGGCTTTACCACACTCATTACACGTATAGGGCTTCTCTCCTGTGTGGATCCTCACGTGCTCAGTGAGGTGAGAGTTAAAACCGAAGGCTTTGCCGCACTCACTACAAACGTAGGGCTTCTCTCCAGTGTGTACCCTGTGATGGAGAAAAAGGCTTGAGCTCTGGCTGAAGGCCTTCCCGCACTGGTCACACACGTGGGGCTTCTCTCCAGTGTGGATCCTCTCATGCTGAATAAGGCTTGAACTTCGGCTGAAGGCCTTCCCACACTGGTCACATTCGTACGGTCTCTCGCCAGTGTGGATTCTCTGATGCTGTGTTAACTGTGGGCTCTGGCTGAAGCCTTTCCCACATTCATTACACTTGTATGGTTTCTCTCCTGTGTGAATGACGCGATGCTGAATAAGAGTTGAGCTTCGACTGAAGGCCTTCCCACATTCACCACATCTGAAAGGTTTTTCTCCAGTGTGAAGTCTCTGATGGAGAACCAGGTGGGAATTGAGACGAAAAGTCTTCCCACAGTCATTACATTTAAATGGTTTGCTTCCAGTATGAACTTGATGGTGCAGAATAAGGCCTGAGCTGAGAGCAAAGCCTCTCCCACACTGAATGCATTTATAAGGTTTCTCCCCACTGTGACTTCTCTGATGTCTCCGTAGGTCTGAATTGTATCTGAAGGCTTTGCTGCATGTATCGCAGGTAAAGGCCTTCTCTCCTGTTTTATTTCTTGGGAGTCTAACAGCACTTCGGTTCGTATTCAAGTTTCCATCAAATGCACCACAATCCTGGACTGTTTCTCCTGGGGACCTTTCCCTGAATGTGGCAGTTTCACTCCAAAAAACACTGTTGTGAAGATGGAGTTTCTTCAAACTCTGTTCAGAATCCCCCAGGTGTCCTTCTACTTTACCCTCATGGTCCCAAGCTTCCTGTAACTCAGGTGCCTGTGGATTACACCCTGAAAATCTTCTTGACATCAGTTCTGGGGTTTTCACTTCTTCAGAGCATTTCTGGTCTAGAATGGGTAGTTTCTTCTCGTTCCCAATCTCAAAATCTGTTACATAAAAACAAAAGGGCATTATTGGAGAAAACCATCCATTACAGATAATAGCCATAATGTCTCAAAAGCCCCCATAAAGCATTATGTAAAAAGTAAATATAGGTGACAGGCAGAATTCAGAAGTAAAGATAGCCAATCCATAGACTAAAAATATTTAAGTTCATTAGTAATCAAGGAAATGAAAATTAAAACAAATTATAACTTTTCACCCATCAAACTGGCACCCATCAAACTAAGTATTCAGTAAATACTCAGAAGGCCAGGTAAGTGCTAGGTAAAGAATGTAACAAGAAACCTGCAAAGCAAAGAGTCACAGGTTTGATTCCCAGTCAGGACACATGCCTGGGTTGCAGGCCAGGTCCCTAGTGGGGGCCAGATGATGTTTCCACACATTGATGTTTCTCTCCCTCTCTTTCTCCCTCCCTTCCCTTCTCTCCAAAAATAAATAAACAAAATATTTTAAAAATACATTATCTTAAAAAAAAAAGAATGTAACAAGAAGGTAAATATAGTCTCTGACCTCAGGAAGCTCACATTCTACTCAGGCACACAGATAATTACGCTAGTAAATTTTTAACAGGGGCGACAAACCACGTGCGGGGGAAACTGTAAGACATGTGGGAAATACATCACAGCCTCTGAGCTGGTCTACATGGTCAGAGAAGACCCCTGGGAAGAAGTGAGGTTCCACTGAAACTGGAAGATAAAAAAACTGCAATGGCAGATGAGGGCCTGGATGTGAGGTATGAGAGCTCCATCAAGTTCACGGTATTTGGAAAGTGAAGGGACTGAGCAAAAAAGGGGGGGGAAAAAGAGAAAATCCTCGTGGACACAGAACAGTATGGTAACTGCGGGGTGGAGGTGGAAGTTGAGTATAGGACAAATAAATGGTGATGGAAAAAATAAGTAAATAAAAATTATAATAAAAAAAGAATCTCACTGAGGCTACAGCAAGAAATATGAGGAGGAGAGAGTGGCAAGACAGGACAGGTGCCTTGGCCTGTGCGGCTCACAGGGCTGGGCATCACCTTGCAAACCAAGAGCTCTCGTGCTCTGTGCCTGGCCAGGGCACATGCCTGGACTGAGGGTCCGGTCCCCGTCCGGGGCGTCTGCAGGAGGCAGCCGATTGGTGTTTCTCACGTCGCTGTTTCTCCCCCTGTCTCTCCTCCTCCCTTCCCATCGCTCTGGAATCAGTAAGAGAAAAAAGAGAAAAGGTGGGACAGGGAACTGTCGTGGCAGCACCAGAAGCTCAAGACCCTTAGACTTTATTCTAAATACTTAAAAAATTATGTATCTAGTGTTGATAAGAACTGAAGAAACAATCTGTCTTTTACTATTGGTGGAACTGTAATTTAATGACTTTTTAAAAGGACAGTTGGAAATATATACCAAAGATTTGATATATTATATATATGTAAAACTGTCACTATTTGCAGATGACATGATTTTGTGTGTGGAAAACTGTAAAGACTACACCAAAAAAAACTATTAGAACTAATACACAAATACAATAAAGTTGCAGAGTACAAAATCTATATACACAGAAAGCTGCATTTCTATATAGTGACAATAAACTATTAGAAAAAGAAATAAAGGAAGCAATCCCATCTATAATCACAGCAAAAAGAATACAATACCCATGAATAAACTTAACAAAAAAGGTGAGAGACCTGTACACTAAAACTGTAAGACATTATTGAAAGAAACTGAAGACACAAACAAATGGAAAGATATTCTGTATTCACATATTAGAAGATTTCCATATTTAAAATGTTCACATTACCTAAAGCAATCTACAGATTCAATGCATTCCCTATCAAAATCCCAATGGCATTTTTCACAGAACTAGAAAAAATAACCCTAAAATTTATATGGAACCACAAAAGACCCCGAATAGCCAAAGCAATCTTGAGGGGAAAAAAACAAAGCCAGAGATATCACACTCTGTACAAAACTATAGTAATCAAAACAGCATGGTGTTGGGGAAAAACAGACACAACAACCAGTGGAACAGAATAGAGAGCCCCAAAATAAACTCAAACATATATGGGTAACTAATTTGCAACAAAAAAAGCCAAGAATGTACAATGGAGAAAGAAAGTGTCTTCAATGAATGGTGCTGGGGAGCTGGAAAGCCACATGCAAAAGAAAGAAACCACACCCTTACCTTACACCACACACAGAAAGTAACTTAAAATTGAAGAGCCTGAATGTAAGACCTAAAACGATGAAATACATAAAACATAGGCACTAAGCTTCTGAACCTTGGTCTCAGTGATGTTTTTGTGAACTTGACCTCAAAAACAAGGGAAAAGAGCAAAAAAAAAAAAATGCAGAACTACAAGAAATTAAAAAAGCTTCTACGCAGTAAAACAAAAACATTCCACTGTGACATGGTCTCAACTCCATGTGGACAGAACTGCTTGCCACCGTGTGGGTGATCACCGTCCTCGGCACTGATCTGACAAAATGTGCCAAAACAAACCCCACAAAACAAAGAGATAGACCTACAAGCAGAGCTTAGTGCACCTGGCTGCCAGACATCAGGACAATCACCTTGGCCACAAAGAGCAGCAGGGGTGACGCTCTGCTGCCTCCCAGGGGTCAGCCATGGCAGGACAGCACATGCAAAATGACAAATCACTAGAGTCTCACAGCCCACGGCCTCCCAAGGATACTGAGGCCATTCACTGCAACCACAGTGTCATGGCAACCACAGCATAATGGCAACCATGCATGACAAGAGAGGTAGGCTGCTGGAGCCCAAACAGCAAGATCAGAGAAATAGAGGCGCCTTAGGCCTCAAACCACGAGAAACATCCTCTCCCTCGTCCAGTGCTTGCCAGGTTCCACCTGGGCACCCTGTCCCTCTACATGGGAAAACCCCAGAGAAACAAAACCACCTCTTCCCATCCAACTGAAAGGCCTGGACACCCAGCCACTCTGTGAGGACTGCCCCTGTAAGAACTGCCATGGTCCCCACACTGTCTCCTGGGCAGCCCACTTTCCCACCACCCCCACCAGGGTTTCAGGTCCCTAAATAAGGACTGTTCTGGTGAGCACTGCAGGGAGCCCCTGGTATCAGAGCTCACCTGAAATAACCCATGTGACAACTGGACAGAGAGCTAGCCCCACACTGGGCATCTGTACAAAATGTGGCACTAACTATACAGAACAGCATAATTACAAGTTTAGAATAGCACAATCAACACATTAGTCAAAATAACCACAAAACAGTGGCTATTAGACCGTGGTTTTTAAAAGTATCCAGCTCTTTAATTTATCTCTAGCCAAAAAAGGCATGTATGTCCTCAATAACATGTACCACACACCCCGGAAATCTTCTGGGTTATGGTGATGTTCTGTATCTTGACAGAGATTTAGCTGACAGAGTTCTGCCTCTTTATTAAAACTCAGCAACTTGCCCTAGCCAGGTGGCTCCGTTGGTTGGAGCACCATCCTGTACACCAAAGGGTTGTGAGTTTCATTCCCTAGTCGGGATGTGTGTGCGGGAAGCAACCAATCAGTGTTTCTCTCTTTCTCTTTCTCTTTCTCCCTTTCTCTCTCTAAAATCAATAAGCACATCCTTGGAAAAGAACTAAAAAAAAAAAAAACCCTCAGCAACTTTATGCTACTAGAGGTTTAACTCCATCCAACCAAGAGATGAAAGAGAAAACTTTGGAGAAAGGATGGGAGTGAACACTTAACACAGTTCATTACAGATCTGGGGCACACTAACAAAGGTGGGGACACGAGTGATGACGTGCTGTGTGCTTCATCATTTGACCAAAAATGGGAGGATAACGGGGAAAGGTGGGAACCGGAACACGTCACTGGTTGTCTCAGTAGCTGGGAGTCAGAGATAATGCTTAGAGTTGACAAGTCAACTAATAAAAGTATGTTCGACAGAACCAGGTAAACACTTAGAAATACTACTAAGACTAGGACATGCAGCAGAAAAAGGATAGAAGTTTGTGTAATAGGTGAACCTGGTAGATAACCAATAGTTACTGTGTGAAAGAGGGTACCAAGGGTATGATATAAAGGAGGAACAGGGCTGTTGTACACCTTTCCATAGAGATAATTACTAAATGCAAACTCCCCTGATTACCAGAAGAACCGTGCATTTTTGAAAGGAGTACAAATGAATCAGTAAAATCAGAGCCGTTGAAGCATGCGCAGAAGTCTGCAGGAGTATCTGCTGCTGTCCGAGCCCGCCCCCAGGAGCCCATGGAAGTGAGCCCCATCACCGAACCCGCCCCAACCCACTCTCACCTGTGCTGCAGCTGCTCAAGGGCTCCAGGTCCTCAGGTCCCATAAGATCCAGGACCCACAGCTCTTCACCTTGCTCCAGCTGGGAGATCAGCTCTGGCTTAGGGACAGGGAGTCCTGTTGAGGTGAGGGCCCTGGGTGAGCTAGCGAGGGGAGAGCTGGAGCAGAGCACCGCCCACTGGGCGCTCCAGGCCAGGCACGAAGTACAGTTTCCCAGGAGACACCCCCCACCACACCCCTTCTCCGGGAGGTACGGGTGGAATGGGGGTCACAGAGTGTCTGTATTTTGGGGAGTGGAAGGGGTTGGTCAGGGGGAGCAGGGGCAGAGAGTGAGCGCTGAAGGAGAATAACTCATCAGTTCTCCTGCCCCAGGGGAAACACAGGTGGGTGCGGGCATTCGAAGTGCATTCCGAAGTGGGAGCCAGGCACAGACCAGATTGGTACCTGGGGACAAGTGGTAGGACCCTCCTCTCTAGGCTCCAAAGTTTGGAGGCAGCCCCTGAGCTCCCTAAACGCCCCCACCGAGAGTCCAGGGAGAGCCGCACCCAGCGAGGCCACGTGCCCGTAGTTCTCCAGCATCACATCCCTGTACAGCGCCCGCTGGTCTGGGCCCAGCTGCTGACCCTCCTCCTGAGAGAAGTACACCGCCACATCCTGGAAAGTCAGTGGCACTGCCTCCTGAAACGACAGGTGGCCGCTGCCCCGAGGCTGCGCCCACTGGGCAGACGTGCTTCGCTCAGCCCGTGGACGAGCCTCTCTCTTGGGCCAGTGGGCCCAGACTGAGACCCCAGAGTCCGTCTCCCTGGGGAGAGCCCGAGTCCAATCCCAGAGCCCTGTCCTTGGGTGCAGGACACCTCACTTCTGCAGAAACTGGGCTCACCACCTCGGAGGATGGAAGGCAGGGAGGAAGGTAAACTCACCTGGGGCACTGGAAGCCCAAGTGCAGCTGCCATCCTGGGGGAGCAGGATCTGAAGAAAGACTCAGGACCTGAGCGGGGCTGACCTGGCCTGGACCTCCCCCAGCTCACCCTTGGAAGGAGGGGACCCACACTCAGACCCACTCAGTGTCATTAACATCCAGGACCCAAGGGGTGTGAGGGGTAGGCAGGTGGCATTCATTGGTTCCTGCAGCGGCCCCTGGGGCAACGAGCACAACCCCTTGTGGTGGTCAAAGGCAGGTCACTGGACAGCAGGACTCAGCGTGTGCCGGACTGCCCAGTGACACGGAAAGTCCCCAGAACTGGCAGAGCCAGAGCCAGGTGGGGCGGGAGCTGCGGGGTGAAAGCTGGCAGCCCCAGGGCCCAGCTGCTGGAGAGCCGCACCTCGCACAGGCTGAGCAGCAGCCCCCAACCGCAGGGCAGGCGAGCAGACTGCGCAGAGGCAGGTGGGGCTGAGCTAACCTGGGCGAAGCCCGGGGCCTGCCGCCCTTCCCACCCCTTCGCCCCCAGACCCCTGGGTCGCCTCCAGTATCCTCACCGGCCCTCAGGCCTAACTGCAGTCCTCATTTTCCCAACAGCCCCCCCCCCCCCTCCCCGCGGCCTCCTCGCGGCCCGCGAGCTGTGGCCACCCGAGGTTGCAGACAACGCCTGTTACGTCTCCCTCGCGCCCAAACCGCTCGGGGCCGACCCTCCTCCCAGCAGTCTCCCCTTTCACCTCCGCGCGGACCCCCTACCCCGTCGCGACCTCGGCCGAAACCTCCCGACGCTCCGCCGGGCCCGCCCACGCCTCCTACCGAAACCACCCCCTCGGCCGGACCTTCCACGGTTGGCAACCTGCCCCCGTGGCTCCCGCCTGCCGCAGGCCGACTGTCCCGGACCCGGAGCCAGCGCGGAGGGGGCGCTGCACACCTGGGAGTAGCGGGCCGCCGGGCGGGGGCGGGGCCACACGGAAGAGGCGGGACTGCGCTGCGCGGAGCAGGGCCTCCCGGCGGCGTCTCGCCCTCTAAAGACCGAGGGGGCCGGAAACGGCTGCGCCGCTCCGCCAGGCACTTCCGGGGCCGCTCTAGGACCACAGAGGACTCCTGCGGCCGCGGTCGCCCGGAGAGAGGCGCGGCGCGGGAGGGCACTGGTGGTCGGCCGCCGGCGGCAGCTGGAGCTCGGCCTCCCGCCGACGCTCCGTTCCAGGCCCCGCGTTGCCGTTCGAGCGTAGCTGGGCCCACCTCACGCGCCTCTCTCTTCCCGGGCCAAGGCTGCACAACCCTGTCTTTATTTCCTTTTCTCTCCGTGACAAAGAAAATACCCTGTGGGGGAATGCGTGGGGGCCCGCGGATCACCGACGGCCGTCTACTCCCGGTGTCCTAGAGCTTCCCGGAAATCTTTGTAGTCGCCTCCCGGCCGGGCCCCGCTTCCGGCCGGCCCATTACTCTCCGCGGTCCGGCCGCTCTGCTCCAGAGCGCGCGTTGCAGGTGGGGGGCGCCTCGGGCCTGGGGACGCAGTGGGTGAGGTTGGGAGTGGGGGTAGCTGACCTGGACGCGGACCCTTGGTCACCGCGCCCGGGGGCTCTGGAGGCAGGAAACCTGTCCGCGACAGTAACGCGCGGGCCCGCGCAGCCTGGGCTGGGGCCGCAGGGCGCTGTCCGCGACTTGCGCGCACTTCGGGTGTCCAGGGCGCCGCAGCGAGGCCGTGGCAGGACTCGGAGCGGGTCCGCCTCTGTCAGCTCCTTTCTCCGGACCCGGTGGCCACTCTTCTCCCTGGCTCTGCGCTCCCTTCCCTGTCTCCCCTGCCAACTCCTGCCTCCCCTCTTCCCGGGACCCCCTGCTCCCAAGGTGCCTCCCATCACATGGGCTGTCATCAGTGGTTCACACTGTCAGTGTCTTCAAGGTGAAAACTACTCAGTCACTGGGCTTCTCTCCACCCCTCCAGGCATTTGCATCTGGGACCTGCCTCTGGGCTAGCTGATCAAAAAGGAGGCAGTAGCAATGTCTGCTGTGGGGGCTGCAGCTCCATACCTGCATCACCCTGGTGACAGTCACAGTGGCCAGGTGAGTTTTCTGGGGGCCCAGCCCCCCCCAGAGGTGGCAGCAATGCCCCGGCTCTTGGGAGACCTGGACAGGGGCACATTCAGGAAGTTGCTGAAGCTGGTGGTCAGCAGCCTGCAGGGAGAAGACTGCCGTGAGGCTGTGCAGCGCCTCGGAACTGGTGCACACCTGTCAGAGGAACGGCTGGGGGCCCTGCTTGCTGGCACCCACACGCTGCTCCAACAGGCCCTCCGGCTGCCCCCGGCCAGCCTGAAGCCCGACACCTTCAAGGGCCAGCTCCAGGAGCTCTCCATCCCCCAAGACCTGGTAACGGACTTGGCCAGTGTGGTATTTGGGAGCCAGCGGCCTCTCCTTGACTCTGTTGCCAGGCAGCAGGGGGCCTGGCTGCCCCATGTTGCCTACTTCCGTTGGAGGGTGGATGTGGCAATCTCCACCAGTGCCCTGGCCCGCTCCTTGCAGCCAAGCGTCCTCATGCAGCTGATGCTTTCAGATGGGTCAACATACCGCTTTGAGGTCCCCACAGCCAAGTTCCAGGAGCTTCGGTATAGCGTGGCCCTGATGCTGAAGGAGATGGCCGACCTGGAAAAGAAGTGCGAGCACAAACTACAGGACTGACCCGCGTGCCCGGTTGTTTTGGTCACCTGGGGACAGCTGCTCAGATATCTCCAAGGTGAAGCTCACCCTGCCCAGGAGGCACTCTTCAGTGAGAGCGTGGGACTGCAACATGTCATTCTCAGTTTGATGGAAAAAAACAGCAGTTTCTCTCCCCAACTTGGAAGTAGAGCAACTATAAAGTCGTATCTTCCCAACTGCTGTCACCTGCACACCTGCCCCCTGGCCACTGGCATTGTTGCTAGGTGAGGGTACCCACTGCTCCAGGCCAATGCCTCGGCGCAGATGCCGAGCTCCTTTTGCAGGTCTCCATGTGGAACCTGATCACTCTGCTCATTTGCTTCTGTGAACGCTGTGTTTCAGTGTGGACATTTCTTTCTCCTGTCTTAAATCCTTGACCTCATGGAGCCAACACTGTAATGGG
Organism: Phyllostomus discolor; assembly: GCF_004126475.2. Lineage (NCBI taxonomy): Eukaryota > Metazoa > Chordata > Mammalia > Chiroptera > Phyllostomidae > Phyllostomus > Phyllostomus discolor. Next base: position 139,138,887 of record NC_040909.2, read on the forward strand.
GAGGGGAAGACATTGTAAAGCACATAACAAATAAATGGTATAGCTCGTTAGTGGATTGTAAAAGAAGCAGAAAATAGAAGCCAAGGGATGGGGGCTGGGCCAGGGGAGAACTGCACTGTCATTTCACAGTGGGTCATAGGGTGGGCCTCCTGGAAGATGCGGTGTGTGGGCAAGGACTTGAAAGGGGCAAGGGAGGCCCACCTCTGGCAGAGGGCAACTGAGGTGGAGGGGAGTGAGGGGCACTGAGGGCAGGCCGCACCCTGACAGCTGTTTTAGAACGATCCCACTGCGTGCTGTGTTGAGAGCAGGAGGGGAGCAGGGGCCTTTCCTGGCACCTCGAGGGCAGGTGTTTTAGGCAGCTTGGGCTGCTCGTTCCAGAGGGAGGACACACATTTAGTGTTGAAAGCTACTGCAACTCGGGGGCTCCTGGTGTGCAACATTACTAGCCACATTCATTCGGTGCAACCAGAAATGGAGACCTGGGGTTGGAACCTGGCCTGTGTACCCCAGAATGGTGCTCCAAGCTTCACTGCCACCGAGGGGCCTTGTGGCTGGGGCTTTGTAGTTCTAAATCATGCACCTGGTGACTGAGGAGAGGTGCCTTCTAGGCCACCCAGGTGTGAGGGACCTGATGGAGGAGGACGACCTGTCTTTCAGAACCCACTGTGAGCCTCTCAGCAGTACCTGCAGCAGAAGGTGGGCAGGCAGGCAGGCAGGCTGAGACCCCTTGTGTGCCCAGCCAGGGTTGCCGGCCTGTTTGCATGGCTGTGTTGATGTGTCCACTCTGGTAATCCACTCTGAGGGCCCCTGGAGAGTCAGCACACTCTTCTGGGTTGGGTCTGGGCCCTTCAGAGACACATCCGGTCACATGCTATCTGTTCCCATCTCCACCCCCACCAGGTTCCAGGTAAGTGGGGGGATAGTGCTCTGCTAACCCACTAGCCGCCGGCCCACCAGAGGGCGTTGTTCCCTCTGTCATGTGTTCAGGAGCAACAGCTCAGGACGTGTGGCCCTGATTGCTACCCACAGCAGCTCTGGGGCAGCCCTTCCCTCCAAAGCTGACACGCAGCCTGGAGCTGCACAGACCTGTACCTAGTCTTGGGATGAGCTCTTCCCTTTCTGATGCGGAAATTCCAGGTTTGTGGAAGCAGCTGCAACCCGACTTGAGAAGGGCCCTTTCAGCTGTAGGCCACAGATTTGCAGGCCAGCAGGGTGGGCCTTCTCACCCATGTGCTCTAGCTCAGGGCTTGGAGGGCATTTTTATGCAGGGCCAGACAGTGAGTACTTGAGTGTTCCAGGTCATGACGATTCTGTAAGCTCTGACACCATAGGTTGTGAGCAGAGACAGTAGGCTAATAAATGGGCATGATCATGTTCCAATAAATTTTTCACAGGCATTGAAATTTTCATTTCAGGTGTCACAAAACACTTGTTTGCAACCACGTAAAAACCGTTCTTACTCTGGCTGGCGTGGCTGTGGTTGAGCACTGGCCTTCAAATCAAAGTGTCGCTAGTTTGATTCCTGGTCTAGGGCACATGCCGGGGTTATAGGCCAGGTCCCCAGTTGGGGGTGCACAAGAAGCAACCACATGTTTCCCTCTCTTCCTCCCTCCCTCTCTCTAAAAAGTACGGTAAAAATAATAAAAACCATTCTTGGCCTTGGCCAGCTAGTTCAGTTGTTTAGAACATCCCAATAAACCACGGATGTGGGTGCAATCCTGTAAGGGCACCTACAAGAATCAACCAATGAATACCTAAGTGAAAACAAATCTGTTTCCTCCTTAAAATTATTGGCATTGTTTTTTTTAATTCCTCACCCACTATGTGTGTGTGTGTTTTTTTAAGATCTTTATTTATTGGCCTTGGCTGGTGTAGCTCAGTGGATTGAGCACAGGTTATGAACCAAAGGGTCACCGGTTCGATTCCCAGTCAGGGCACATGCCTTGGTTGCAGGCCAGGTCCCCAGTAGGGATCATGTGAGAGTCAACCACACATTGATGTTTCTCTCCCTCTCTTTCTCCCTTCCCCTCTAAAAAATAAATAAATAAATAATTTTATTTACTTAAAGAAATAGGAAGAGAGGAAAAGAAACATTGACATGAAAGAGATACATCAATTGGCTGCCTCTCACACCCCCACTGGGGACCTGGCCTGCAACCCAGGCATGTACCCTGCCTGGGAATTGAACTGGCAACCCTTTTGGTTTGCAGGACGGCACTCAATCCACTAAGCCACACCAGCCAGGGTCCAAAGACATGTTTATTGCTTTTAGAGGAAGGGAGAGAGAAACATCTATGTGAGAGATACATTGATTGGTTGCCTCCCGTATGTGCCCCAACCAGGGATGGAACCTACAACTTAAGATACGTACCCTGACCAGGTATCAAATCCACAAATGTTTGGTGTATGGAACGATGTTCAAACCAACTGAACCACCTGGCCAGGGGGAAAAAAAGAAGCCATTCTTTTAGCTCCAGAACCACAAAACCAGGTGGCAGGTGGGTGGCAGCTCTTAATGGGAACACCTTCCTGGGCCCAGTTCTTGCCATGCTGGGGTGAGATCCTGTGCACCCATGACTACCCCAGGCTGTGGAGGGGACTGTCCACCCTCTGGTGGTAGGTAAGTAGGTCACCATGAACCCAGACTTGGGGCAGGTGCTGGCCTCATCCACCTTTGTACATGGGCCTTGCACAGAGAGCAATGTGATTACCTCTCAGGAAAATTACCTCTCAGTTGTGTTGACCTTATTAGGTCTCTGTGAAAGCTCTTAATGGTTAGTTGTCTTTCATGGGTCTCTGACTTGATCTTAAAGCTGAATACTTCCCAAATGCATCATTCCTTCCTTCAACAAACATTTCCTGAGCTGTGAGGGACACGGGTGTGTAAACCCACATGGGCTCTGCTCTCCCTCTCAACACTCGAGGAAGCTTCAAGAAACCTCAAAATAGTTACCATCCAATGTCATAAATCAAAGTTTAATAAATGAGAATGAAAGCAATTTCGGGTCAAAATTGTGGGTTTAATTTATTGACTCCAAAAAGAGAAGTTCAAAATATTTTAAAACCTACTCTGAAACAGTTCTGGAAATCCTTAAAATGAGTTTACTGTTATGTTTACTGAAGCCCAATTTGGGAAACGTAGATTGAAAGCAGGACAGAATATTCCAAAACATACATGGCCCCACGGCAGCCCACAACCCTTCTGTCCGGCCCAGCGACCCAGTGCTGATGCACACCCTTTTCACACGGACACAGCTAAGACGCTCCTCCTCCTGCACTGCAGCTGGTATTTCCCACTGGAGTGCAGGGCTTGGGGTAAATGCTGTTGAATTCTCAGTTGTACTGCAACATTTAAGTAAACAAACCACACACTGAAATTTAACTTCAACAGAATTTTCAAATGTCACAAAAATTGCATTTTGTTCCCCCGTCACTTAAAAATGTAAAACCATTCTTAGTGCTGCTAAAAGGTAAACTGAGGTACACCACAATTTTGAAGACTTTCCTTGAGCAAACGTGGGTTGGAATCGACCAGTGCCAAACCAAGCACTCTGTGGAGGGATAGGGGGAGGTTTTCATGAAGATGGAGGCAAAGCACGGAAACTGGCTGACCACAGCTCAAGCAGTTGGCTTACTTGGGAAGCCTGGCTGGCTGTGAGAGGTGCATTTGCAGGAAATGACTAGCTGAACTTCTAGTCTGCTTGGCAGAGACTGAAAGCATTCAAGCCACCCAGTCTTAATGGCCTCAGTGTTTGGTTAACACACCACACAAAAGCAGAACATGGACTGGGTTTGGCCCACAGGCCACAGTTCACCAGCACTGGATCCAGGATCGCACTATCCAGAGAGACGTAGGTGCTGAAGTAGATTTAAGGTGGAAGGCTCTGCCTTCTTGCCTGTCCTGTGGTTACTGTTCAGAGAAAGAGTATTGTGCCCAGGGAGGAGTCTGTAAAACCCGTCTTCACCCCTTTGTCCCTCATCACTCAGAAGGAAACCAGGAAAGTGGGGTCTGATGGAGAGGCCCTCCAGTGTGTGACAATGCTAAGTGCCAGCAGATGGCAGGAGTGTGGCCTGTCCACTGAGAACCTTGGCTCTCATCCTATTGTTGGCTGGCCTAAAATATGTAAGGCCCTTAAATATTTGGCCCACCTGTCCAGATGTGCCAGCAGTGACCACCTGGCTAAATACGGTAGCTGAGGCAGGGACACAATGACCCTAACCTCTGAAAAATACACAGAAGTGCCAGATGCTCTGGCACTGACCCTTCCAGGTACAAGTCCTGGGCAGAACAGGAGCGACTGGAGAGGGAACCACACTGACTTCATGCTGTCCTGGCACCAAATGGGGGACAGCATCGGCTGGCAATCATGCTGACCAGGTGCAGGGTCAAGACCCCCCCCCACCCCCCCCCCACGTATTGGAGAAACAAACTCCCATGGACTTGACCATCTCCAACTCTGCTGCTCCCAACTTCACAAGAAAGCTCTGGAACCTCCTGATGCAAACACACAGGAATCAGCAAGCATTTCCTTCACCTAACACAATCCATAGTCTGCTACAGGCTCTGCGGTGCATGGTGATTGAAGCAGCAAGGTCCTGGGGCCCTGCCCATGGGCCGTACCAATACCATACCAATGCAAATCAAGTGACCCAAATCAAGTGTTGCAAGAGATCGTCAGGTGACCTGTGCTCTCTGGTCTATCTGTCCACATGTGAGATAACTGAGCCTCTCTGCTGGGATGGGGGTCTCTCAAATATCACTTCTGTGACTATAACAATGACTCCAAAGGTCAGCAGGTCTCAAGTGGGTGGCCCTGGGCAGCAGCTTCTCTGAACGGGACTCCTAGCCCCAGACTCATTCACAGCTGGTGAATCCAGGACCCTGGGCAGGGCTGGAGTCAATGATGCAGGTCTGCATTATCCTATGGCCCCCGGGGCCTTAATTAAATACTCTGTGAGACAAAGTGAATGGACATGGTCCCAGCCTGTTGGTCCAATTCACGAGTGGCTGACCCATCTAGAAACTCAACTGGATGCTGGGTGGCTGCCTGCCTGGGCTGCTGATGCAGGAAGGAAAGGACTTAGGTGAAGGCAGAAGGAAATTCCGGTAATGCCTCTTCTGGACTTCTGTGCACGTGAGCTCACACATCCTTGCTGCTGAAGCCAGTCTGAGTAACTGGTGCTGAAGACACTGAGCATCTCACATGGCGGAGCTCACGGGGCTCTTAGGCCTCGGCCACAGAACCCGGTCTTTCCTCTGTGTACTCAGAACTCTATGTGTGGGCACCCTGATGCGAGGGGCACAGGCTTTACTGAGTGGGATAAGGTCAAACACTCTAGCAAATACAACACATACTTTGTATGAACTTGGATGTCCTTTCTTAAAAGAACAATTTTAAATCTTTAAAACTTGTCAATATCATTCCAATTTGTCAATATCAATGATCCCATATAAAACAAGTATGTTAAGGCTGTGGGTTTATTCTCCCTTACATACAAGTGCATTTACAGAGGTGTGTGGTCTATTCTGTGTGAGTCTTCTGATGCTGAGTGAGCCTAGAGCTCCGATTAAAGGCTTTGCCACATTTGGTACATTTATAAGGTTTCTCTCCAGTGTGAATCCTCTGATGTATAATTAGATGCGAGCGCCATCTGAATATTTTCTCACATTCATTACATTTGTGTAGTTTCTTTACAGTGTTAACTTTTTTACGGCTCACATGGGTAGGACCCTCCAGGGTGCCCCCGTATTCATGGTACCACTGGGCTCGTGTGTGAATCCTCTGGTGCTCGATGAGGTATGAGCTCCGACTGAAGGCTTTCCCACACTCACTGCATCCATAGGGCTTCACTCCAGCATGAATTATCTGGTGTTGGAAAAGGGTTGAGTTCTGACTGAAGGCTTTCCCGCACTCACCACATTTATAGGGCCTCTCCCCGGTGTGAACCCTCTGATGGATTGTGAGCTGTGTGCTCATACTGAAGGCTTTTCCGCACTCCAGGCACTCGTAGGGCTTCTCCCCTTTGTGGATCCTCTGATGGTAAATGAGGCTTGAGCTCTGGCTGAAGGCTTTTCCACAGTCACTACACTCATAGGGCTTCTCTCCTGTGTGAATTCTCTGGTGCTGAATCAGGTGTGAGCCCTGAACAAAGCCCTTCCCACACTCATCACATTTGAATGGTTTTTCTCCAGTGTGAGTTCTTTGGTGGCGAATAAGCCGTGAGCTACAACCAAAGGCTTTTGCACACTTGTTGCATTTATATGGTTTCTCTCCGGTGTGAGTTAGCTGATGCTGGCTAAGGCGAGAGACCCACCTAAAAGCCTTCCCACACTCATCACACTTGAACGGTTTCTCTGCAGCATGGGTTCTCTGGTGAGCAACGAGGCCGGCACCATCCAGTGTTCTTGGAACTGAAGGCTTCTCCCCAGCATGCATCCGCTGGTGCTGGGCCAGGGTTGAGCTCTGGCTGAAGGCCTTCCCACACTCCTGGCACAGGTAGGGCCTCTCTCCAGTGTGAGTCCGCTGGTGTCTGACCAGCTGAGACTGCTGGCTGAAGGCCTTCCCACACTCACGACATCCATAGGGCCTCTCTCCCGTGTGCACCCTCTGATGGTGGATGAGGCTGGAGCTCTGACCAAAGGCTTTCCCACACTCCTCACACCTGTAGGGCTTCTCTCCAGTATGAATTCTTTGATGCTGAATAAGTTTTGAGCTCAAGCGAAAGGCCTTTCCACACTCAATGCATTTGAATGGTTTCTCTCCTGTGTGGATTCTCTGATGCTGATTAAGCTGTGAACACAGCCTGAAGACTTTCCCACATTCCTCACACTCATATGGCTTCTCCCCATGGCAGTTACTTTGATGTTTCCCCTGTGGACAATCAGATAACGTTTCTCGGCACTCTTGACATCTGTTCAGTTTCCTCTGTATGTTAACTTCGTGAAGCAGAGTTGTGAATATGAAACCCCTGCCACACACATCGCATCTTAGGGATATCCCATCTGCAGCAACCCCCTGACTTTTATCAGGCTGACAACCCATGCTGCCACAGCCCTGCACATCCTCCTGGGTGGAGATCTTCCTGGCAGCCACAGTTCCTGTGTGCAAGTGGTGTTTCTGGAAGAGAGAGCTCGGTTTACTCTCCAGCCAGACCTCAGAAACAGAAGTATCTCCGAAGCAGGGACTCTGAGGAGAATCACGTGGTGGGGTTTTGACCATTGCTGCCAGGGACTCTGATTTCAGTATGTATACATCCTCATGGGCCTGCCCACCATCAGTGCTAATTGCAGAATCTGAAACATACAGGAAGAATAAGGCTCTTTCTCCTGAGCTCAGACAAAGGACAAAGGCTTGGGGGGAGGTCCTCCCCAGGAACTGAGTTCCCTCCCAGGCCACCCCACGTGCAAAGACACCATGGAAAGTTGACACCTTTGACAGTTCTCAAAATTTGGTTTCATTCATACTTTTTGCTTCACAAATTGATTCAACCACAGTGTACTCAGGTGAGTGCTAATAGCCACCCTCCCACAAGGGGGCTATACCAGCAGAGGTTCATCCTATGGGGAAACTGTGAGGAAGTCCACAAAAAAGAAAGTGAACCTGAGAGGGTGGGGGGTTTTGTGAGAGGCAGGATTAGCCTGAGAGGTCAAAGGAGGTGGAGAGTAAGGAAGAAAGAGGGAGTTTGAGCTATAAGCAGAGGGATGAGCAGGTACTGAGATAGTCGAGGCAGGAGAGCTATTAAGGGTCATATAATGGTGAGCCCGAAGGGCTGGGCCCCGGCCTGTCTCCTGGGTGGGTTTCTGAGCAAGACCCAAGGGCTGCACTTTGCTTCCTCCAGCAGCCAACAGGCCACTCCCTCCACAGAAATCACACCTGATCATGTCCCTGGTCAGTCTGCCCCTTACCTTCCCCATATGGACATCTGCTTCCTATGTGTTTCTGGGGGTTCTGCCTACCCCGTCTGTCCCTACAAGGCCCTCCTCAAATCCACTTTCCCTCTGGATTCTCCACATAAGTGTCAGCCTCTTTCCTACTCTGCAATCCCAGGAAGTGCCTTTGCTGAAGTCAGACCCTGTTGTCCCTAATCATATCCAGGGCCATCATTAGCCCGCTGCTGTCCCACAGTGAAGCCCAGGGCCCAGTGACAGGGCTCCGCTGGCTCCTCACACCAGTGCTGTCTCCACCCAGCCGCAGCAGCCTACGTCTCTGTCAGTCCCAGCGCGAGGAAGGGGCTGCCACACTGTGCATCTGTGCGCAAGGACAGCTCCTGCTCCCTCCTGCCACTGGTCTTCACAACAACCCAGTGGGGTCAAGAGTGGATAAGGGGCTCACGGCTCAGAGAGATTAGGTTACTCACCCATGGTCACGCAGCTAATGACACACAGGAATGGACCAAGTTCTGTTTCCCTAAACACACACCCTCTCAATATCTCTGTACCCTTAAGATGGGGGACATCTCCTCCCTGGTCCTCACTTTCTCTTTCTCTGCACAAACACAACCTTGGCAAACCTGCTCCTTCAACACGGCAAGAGCAGCCACAGAGATAGAAAACAGACAAGCACTGCTGCCCTCCGCCTGCCGCTTCAGTGCAGAGGCCCCTACGAACAGCCGTGAAGGAGGAACAGCCATGACGAGCAGCCAGGGACAGCTGCACTGCCAGCCCAGCCACGAGCCCTGGGCCTCCTGCTGTGCTTCAGCAGCCACAGCCTCAGCGACACTGCCAACCAGCTGCTCTGGAGTCCGCCTCCCTCTCTCCTATAGTCCAGTCAGTAACCGGCAGTTACATCATGAAGGTCTTGCCACGTCCCCAGCACCAGCCTTCCACAGTCACCGGCCTCCTGTCTGGCTCAGAGTGCACATGTTCCCTCCTTTCAGGCCCTTGTGACACCTGCACACAGCACGGCCCATCTCTTCCTGTCCCCACTTACAAGGGACCATTCCTCTGACAAAGACCCAGCCCAGCCAGTCTTCTCTGAGCCTTCCTCAAGCAGGCCTCTCCCTGGGTCTGTAAGGAGAAAACACTAATGTGGCTTCTAATAACTCAAGGCCACACCTGCAGGATGACCTCACCCCAATTTAAAGCACCTGCCAGAGAAAACGGAAGGATGCGTGTTCCACCCATGCCCAAGAGCAGGGCTGGTCAACACGCTCAGGTGGTGTCACATGGACCTGCCTCTACTCTTCTGGGATCCATCAGGCCCCTGACTGCTCTATCACCTCGGGGCAAGTGGAAGCTGGGTTAGTGCTCGTGAACTCTGACCTACTGTAGTCCTCACTCCAACTGAATTCTGTGCTCACCACAGCAACTATGACTCATCCCAAGAAGCCCCCAGGGGGCCTCAAGTCCTGGGGCAGGAGTGGTGGTGTCGGGGCAGCTGCAGGCCCTGGGGAGGATCCTGGGATATCAACTGCACCAACTGACTTAGGCAACTACACTTGCTAACACATTCCACAAATTTTCATCCACAGGCTGTCCTGTGTGCTCAGGCCCGCAAGCAGCTCTAGGTCTCACTGCAGGAATGCCTTCCTGTCACCTAACCACAGGAAGGCCATCCACTGCATGGGAACCACTAAGGAGCTCAGCCCACTCCAGCTGGCTCTCCTGCCATGGTGCCCCCTTTGAAATCTGCCCCTCCTTGGAAATGTTTACTGGGGGCTGGGTTTTAACCAGGCTGGTCTGTCCCTTTACTCCTTCCCAAGAAGGGTAAGAAAGGAGCCTAAATGGGAGGTCCCTGCTATGGTCTGACTGTGCCCCTGAAAGGTGGGCTGAAGCTCCAGCCCACGATCTCAAAACATGAACTTACTTACAAACGGGACTGTGCCGATGAAGTTAGTTCTGATGAGGTCACACTGAAGTACCCAGGGCTCTCACCCAATGTGAGTGGTGTCCTCAGACAGAGAGACATGGGGACAGTGCACTGTGATGGCAGAGGACCGAGGTGGTGTGGCCACACCCAGAGAACACCTGGGGCCACCAGAACCTGGAAGAGGCAGGAAAGAGCCTCCCCTACAGATTTCAGAGGACCCAACACTGCCAACGCCTTGAGTTGGGCCTCTGGCCTCTGGCCTCCAGCCCGTCATGCTTTGTCACAGCAGCCCCAGAGCCGGATCTCAGAAGCTGGCATCACCCAGGGCCCCGAGAAGCTCTGGAGGGAGTGCAACTGTCCCTGGGAGGCTGCTCAAAACCAAGTTCACTGCTTCCCTTGCACCCATGTTTACATCTCTGATTGATAAGGGTATTGTTAAGATTAGAAACTGAATAAAATGTGGTTTTGAATCAAACTTGCATACTGAACCCTGGAGTCCACCTCCCCAGGCACAGGTTCTCTGCCACAGGCCCATACCTCACCTGTCTGAGGGGTCCTTGGCAGCTCTCTCCCCTCAGTTCCCTGCAGGTCAAGGACCCATGGCTCCTCCCCCTGCTCCAGCCGGGAGATCAGCTCAGGCTTGAAGAGCAGAAATCCTGCTGTCATGGGGACAAAGGAAAGCATATTGGCATTGCTGGGAACACGGCTCAGGGTCAGTGCCCCCCGGATTCCAAGAGTAAAGGGGTAGGGGGCTGCTTGGGCGCAGGCAGGGTCTATGAAAGCATCACAGGGTGAGGGTCTAGGCACAGGGACTCTCTCTGTCTGGTTTAGCCCAGCTCTGGGGTCTGGACACTGAGGCATGCCTGGACTCCCAGCTGATTCCCTTCTGCTTCAAGGCCCCAGGACACCTGTCACCCAACAGTTTGCCAAGAACAGGCTGCTCTGCCCCAGGAAGAGAAAAGCCAGGCACGGCCACTGCACCCCTCAGTTCAGGCACAGTCCAAGAGATAGGGGTTAAGAAACAAGGCAAGAACATGTGAAATCTTGCTGCCCAGCATATGACATCAGCTTGGCCTAAATTAACTGTCATTTAATTAAAAAAAAAAAAAAAAAAAAAGCCCTGGCCCGGTAGCTCACTTCGTGAGAACCTTGTGCCAGTGTGCCAAGGTTGTGGGTCCAACTCCCAGTCAGGGCACATACGAGAACAACCAGGGAGTGCATCAGTAAGTGAAACGACAAATCCGTGTTTTTCTCTCTCCCTCTCCCCTCCTTTCTCTCTCTGAAGTCAGTAAATAAAAAATCTTTAAAAGAAACAAAATGGAAGAACAAAAATAAACCAACAAATGAACCCGTTTTAAATCAGAAGGCACTCAGGTCCAATCATCACCTGGTGGCCCCCAGTCTTGCACCCTTCCACAAAGCGAGGGAGCCTAGGTAGCCCGGGGAGTGGCAAAGGCCTGTGGGCCCTCACCTGGCACCCCCCTTCCGGGGCCACCAGCCCCAGGCTATGGGGCAGCAGCATGGTGAGCTCCCAGCCCTTCTCAGGGCCCAGTGGTTGGAGCTTCCCTCAGGTTTCTGGCCATGGGGGTGGAGAAGGGCAGGCAGAGAGATCCCAGATCAAAGGCCTCAGGTTCAAGCAGGACCCCACACTGAAGCGTGTTGTCTCCAAGCACACGTGGAACATTCAGAGAAATATCTGTGGGCCAGCCATGAACGGGTCATGATGCAGGCCACAGAGCCTCAGAACACAGAACCAAAATGCAACAGGACATGAAAGTTACCACAATAGGCAGTTCAAATCTTTTTGCCACTTGGGAATTCAGTAAGGAGTTACTAACTGGCAACTGAATTTACTGAGTCAAAATGTGTAGGATGCAACGGAAGCAATACTTAAACATACCTTTAAATACATTTACTAGAAACAAAAACAATAAGAAACAAATGAGCTAAACATTAAATTCAGTAAGTTGAGAACAAAACCACATAGCAAATACAAGCACAAAGGAAGGAAATACTTAAGGCAGGGCAGGATTCAATGGAATAGAAAACAAGGACTGCCCCCCTACACAAACACCATTCCCCAAAACTGAGCAGAGCCAGAAGCTGGCTGTTCGGAAAGATGAACAAGCAATCCTGAGGAAAACTGATCCAGGTACTGCCAAAAACTCACATAAGGGAACAGCTGCAACACCAGAGATTAGAAATAAAAACAAAGAATATTACTAACAAACACACGCTAAAAACTGAGTATCCAAATGAATACACTGACTTGTAGAAGAACTAGAAAAGACAGAAGTGGCACAAGCAGAAATTCAGAGGCTTGTGAGGCCATCAAGCATGAACAAAAAGGACGGGCTTCCCCTGGGGCCCAGGAGCTTTACAGGGAGTTCAACCAAAAACTTGTAAGGTTCCATTAATTCCATTCATGTAAATTCCTACCAAAGTAAAAAGACAGTGAAACACTTATTCCTAGTGTGGACTTTATCTCCTTATATGTGGACTAAAGCCTCCTTATAACAAGGAGGCTTTATTACCTCCGGGAAGTCCACGCACCCTGTGAGGATTAAACCATGTGACAAGAGCAAAGCTGGGAGCCTGCCTGGGTCACCACGACCCGTCCCAATGGGGTCAGGGCCTGACCACATTGCCTCCAGATCCCCAGCTCGCACAGAGGCCTGGCTTGGTGGGTGCTGACCGATGACTCGGGGGTGGGTCCCAAGCTACAGCCTCACCTAATCCAGCCACACTGCTGTGGTTCTCCAGCATCACCTCCTTGTAGAGGGCCCTCTGGCCAGGATCCAGACACTGCCACTCCTCCCTTGAGAAGTGCACAGCCACGTCACCAAATGTCACAGCCTCCTGGAAGGACACACACCAGCAGCTCAGGGACTCCTGGGTGCCAGCCCCAATCTGGCACCACCTCATGGTGTGTCTTAGGTACATGCACCACAGGGTTGACTGAGACAGTCGCCAGGCCCCTTTGGCTCTAAAATCAAGGGGAAGGGGGGGAGGGAGGGAGGGGAAGGACCCAGACCCTGGACATCTACAGCCCTCCCCTTGAGAGCCTCAGACCACCAGGCACACCCCAATCTGGGCAAACGTCTGCCCTCTACTTCTGGGATGGGCATGCCTGAGTCTGACAAGGGCCACCAGGTTGGGGCCGGGGGGAGGAGGGGATGGCGCCAGCAGCATTGAGGCAGGGTCTAGGCCCAGGCCCAGTGGGCAAGGTGGGAAACCAGATGAGGTGGCAGGGCCCTCATAGGACAGGTGATGGAATGGAGAGTACTCAGACTCCTACCATGAGGCTCCGTGAGTGAGTATCGATGTGTCCTGGCTGGGAGACCTGTTGACAGTTTAAAAAGGATCAAAGGTCAGGATGCTGGAGGCTGCCCACCCCTGATTCCCAGGCTAGTCCAGGGAGCCCAGTGTTCTCCTGTCCTTTACCTCTACCTCCAGATATTCTCCAGCAGGGATACTGAGCAGAATCAAAGCTGCCACAGCACTTGAGCATCTGCCCCCAAGGCCTGGGTCATGTCTCAGTGTGAGTGGCAGCTGTGAGTTACCCACGAACACTTAAGGGATGGTTGCCGTGTGGGCTTGAGCCAAGCAACGGGATGCGGCATGAACAATGCACAAGGACTCTGCCTTCACGCAACAGTCTAGTGGAGGAAAAGTTAAATAGACACAAATAAATGCAGAATTACAACCGTGATGGCACTAAAGCACAAGGAACTCTGAAAGCATTTAAACTAGGAAACCCTGACTCAGTCTGCGGGGTCACTTTCCCTAGGAGCTAATTAGACCAAGACGATGGAGGTGGGGAAGGCACTCCTGGCAGCAGGTACAGCGTGTGCAAAGGGGCTGGATCACAGGCAGCAAGAAGCGTGTGACTGGAGATCGGAGTAGCCAGGACCCTAACAACGAACCTTTGGGAAAAGAGGGATGGCTACAGGAATCCCCTCCCATGCACTTGGCTCCCTCCCCTTTGTCCGCCTGGTAGGTCTGAATGAGGACTGGTCTTCCTAGTGGAGCTTCTGGGTCAGAAAGTGCCTTGTAGGTGGGCGTCCCAGACCGTGGGCACAGTGAGGCTGACGGGGCAGAAATGACCACCGTCGGGTGGGCCCCCTCCTGGGCCTTACCGGAAGGAGGCAGCTGCCAGCGCTGGATCCCGGTCTCCGCACAGAAGGGTAGGCCCTGAGCGGCAGCCAGAATTCTGAGAAGGCAAACTTCCTACCCACGCAAGACACAGCCCTTTCAACCACTGTCACTGAGTCTAGATCTTCCAGGGCCGTAAATGGAGGGAAAGGGGGCTCTCGGCGAGGATGGTTATTCACGAAGGAGGCCCAAGATCCCTCTGGAGCCAGCTGGTGGGAAGGCCGCAATAGAGGCTACGGGAGTCGGCCAAACGCCTCCCGCCTCCGCGGACAAGGCGGCCGCGGCTCCACCACCCTCACGGCCCTTCCAAGCTGCCCACTCCTCCCGAGCTTCCTCGACTAAAGGCCGGGGGAGCGCGGGGCCCGCTCTGCCGTAGACTGGAAGACTCGGGGGTCCGCCGAGGGCGTTCCGCCTGAAGGTGCGACCGCCGCCTTGACTCACTCTTCCAGAGCACCGCCGACGGATCCAAACGCGCGACGCCGCTGGAGACGGGCCTAGACGCCCGCGCCCCCTCTGTCCCACAGACTTCCGGCCCTTCTGGGCGGCTTGGAGGCTCGCCGTCTCGTCTCGGTGGTTCCAGCCGGAACCGAGGCGCCGGAGAAGGGGCGGGACCAGATGGAGGGGAAAGGTCACAGACTGCAGGGCGGAGCATAAGTCTGAAGAGGGGCGGGGCCACAGTCCGGGAGGGCAAACCCCTGGGAAGGGGCGGGGCCTGAATCGTTGGGGATGGGGCCGGGCCCGTAGGATGGGGCGGGGTCGGAATCTAGGGGGAGACGGAGCCCGGGAAAAGAAATTCTCTTACACCCAAAGACTCATTCTACTCTTTGGTTTAAGGAGAATGAAATTGACTGGTTTTTCTTTTTCATAGTACGTTTATTAAGGCTGGGGACAGTGAAACAAGGAAGAAGCAACAGGAGAGAGCCTTGGCGGGGCTGCTTTGGCTTACTGGAAAGTCAGAGAAAAGGGGGTCTTGGGGACAGGTTCAGGGAGTTAGCCCTGCACGAACTTTTGCTGCCCATTGTTCCTCAGGTTACAAGTCTTGTAGGGTCCTAGAGTTTAGCAGATGCATTCCTGAGAGGGAAGAAGAGGGGTAAGGGAAAGGTCTGGGCGTGCTCCCTGGACGGAGAGTGCACTAAAATGGACTGTTAAAAAAAAAGTCTGTCACGTGCTACAACATGGATGAACCTTGAGGTCATTATGCTAAGTGGAATAAGACAGTCACAAAAGACAAAAAGACAGTCACAAAGTATGATTCCACTTATATGAGGTATCTGGAGCAGTCAAAGTTATAGAGACAGAGAGTAGGAGGGTTGTTGCCAGGCGCTGGGAGAGGGGAGGATGGGGGGTTATTGTTTAACGTGGGCAGAGTTTCAGTTGTGCAAGGTGAGAAGAGTTGTAGCCCTGGCTGATACGGCTCAGTGATTGAACACTGGCCTGTGAATGGAAAGGTCTCTGGCTTGATTCCCAGCCAGGGCACATGCCTGGGTTGTGGGCCAGGTCCCCAATGGGGGCCATTCAGTGTTTCTCCCCCTTTCTTTCTCCCTCTATCCTTTCTCTCTAAAAATAAATAAATAAAATCTGGAAGAAAAGGGTTCTATAAATTATTGGTATTGATGGTTACACTACCAATATGAATGTACTTAGTACCACCAAAATGTACACTTAAAAGTGGTTAAGATACTCAGTATAATGCTATGTGTATTTTACCACGATAAGAAAAATTGGGAAGCCCTGGCTGGGTAACTCTGTTAAAATGTCATTCTGATACACCAATGTTGGAGGTTTGATCCCTGATCAAGGCACATAAAAGAATCGACCAATGAGTGCATAAATAAGCTGAACAACAAACTGATGCTTCTCTCTCAACCTTTATCAGCTTCCTCCAGGTCCATATGGTAAGAATAGCCCTATCGATGGAATGAACCTTTGCTGTGTGGCATGTTTGTCCTCAACAGCCCCATGAGATGAGGGGCACAGCACTCAGATTACAAGGAGGTAGTACTAGAGTTCCTCCTGCATGGGCCTGAACTGAAGTCACTGTGCCTTAACCTGACCCTGCAGGTGACCCTCAGAGCCTCCAGATCATTTCCATCCCTTCTGAGGAGGCTGATCCCTTGGTCACAATGCACAATGCACTTAGCCTTCCTGTGGTCATGTTACCACCCATAATCCCTAACCTCTCTTCTTACTTTCTTTTTTCCTATTGCTTCAAACTGAGGACGACTTGAGGACTTTCAAATTCACAGACATTGATAAGAAATTTGAGTGAAATTCTCCACTACTGAAGAGGGAGCAACTCCAAACATTGTGAGCCTGTACAACTAACTGGGTGGGGGCAGGTCTAGAGGGAGAGCCTTTGGAGCCTCTGGTTGTTTAAGTGCAGGACCACGAGGGCAGTTCCCAGGTGGGGGACCTCCTTAGCAAAGCAGGAGCCCTTCCCAAGAATGAAGAATGATGAAGTACGGACACCACTGCAGGACAGAAAGTCTGGGAATTGAGACAGTCGTCATTCTTTGTCACCTATTTGATCACATTATGGGGAGGTGTCCAGGAACATGGTTCGTGGGCCACAATGTTCAGGATATTCAGATGTAATGAAACCCAGAAGACTTCGTGTGTGTGCAGCACAATGGCACAGCTTGTCTGTCAGCTACAGGTTCCAAAATCCATCACTGGAATCCACAGGTAGAGAAAGACAAGGAGGTCATGCAGAGTGTGGCTGCACCACAGACTGGCTTGGAGGTGACACTGGGAACAGAGTAATGGGGGGGGAGGCGACGCTGAGTCCCCGGGGCTCTTCCCTCCTGGCTGCAGCTGGAGATGAGACCTCCACTCTCCCAGGACCGTGTATGAGCACAAGGAAAACCCAGGGTCAGTTATCTGCACTCACCCTTATCACAGAATCACCGGAATCCTGTTCACTGTGGACCAGTCAACAGCGCTGACATATGGTGGAGCGGGGGGATGAGGTGGCCTGAAGGGGTTCAGCACCAAGGACAGCGCCAGGCGGCCTCGCTTGAGGACGTGGGAGTGAAAGGAACACGTAGTCTTGATCCAGCCCCATAGGCAGTGCAGGAACTTGGGGGACACGGGGAAAACGTCAGGGCAAGGGCTATTACCATCCAAGTAGGCAGTGTGAGAGGAGCAGTTCCAAGTGAATGAGAGCACAGCGAGCAGCGTGACAAAGAGCTCATTGGTCAGGCGAGGGGCTGTCTCCTGCTCACATTTGCTCCTCCCATCTCCTCCTCTCCAACCCCTGCACCCTGTCTCCAGGGCTACTGGCTTGTAGTTGGGCTTGGCCAATGGAAACCTCAACAGGAGATTGGACTGTGGAAAGGGAGTGAGGCCAGGGACCTGGAATCTTCTGGACACTGAAGCCTTGCAAAACCTCCCATCCTGGGCTCTGGCTGGTGTGGCTCAGTGGACTAAGCGCTGGCCTGTGAACTGAAAGATTACCGTTTAGATTCTGGGTCAGGTCACATGCCTGGGTTGCTGGCCAGGTCCCCAGTTGCAGGTGAGGGAGAGGCAACCCAACGATGTTTCTTTCCCTCTTTCCTTCCTTCCCCTCTCTTTAAAAAATGAATAAAATATTTTTTAACACAGAAAGAAAATGTTCTTGCTGCATTACTACATTAAACAGACTGTAAGCAGAGAAATAAACTTGGGAGCACATTCCCTAGCACATTAACCTTAGTTTCTTTCTGGGTCCTAGAATTATGGGTGGTTATTATGTTTCTTCTATTTTTATGATTTTGCCAAGACTTATTATTTATTTACAAATGTGTGTTGCCTCTTTGTTTGAGGAAAAATTATTTAAATACCAACACATACAATCTTGATTGAGCCAGGTGTACGCCCCTGCCTGGACAGACACTTGACCTCCTGTGTTTGGTGGAGGTCTCTGGGGTATCCTTTACTGTGGGGCTTGAGCTTCCAAAGTTGCTGCCACTGTGTTAAGTGGTGACCCCTTTAGGCATCAGTTAACAGTAAGCCTGCAGTCATACTGTGAGGTGACATCTTGCAGGAGAGCCTTTGTAGCATGTGAGAGTATGAAGAGCTACAGAGGGTGATCTGGGAGGCTTGATGGGTCAGTTTGCTGCAAATGCACAGAAGAGCAGAACCACATCACAACCAGCCAGCCCCCATTGGGATGTTGTCCAGGGCAGTCTGTAGGCAGGACCTGTCTGCACCATTGCTGCTGGCTCATCTGATAGAGATGCTGTCCTCCTTACCCTGACAAAGCAACAGAGAATCTCAGAGGATGGGCATCTCAGGGAAAGACCTGCCCCCACTCCTCAATACACACTCCCTCCACTGCTAAGAGGGGTAAGTCACCACACTGATTCTTGTTTACTCCTATCAGGGGAGAGTGTGTCCTTGGGGAGGGGCCACCAGATTATTGGGGAAGGGGGACCTGCTTGTAGTTCTACTGTTGGAGCCAAGAAATAAGTCTTCAGTCAGATTAAAACAGTGCTGGGTGGAAAAGATGGAGCAGTGAACATAATGATAACAAAATATCAGGTTTTTGCTCAGAGTGACAGGAGAGACAATATCAAGAGGAGTGCTAATGTAGCTGAAGCATTGGTCTGACAGTTCTCTGCAGAAAACAAGGTTGCAGGGGTACTGGTCAGCCACCACCTACTGCTCTGGAGCAGGTGTATTCAGATGCTTGCAGGTGTGAGGCTCAGGGGACGTCAAGCGAACACTGACAGGCTGGTCCTCCCAGGGCCACCTCCTTTGCACCCTCAGCTCTGTACAAGCATCCCAGGCTCCCTGTGACAACACTGAAAAAAAAAACATTTTTTTTTTAGCCTTGGCTGGTGTGGCGCAGTGGATTGAATGCCCACCTGTGAACCAAAAGGTCACTGGTTCAATTCCCAGTCAGGGCACATGTCTGGGTTGCCGGCCAGGTCCCCAGTAGGGTGTGCTCCAGAGGCAACCGCACATTGATGTTTCTCTACCTCTCTTTCTGTGCCACTTCCCCTCTCTGAAAATATAAGTAAATTAAAAATTTAAAAATAACACTTTAAAAAATGTCATTGATTTTAGAGAGAGAGGAAAGGAGAGAGAAAAACATGGATTCGTTGTTCTACTTATTTATGCATTTATTAGTTGATTCCCGTTTGTGCCTTGAATAGAGATCGAACCCACAGTCTCTGCGAATCGGGATGACGCTCCAACCAACTGAGCAACCTGGACAGGGCCAAGAGTGGTTTTTAAAGGGTTGCAAACCCACCTCCCGGGCTCTGCCCTCAGGACGACCCCACCGCGGGAGAGCAGCCCGCAGGCTAAACATTCTGGACTCCTCTGACGCCGCCAACGCCGGGCTCCAGCTCCGAGTCCCCGTCGATAGGAGAGGACTACAAGTCCCGGCGTGCACTGTGCTCGCGGCCGCTGCCGCGACGCCTGCCCGGAAGTGAAAGTGGCTTGCAGCTTGGCCCCGGAAGATAAGGCAGTTCCTGGGCCCGCCTACTTTCTTTCGGCCGCGCTAGGCAGCAGGTACGTTGTGTTTGCGGCGTGGCGGTCTCAGAGTCATCCGGTGTCATCCGCCGCCATCCGCCACCCTGGGGTCCGCAAAGGGCTCAGGCCAGCTTCTGAGAGGACCCGGTTCGGGGATGGGGGCGCGGAGGGGGTCGGGGGCTGGAGGGAGGAGCCTGGGGAAAGGGGGCCCTGAAGCCGGGCAGCGGGAGTCCCTGGGCTCCTTCGGCGCTGACCGTGAGCTTCCGCTAGACTGCCGTCATGGGCCGCGTCATTCGTGGGCAGAGGAAGGGCGCCGGCTCCGTGTTCCGCGCGCACGTGAAACACCGCAAGGGCGCCGCACGTCTGCGCGCCGTGGACTTCGCTGAGCGTCACGGCTACATTAAGGGCATCGTGAAGGTGCGAGGCGCCGGTCGGGAACGGTGGGGGCGCGGGGCGTCCTACCGGGACCCCACACTCACTCTGTCTCGGCCCACAGGACATCATCCATGATCCAGGCCGGGGCGCGCCGCTCGCCAAGGTGGTCTTCCGGGATCCGTACCGGTTTAAGAAGCGGACGGAATTGTTCATCGCAGCCGAAGGCATCCACACCGGCCAGTTCGTGTACTGCGGCAAGAAGGGTGAGCACCGCTGGTGTTTGTGATGGGAGGACGGGGTTGGTTGCATGGAGAGGTACACACCCCAAGTCGGGCAGGGGAGGCATCCAGGAGGAAGGCTCACCTGGTGAGTCCTGCTGGACCGAAGGTCGCCAGGGCATGCCCGGAGAGTGAAGGGGTGTTGTGATTATTTTGGGGTGGTGTGCCGAGCGGGTGGCTTTATGGTGCCCGTGGTTAGCAGTCGTTAAGACACCACCTCCCCGTGCTGACTTGTGCACCGTCTGCTCGTCCTTGCAGCTCAGCTGAACATTGGTAATGTGCTCCCGGTGGGCACCATGCCTGAGGGCACCATCGTGTGTTGTCTGGAGGAGAAGCCTGGTGACCGGGGCAAGCTGGCCCGGGCCTCTGGGAACTATGCCACCGTCATCTCCCACAACCCCGAGACCAAAAAGACTCGAGTGAAGCTGCCTTCAGGCTCCAAGAAGGTCATTTCCTCTGCCAACCGAGCTGTGGTTGGTGAGTGACTGGCAGCAGTTGAATGCTGTGGGCGGCTTGTGGACAGCCAGCGAGTAGACCTGGGCTCTGGAACCTAACTGCTCACTCCACTAGAGTAGGCTCTGTGAACTTGAGCGTGCACGTAGCCTGTGAGTCTTAATATTTGTAAAGTGAGTACAGTGGTACCTGTACTTGCTTCACTGCTGGTTGGGAGTTGAAGGAGACTGGGCTTAACTGCCTGGGACTTGTTTACAGTCTCGCATAACCTGGACTTGTGTGATTTCTGCCTTATACCCACTTGTTAACTACCTTCTCAGAGATGTACAATTTCCTTAAAATCACCCAGTAAGTAAGATTTGCACTCAGGTTTGTTCACTGTGCTGTTGAGTAACACCTTCCAGTTCTGTGGCAAACCCAGTCCCGCGTGGGGGAGTCTTTTGTGCGCGTGTTCACAGAATAAGCAGAACTGGCTGAGATGTGGGAGGGTGGGTTAGCCGTCCTGTTGGGGTTGGGGTTCCGAGGTTGAGTAACCTGCCCCATGTCGGACACAGTGAAGGGCTTACCTGGAGAACCCTGGATTGAGATAGGCATTCCAGATGATGTGGGCAAAGGCCTGGCTTGGCACCCCATGGAGCCTGAAGAAACTTTCTGTCAGGTGACAGGCTGCAAAGGTGTTCAATGCTGGGTGGCCATTGCACAGTGTTAATGGGGCTTCTGTCGACTTTGTGATGATATATGACAGTACAGAGAGAGTGTGATTAGTGCAGGTGGTGGGGTGGTGACAAGGACCCAGCAGGGTATATTCTCTCTGATGAGAGGATGGGAAACACTTTTCTGAAATGCCTGATCTTCCTAACAGGTGTGGTGGCTGGAGGTGGCCGCATTGACAAGCCCATCCTGAAGGCGGGCCGTGCCTACCACAAGTATAAGGCAAAGAGGAACTGCTGGCCACGTGTGCGGGGTGTGGCCATGAACGTAAGTAGCCCAGAAATGGGCAGCTGGGTATCCCAGATACAAGGATCGTGAGACTGGATGGGCAGGCCCCTTCCCGGACAGTCTCCTCTGGTGGGGTCTCCGGTGTGAGCCTCTGGGTGATGGTTCCTAGGCGCAGTCTTGTTGATCCTGCCCTTCCCTGGCCCTCCTGGGGTAGGTTGGGGCCACCACCATATTAATGCCACCTCCCTCTGCCTGCAGCCTGTGGAACATCCGTTTGGAGGTGGCAACCACCAGCATATCGGCAAACCCTCCACCATACGCAGAGATGCCCCTGCTGGACGCAAAGTGGGTCTCATCGCTGCCCGCCGGACTGGGCGTCTACGCGGAACCAAGACTGTGCAGGAGAAAGAGAACTAGGGCTTGGGGGCTCAATAAAGTTTGTCCTTCTGCCACAAAGCAGTTCCTGCCCGTGGTTTCAGAGGGAAGGGTCCTGCTGGGAGGGCCACTGCTCTCCAGCAGTGGGGGTGCTGGTTCCCATCACACCTTGGTTCCTGGAACCCCACCAGCACCCAGCACATGGAGTGGAGAAGCCCACACTGTGTTTGAGAGAGTCTAGATGAGGGTGTGGATGCTCTTGGGTAGGTGGTGTTCTGAATCCACAGGTTGGACAGCAGAGGGACGGTCCTGTGATGAGAAGACCTGGAGTTTCTCCAAACGGGCTTCCTGTTTGGCCACAGCTGACGACACCTTGTCCAAACTTTGTCCTGGTTCTGTCAGAGATGACAGAACCATTTGGGTAGGCGCTCACTGCGCAGATCTTGGTGGGAAGGCACTGGCCGGGAGTCTCCACGATGACCACTTACCTGCACGAGGCGACCACAATGAGTCCTGTGAGAACTGGTCACCTGGTTCTGAGGCTGTATTGCAAGGGCCCCTCCTGGATGATCAGGCCTTGCTCTCATGGTCCAACCTCAGACCCAGTTCTCAGCCAGCCTTCCCCTGCCCCAACTGCCCTGGGCAGCGAACCCAGCAGGGATAGGCTCCGTCACGGGCAGAGAAGGCAGGAGGGTAACGTTTCCTGAGGAAAAGCACAAATCTTGTAGAGTGGGGTATTGCGTGGCCAGGAGACAGGCCGTGATGGGGGGTTGCTGCAGAACATTCGGGCGTGGAAGGAAGCCCTTCGTCTGTGAGTGGACACGGGTTAGCTGGCTCGGCCAACCAGAAGAGCCTCCCGTGCACTTCCTGGGCATCCCGGGAGCCTGGTGAACGGCCTGCTTTCCTTCCCCCCTCGTTAGAGGAGGGCCTGGTCTGGTCTGGTCTGGGTTGCAATGCCTTTAGCGGCTCTCCAGAGGGGGTGTCACTGGAAATTACTGGTATCTGTTAGTCTTTGAAATCGGTCGCCAAAGCCTCACTCTTGCCCCGATTCTGAACCCCGAGGATCCAGACTGCACCCCCAACCCCCGTGGCAGCGTTCCTAATTTGTTGGGCTGTTCCCCGGTTCCTCGAAGGATTCTCGCTACCGAGACGTAAACAGTTCCCCCGGAGCGGTCCGGAAGCAAGGGGGAGGGCCCTACGTCACTTCCGGCTGGTTTCCATTGGCGGAGCGGGTGCGGGCGGTCCCTGGCGGGGCGGTGGCTCTTCTGCCTGCTGAGGTAGGTGTGGGGCCGACGGGCGGGCTGCGGCGGGGCGGGGACGGTGGCTGGCCGCCCGCCCGGGCGCGAACCTCCGGCGGCTGCGCCTCCCCTCCTCGGCTCCCGAAAAGCCGCAAACCCTGACCAACCTCCTTCGCGGCCCGGCGTCCCCGTACCTGACTCCCCAGATCCGCTTCCTGGGCCCTCGTCGTCCCTGCCCCCGCCCAAGGTAACCAGCCCCCAGGGTAGCCGACCGTTCCCTCCCGAAAAATTCCTCCTCGTCCAGGGTACCACGCCAGGCCCTCCCGGTTCCCGGTCCTCGCGTGTACTTCCTCACTTAGTCTCCAGCTCCGCGCACTCAATGCGAACACACTGCCCGCCCACCACAGTGCCCCGCGCGCCCCCGTTGCCCGCCGTGAGCCTCCCGTGCCGCCCGCAGGCAGTTCCCTAGACCCTGCTCTGCGCCCCCTTCCCTCCCCGCTCGGCCCCAGGCCGGTCTCTCTCGGCCACACTTTTGTTTCTTTTCCTCCTCTAGTGTGCTTCATGGTTTCGTGCGTTTAATATATGCATTACACATTTTAATTTTTTTCACAAAAACTGTAAAGTAAGTGGAACTATGGAATGCTTTAGCAAACACCCAAGACTGGGGTTGCCAGCTAACTTTTTACCACGTTCGGTCAAGCCCCCTCTTCTCCTTCTTCTTTCTTTTTTAAGATTTTATTTATTTTTAGAGGGAGGGGAAGGGAGGGAGGAAGAGGGAAAGAAACATCAACGTGTGGTCGCCTCTCTCGCGCCCCCTACTGGGGACCTGGCCTGTAACCCAGGCCTGTGCCCTGACTGGGAATCGAACCAGGGACCCTTGGGTTTGCTGGCCAGCACTCAGTCCACTGAGCCCGGGCCCCACCCTCCCTTTTTAATTTAGCAAAACTATTAAAGTGAAATTACTCGGAGACCCAGGGTCCTAGTGCACAGCTCCCTTGGGCAGCTCCCTTGGGCAGCTCCAGCTTTGAACGATAGCCTTTCTACCTTTCTGAGGTGTGACTGAGAAACAGGAATTGTCCATGTGAAGGCGCACAGCTTCATGTCCTTATGTGTATGTACCCGTGAAATAATCACATCCAACACACGGGTACCATTTTCTTTCTCTTTGTGGTGAGGACACTTAATAGTCACCTCGTCACAAGTTTCGAAGGACAACGTGTAGTGCTGTTGTCACCGCGCTGTAGCTAGGTGTCCACAGATCACCTCACACGAGCGAAAGTTCGACCAGCAAACATCTCCCCATTTTCTCTCAACCCCAAAACCTTGGCAACCACTATTCTCTCTGCTGCTTGGATACAACTTTATTTTGTTTTTTAAAAAGACTTTATTTATTTTTAGAGTGAGGAGAAGGGAGGGAGAAAGAGCTGGAGAGAGACATGGTTGGTTGTCTCTTGCACCCTCCCACCCAGGGACCTGGCCTGCAACTCAGGCATGTGCTCTGACTGGGAATCGAACCTGCAACCTTTTGGTGTGTGGGATGACGCTCAACCTGCTAAGCCACACCAGCCAGTGTGGATTTGGACAATTTTAGACTCCACTTATAGGTAGAGTCATGCAATATTTGTCCTTATGGGTCCAGCTTACCTCATTTAGCA